>NW_005841880.1:707644-710339 GCF_000455745.1 Alligator sinensis
GGCTCCGGCACCGGGAAGCCTCGTACAGCTCGCGTCGGGGCAATTCCCGTGCGACGGTGAATAAATCATGGCCATCACGAGAAGCGCTGGAGATGCTGCCAAGGCAGGCAGCCAATCCCGGGCCGGTCCAGGATCTCTGGTTGCTACGGAGACAGCCAATCGTGCACCAGCAGCCGGGGTATAAAAGCCAGGAGGATTCATTTTCCCGTCCTGGGCTCCCAGCAAGGCCAGCAAAGATATTGTGGGTCCGGGCGGCCACGGAGCCGAGGGCAGGGCCCAGGCCCAGTTCCGCTTCCAGGTGGGGGCTGCATCTGGGCCGGATCCTGGTGCAAAGCAGAAGCCGCCGCCATCCTGGGCCAGGGATGCCCGCTGGCCTGGGCAGGATTTGGATGAACCCATGCCAGACCCCTGCCCAGGTCCCATGTAGCCCTCGTACCCCTGGGACTGCAGAGACCCCCTGTAGCTCTGGCTGGGGAAACGGAGGCACGGAGCCGGGAGGGCTCGTTCTCCTCTCCATCCTCCTCCCCATCCTCTCCAACCAAGAGCTCAACGCGCCTCACCGAGGCTGCCCCAGGCCACGGCGGGGGAAACTGAGGCGCTGAGCAGGTCTGCCCTCCCACCTCTGACCACGGGCAAAGGGGCTAGAGGTGCAAGCAAAGCCCTGCGAGCCAGAAGCAAGAGCCCCCCGAGCTCGCTGGGCTGAGGGTGCGGGACGGGAGGGTGCCGTGGGGCAGGCTGGGAGGCCGGACACCTGGGTCCTCTCCCCACTCGGCACGCGCAGCGCCGAGCACCGGGTGCCAGACCCCCGCACGGCGAAGGCCCAGGCTACAGGGGTTCAGCACCGCGGACAGAGCCCCCAGACCCCGGCGTGGGGCGGGGGCCAGAGCCGAGGAGCAGCCGGGCCCCGGGGCCTCGGGGCACCCCCAGCCTGGGCCGGGCCTGGCAAGCGTGCCTTGAAGTTGCCAGGGCAGGGAGCCCAGATGGTCACATCCAGGCACGGAGCAGGGCAGGGCATGGGCAAGCCCTGGGACCCCTGACACCCCCCATCCCTGCCCCTCCGCAGCCAGCAGGCCTGCCCCGAGCCCGGCCGTCACCAGGGCCGCTCTCTGCCCCCGGGCTGGAGCTGTGCGCGCAGCCAGGCAGCGGTGGGAGGCCGGAGGATGCTCCCTGAGGCCGAGGGAAGAGGCTGCAGGTGGCAATGGGGCTGGGGGCACAAGCATTATCCCAGGCCTGCGCCCCGCTCCGCGCCGGGGGTCCCTATGCTGTGCCAGCGAGGGGCGCTAGGAGCGCAGGAGGGGCAGAGGCGCCCGGGGCTGCCCCGTGCTAGGCGTCAGCGCCGCGCAGGAGGGGAGCAGCTGGGTCTAGTCGCTCCCGGTGCCCCCAGACCCTCCTCCCGGCCCCGGGGGGCGTTAAACAAACAGCCTGTTGTTACCAGCTTCCACTAATTGACATGACAGCGGAGGCTGGATCCCAGCTGGGGCGGGGGGGCGGGGGAAACCCAATAGCCGGCAGCACAAAGCAGCCCCGGGGGAGAGGCTGCCGGGCGGCTCCCAACCCGCCGCCCCGACAGGGCCCAAGCAGCGCCGCGGAGCGCCCCAGACCCCTTCTGCAAAGCGGGGCGCGCTGCCCGGCACGTCGGCAAGGGGGAGACGGGGCAAGCAGCTGAGCATGCGGCTAGGGGGCCGAGTCTCATGTTTGGGGCCCAAATGGGGAGTCCTCGGGGTCACGGCCCCCCCGGGCAGGTGCATCCGAAACCGCACCTGGGGCCTGCGATTGCAGGGTGGGACCCTGCCCCGAGGGCCAAATGCCCCCCGCCCAGAGGCAGCGCTAGGAGCCCCAGATGCCTGAGTTCAAGGCCGGTTCTGCCAAGAAGAGCCGGAGCCAGGGGCAGATCGTCCCGCGGCCCCCTCCCGCCCCAGCCCGGCAGGCACCCGATGCCGTGGGAACCGCAGGGCTGTTTCCAGGGCCGGGCACCGTCCCCCTTTGTCCCCAGGCAGGGCGCAGCGCCAGCGGCCGCGGCAGCCTCGGCAACAACGGGGCTGGCCTGGCACCGCCGGGCTGGGCTGGGCACAAGGCCCGGATCTGGCCCGGGCTCCCGGCGTGACCCCAGGGCTTCGATCTGCCCCACGCTTGGGACTCGGGTCCCTGCACTGGCACCTCCCACCAGTACGCACTGGGCTCCCGGCTCCTCCCACCAGTACGCACTGGGCTCCCAGCTCCTCCCACCAGGACGCACTCGGCTCCCGGCTCCTCCCCCCAGCCCAGAGCCCCCCAAGCGGTGCCAGCGCCTCCGCCCTGGGAGCGTCCAGGAAAAGGGTCCAGGGGGCAGCTTGCCAGGAAACGCCTGGTGCAAGACACAGCTGCTGCCCACCCCCACGCTCCCCGGCTCTGCCTCCCAGCTCCAACGCCCGCCGGCCCTTCCCACCCCTTCGTGAGGGTCCTCGCCCGCGCCCCGCAGGCCCCAGGGGACGGGTCCACCCCAGAAGGAGCCGCAGGGAGCAGGGCAGGCAGGTGCACAGATGGCACCGCGCATGCGGATCCACCGGGCCAAAGCCCTCCTGGGTGGAAGCCCCGTGGTGTCCAGACCGTTACGCCGGGGGCAGAGCCGGCCCCTGGTAGCGGGGCTGGGAGGCCGCGGCAGCGTCAGGCGCACCGCAGCCCCCCCCGCCGGCCCAAACAAACCCCCAGGCCCCGG
>NW_005841880.1:710783-719393 GCF_000455745.1 Alligator sinensis
CTCCTCCACCCAGCCCCAGGGACCCTGCCCCAGCCTCTGCAAGCAGCAAGGCTGGAAATAAGCCCCTTCCCCAACACAAAGGGGTCCCATCCAGCCCCTCCAGGAGACCCCTCCCAAGCATCTCATGCATGCATGCATGCATCCATCCATCCCCCCCCCAGCGCCAGGGCGGATGCTGCCCTGCTTAGCATGCAGCTCAGGTTGGCAGCCTGGGAACGGAGACCCACAGCCGGCCTCTGCAAGCAGCAAGGCTGGAAATAAGCCCCTTCCCCAACACAAAGGGGTCCCATCCAGCCCCTCCAGGAGACCCCTCCCAAGCATCTCATGCATGCATGCATGCATCCATCCATCCCCCCCCCAGCGCCAGGGCGGATGCTGCCCTGCTTAGCATGCAGCTCAGGTTGGCAGCCTGGGAACGGAGACCCACAGCCGGATCCAGACGCCCACCCCCAGCTCCACGCTCCTGAGCCCCCCGCGCAGCCCTCACCTCATCCCCGAAGAAGGTGGAGTGCAGGAAGGAGAGGATCCAGAGCAGTCCCATGGAGCCCGCATCCTGCAGCAGCCCTGGGGATGCTGGCTGCGCCTCTAGATGGCACGAGACCGGCCGCGGCCTGGGGAGAGAGGGGCGGTCAGTGCATGCAGCAGGGTACGGGGGTGCAGGAGGCCCATTGAGGGGGGGTCTGTCCATCCAGCTGCACAATAGAAGCCCACAACCCCTGAGACTGCAAAGCCCCCTCCCTGCACGGCCTTCGCTCCCATGGGGACCCCCCCACAGCAGCTTGGCACAGGGTGGGCATCAGCTCCTAGTGCAAGGCTCCACTTAGGCGATGCTGTAGCTGCTTCTCTGGCCCCAGGGAGAGGAGGCCCATTGAGGGGGGGTCTGTCCATCCAGCTGCACAATAGAAGCCCACAACCCCTGAGACTGCAAAGCCCCCTCCCTGCACGGCCTTCGCTCCCATGGGGACCCCCCCACAGCAGCTTGGCACAGGGTGGGCATCAGCTCCTAGTGCAAGGCTCCACTTAGGCGATGCTGTAGCTGCTTCTCTGGCCCCAGGGAGAGGGGCGGGGGGTGATGGCCGGGGTCCTACCCGGAAGGTCGCACCCTGGGCCTGGCTCTCCCGGCTGTCTGCGGGGCTGGGGCGGAGACGGGCACCCCGCGAGCACGGAGCAGCCGTCAGCTCTGGCCAGATCCCGTCCCCGTCCAAGCTGCCACTACAGCTCCCCGGAGCCGGGCTTGTGTCTCCCGGGCGTCCAGTCCCCCTCCACTGCCTTGTGACCCACGTCCGCCTCTTCTCCCCGCGGGCTGGCCCTGGAGGCAGCCTGCTGAGCGGGGCTGGCCTGGCCCTGGTGCCAGGCGGGATGAGGTGGGGACATGGCCTGCACCTTTCCCCAATTGCCCTCCACTCTCTCCACGCTGCAGCCCCTGCGTTGGTGACCCACGGCCTGGCTGGTGCCCTGCTCCTTCTCCGGGCACCTTCCTGGCAGTGTTGCACACACCACATGGGCACGCCCCACCGTTGCCATCAGCCGGATCGCCCGGGCCAAGGGTGCCTTTAACCCGGGCCTCCCTCCTCCACGGCCCAGGGGCTGCGGGTGGGGAGAGCTGCGTGGGGAAGGCTCAGCCCAGACGTGCGCTCGGGAAACCGGGTCTGAGCAGCCAGGCAGCGCCACAGCAGCTGCAGGGCTGCAACCTGGGACTGTCAGCAATGAACTGCAGGAGCTGGAGCTGGAGGGGCAACTCCCCTAGCCGACAGCAGTACGGGGCTGCTGTCCTCTCATACGGCCCAGCTGCCGGACAGACACAAGCCCACAGTGCCGGCAGGAAGGAGCTGTGCGATCAACCCAATGCAGGGATGGACCCAGAGGACTTCATCTTCTTTCCACCCCAGGCTTGGACCCTTAAAAGCCAGTGTCTGAAGCCACCGGCGGGGACCCGCATGGGTCTTGCAGGTGCCGAGGTCCCTGGCAGGCTGCTAGGAAACTTTGCGCCCTTCTTCATGAATTCGAGCCCAGCGATGGGCTCTGGTTTCAGCCTCCTCCGCTCGGGAAGGGTTAGAGGCGCTGACCCCGCTGCTAAACAAAGCGCCACCGCCTCGAAAAGAGGAGGCTTTGCGATGCAAATGCTGCCTGGGCACGTCGCCCGAGCCTCCCAGCCTCTCTGCGACGGCGGGCGACCGGAGCAATTTCGCAGCGACACCTGCTGGGAAGCAAAGAGCTGCCTGGCTGCAGGCCCCCGGCGCACCGGAGCGCACGGTTTCGCTCCTGTGGGCATCGGTCCCTGGAGCCGCGGACAACCCAGGGGGCTATGGCTGTGCTCGTGCAGACCGGCAGCCCAGTGTTTCACCGGAGACGTGAGCTGCCTACGGTGCTCAGGACGCCCTGCGTACACTGGAGGCAGTGGAAGACGGTGTTGCGGGCACCCCGCCGAAGCAGACAAACCTACCCCCTCGGAGATCACGCTGCTCTGAGCTTGGTCAGCGAGGCCAGCCCGGGCCCTCGGTCTTGCAGCTCTCAGGGCTGTCAGGAACAGCCTCTCCTGGCAGAGGAAAGGGGCTCCGCTCAGGAGGCATCGCCGAGGGACCTGCAAAACGCTGCGCCAGGGTCGGCAGGTTTGAACCACGACTGCCTGTCCTCGCCCCTCCGTTGCAGGGGCTGGCTCCGAGGCACAAGGCACGGCCTGGCACTAGACAGCCTGGCTCTCTCGTGTTCCCAAAGACCTCAAGTTTCTCTGTTACCATTGAAGCCCCTTGACAGGCAAAGTCATTCAGGAAGGAGGGAGGGAGGGAGCGGTGGGGGGGGGAAGGGGAGGAGACAGACGCTCTGAATCCAGGAGACTGCAAAAAAAGAATAAAGCTGGTGGAGCATGAAAAGGCTCTTTACAAAGAGCCACAAAGGTCCCTTTCTGCAGGCCCTGCTGCCCCCTTGGCAGGCGGTGGGATCCGGCAGCTCCTAGGAAGGCGTTGCAGAGGGCCACCGAGTCTTTGCAGCCAGCCAGGGGTTGCGTACCAGGCTGCAGCGGGCGGGTGCGGGATGGGGGAGCATCAGGATGTGCTGGGGGAAGAGGCCACATTCAAGCACTGCGTTGATACAGCACTGGACCTCGGTCGCTCTCAAAGCATTTACGAGGAGTGGGACATCAACAGACTATTTTACAGGTGGGGAAACTGAGGCAGTGAGAAAGGCCTGCCCGCAGCTCCGGGGGCAGCCTAGATTAGAAGTCCGTCCACTTGTCCATGCAGTAGTTGGCCTTGCAGCCCTAACCGTGCCAGTGCAACGGGCAACGTGGCCAGTGCCCATGAGGAAACAGAACCGGCCATCTCCCGGCCACTGGCGGGTCACCGTGCCCCTTACCGAGCCCCGCAGGGCACAGACCCCAGCGCAGTCCTCAGTACACGGCATCTACTATCTGTCCCGACATCCCTGCAAGCAGGGGCCTCCAGAGAGATGCGGCAGGTGTTCAACGCCACCAGGGAGGCAGAGCTTGCACCAGGGACCGGGCTTACACAGCAGCCTGGACCCTTCTGCGAGCGACGGCAGCTTTCCCCCCACCACGCTGAGGCACGAGGCACAGCACTGCCTGGAGGAGTGCCACCGGCTCCCAGAAACTCACCCCAAATGCCAAGATCAAGCACGAAAGGCAGCATCCGCACGGTAACCACCCCCAATGCCGCGTAGCTCTAGTGCCCAGGCTCGGAAAGGCAGACTTCGTTCAAGCGCAGGAGCGAAGGAATCGGGATGCTCCAGGCCCAGGCAGTCCCTGCATCACAACAGGTCCCCAAACGTGCCCATGTCCCGAGGGACACAATGCCCCACCACTTTAGGGCATGGAGGGGGGAGTTCCCAATCCTAGTCACTAGGTTTCACACAGCGGCTGCGAGAGGTTCACCGAACCTGGCTGCGATCAGAGCTTAGAGCAGACAGCGTCGCCCCGCCGAGGGGACTGCTGATCCACCCTCCTATTGCTAGGCAAGAGGGGAAACAATCCTGCTGGGGCAGAGCTATCGTGGGAGGACAGGCGGCCAGGTTTCACATGATGCCACCAGCAGTGTTTCATACAATCCCATTCACCTACTAGCTACCCTGCAAACCATGCCACACAAGGCCCTTGCTGGGGTTATGCCGGGCACCTCCCCTAGCCAGTCACATACCATTGTGATTCAGAGCGCTGCGATGCACCACCAGCCCAGGGCGGCTTGCTAGCCTCCTTTCCCAGACACACAGAAGCCCACGTTGCTCTGTGCATTTAAGTCTTTTCTGTGTCAGCTCAACTGGAATTGCTACCCTTGGATGCAGCAGGCAAACGTATCGGTCGTTGGCTTCCGGACTGACGAGTACCTTGGCTGCAGCAGCAAGAGCAGGGGCAGTACAGGAGCAGTTATACCCCATGGGGGAGAAAACTTAGATATTAAGGGCATCTTTCAAAATCTTAAGTTCTCTGGTGAACAACAAATAACCCCCAAATTAACCACCTGAATAAAGCCACGGAGTTTAACACGACTCGAGTGTTTATCTTCCAGGTCAGTAAAACCGGATTACACCAGAGAAATAGACCTTTCCTTAACGAAAGGACGGGACTGAATCGGTGCAAAACTAGATTAAGACCGAGGCTTTCATCTTGCTGAGTCCAATCAAGCCACTTGACATACAAGAGGAGGTTAGATAGATATCTGGCTCGGGTATTATGATCCCAGCCCAGGGCAGGGGGTCGGACTTGAAGATCTGTTCAGGTCTCCTCCGAGCCTAGAGACTCTGAAACTACAAGGGCTCAGAGAAGCCCCACGTGTCACGAGGAAGAAGGAAACACTCGTCAGACCAGTGTTGGGAAACGATCTTTATTTACACATATGAAGCGGCATCCCCCAAACATCGCTTACTTCAGTGGAATGAACCTGGACGAGTGGGTAGCACCGATGCCAGGTCGGCCGTGTTTCACTGGCTTGTAGGTGATGGAAAACTCGCCCAGGTAGTGACCGATCATCTCGGGCTGAAAGAGAAAGGAGGGAGCATTGAGGAAGGGTGCGGCAGGCAGCGGAGTCCCTGCAGACACCCTGAAGAGAAACCCAACGTGGGCTGGATTTCCTGGCAGAGAGCACGAGGCTGGTGGTTCAGAACTAACCCCTGTCCTTTAAAACCACGACGCCTCTGCCGGGGGTTTCACACAAGCAGAGGCATGGGAGCGACTCGCAGCCAACAATTTAGTCAATGAACGCTGCCCTTTTCTGCGGCCTCAAATTCAGAGAGATTTTGGCGAGGTCGATGAAAGGTCGATGTTCCAGGCTCCAGCCATTCACTGCCGCTGCTGCCCTGAGCATTCGGTACTCGCAGATGGCCATTTGCGCCGTGACCGGTCATCAAATTGCCTGGGATTGTCCCTGCTCTTTGACCGATCGACGACTCCCCCCACAATGCTTGGGAGAACGCGCCCAATGTTTCTGGTGCGAAGGTGTGGAGACCTGCACAACGCTGCGCTCGCAGATTTGTCCCCCAGAGGGACTAAATGAGAGATCTCGGATGCCAGCGAGGATCCACCACAAGCACTCGAGGACTTCCCTGCCCCAGCACGTGCACTTGGCTCCCTTTGCACCCACAACTCAACCCCTTTGCCTCCAACCTCACCGAGCAAGCTCCCCTTCCTCCCTTAGAGCAAGGCCACTGTGGACTTCCGCCAACATGGCTCTGTTGGCCACAACTCTTCCCCCCACCCCAGCTCTGGCCAGCCTGATGTCTGCAGAAGCCTTTGACAGCAGACAATGATACCGGCAAGCTGCCATTTTATTGGTGTCCTTAATATGCCGTACCAGCCCAGGCACAGGCTTTTCTAGCATGATGTACTTGTACCGAGAGCCTTCTCTACACAGACAGGGCTCTGGGAGTGGCCAGGTCACTGCAGTGAACGCAGCCAGCCACACTGACGTGCAGTCAAGGACGCTGAAAGGCACCAGTGGCGGTTACACCCCGACCGTCCTCTGTGCCCTTGCCGTTCTCTCCAGATGTACAATGCAAATGCTCCCACCTCCGGAGGGGCCGGGCATGCAGAACCACCCAGAACCCTTTCAACGTGTTTTCAGGTTGACTTAGATTTCAACCACGAACAAAGGAAGCGTCATTTAATCCGTGCGTGTAACAGCAGATGGTGCGAGGCTGCACTCCACGCCCATGTTATTCCATTCCCCGTTCCAGTTGCAAGCCCCATTCCCACCCCCACAACCCTAATGCAAAACAGATCATTTAAATTTTACAGCTGACCCCCTGCTCCCCTCTACCCAGGCAGCCGAGTGTGAAATGCCTGTGTCACACAGGCTGCAGAGGGCACGGGGTTGTTCTCAGCCCCCTCACCCTTCCCACACCCTCCTCCCCGGCTCACGGCAGTATACATAATCAATACATCCACTCCGTGACCCCAAGGGCAAGCCACCGCTGGGGAAGCTTCCATCCTGTCCTTGGCTGGCTGGCAGGCGGAGTGTGAAAAATACACCCTCGCGCATGACGCATTTCCAAAGCCAGAGCCAAGCTCCCCGCTAACCCACCTGATCTTAGCGGAGGTCTCAAGGTTTCTCTTAAACCTGTGAGCTGCGCTGCCCTAGCAAAGAGCCAAAAAGCATCTTCTTGGATGGTAAGATCATAATCATACAAGGGTTTGCTTTGTAAATCACCCCACTTTTGGTAGGCTTTAAATGCCTCTTTGGATATAAAGCCTTCCCCCCCAAGGCAGACTAGCCACGGCTCAAAAATGTGCTTGAAACAGCCAAGTGCAGGAGGGCTGGACCCGCTGACCTCGTAAGGTCCCTCCCAGCCCCTAACATCTATGAATGGCTTGCTTTATGGCAAGTCCCCGGTGAACGGAAAGAGCAGGGACCCAGACACCAGGATGCTGGTCAGCTTCTCTCGCTCTCAGGCAGCACTACGGCCTTTGCTGCCCCACAGCTACAGCTCACCTTGATTTCCACCTGGTTGAAGGTCTTGCCATTGTACACACCGACCATGCTGCCCACCATCTCTGGGAGGACGATCATGTCCCGTAGGTGAGTCTTGACAACCTCGGGCTTCTCCATGGGAGGCGCCTCCTTCTTTGCCTTGCGAAGGCGCTTCAGGAGGGAATGCTGCTTGCGGCGCAAGCCCCGGTTCAGACGCCTGCGCTGGCGAGCGCTGTACAGCTGCATCAGCTGCTCACTGAAAGGGCAGGAGGAACTTTCAGCTTGAGGATGCTCAAGAGGAACGAGCACAGTTAGAACAGGATCAAAGCACAGGCCCGGACGCCAGGACTGCTGCGACAGCCCCCCTCGGCAATCATTACTCGATCGTTCAGAAAAATCCACAAGGCAAAATAATCTTCAGTCTAGTATTGGCCACACTGGGTCCCATCTCACCCACCACCCTACCCTCAAGCTTGGAGCAAGGGACACCAATGAACACGGTCAACGCTGGGACGCCCAAGTCCAACAGCTGATAACAAAACCTCTGCACCCACGGATTCCAGATCCATTGGTTGACGCATTAACTCCAAATTAGGGCTCTCAAGTAAATTAAGGCCCTCAAGGAGGAGACCAGTAATTCTTTCCAATGGGTAAAGCAGATTAGCCAAAAACACTTTGCCGATCTAAAAGGCATCACAAGCTGTTACACCAGACGGACAGGATCGTGTCCCCAGATGCCAGACACAGCCGGGCCCCTTAACGCGGTTAGAAAGCGCACAAAGGCAAGACATTTTTTGCAATCCTGGTTAAATAAGGGAACCTCCACTCAGACGACCGGGCCTGGCTAGCTTAGCAACGGTCTCAAGTTGCCGCAAGGAAGGTTTAAATGGGATATTAGGAAAAACTCGGAGGGTGGTGAAGCGCTGGAACGGGCTACCCAGAGAAGGGTGCCATCTCAATCCCTGGAGGTTTTTAAGCCCCGGCTAGACCAAGCCTTGGCTGGGAGGATGGAGTTAGGGCTGGTCCTGCGTGGAGCAGGGGGCTGCACTAGATGTGACCCCCTCCCACCCTCATTTCCTACGACTGCATGAGTCATACAGCAAGCGCGGGGAGCCGGCAGGAACCAGACTCGGCTCTCCCACCACCCTGGGCCAGGCTGTCTCCGCAGGGGCCGGGCCGGCGCGGGGTGGTTCTTACTAGGACATGTCGAGAAGCTGGTCCAGGTCGACACCCCGGTAGGTGAACTTCCTGAAGGTGCGCTTCTTCTTCTGCTCCACTTCCGCCTGGAGGGAGGGAGACGAAGTACATGCAGGTGAGGGTGGGAGCCGCAAAGCGCTGCTGGGTGCCTTCGCTGCACCCCAGCCCTAACTCCCGCGCACCCACCCTTCCCCGGCTGCTAGGACGACAGCGGGGTGCAGAGAGGTCTGGCAATGCAAGACCCAGGCTGGGCAGAACTGGGGCCCTTGCCCTTGGGGGAGGCAGGAACAGCCCTTTCCTAGGGGTTGCGTGTGCCAGGGGCAGGAGCCAGTAAACAGTGCACGCACGGGGCCCTGCACACACGACCCCCCCAGGCAATGCCCCACGCAGGGCCCTGCACAGGTGAGCTCCATGCCCCCCCAGTGCGCATGCGCATCTCCCACCCCGCCAGGGCCTAGTGCGGCCTAGGCAGGCGCAGACCCCGCCGGGCCCCATACGG
>NW_005841880.1:719424-724383 GCF_000455745.1 Alligator sinensis
GCTCGCACCCACCATCTTGGCCGCGTCTCTCCGGAAAGGGCTGATGCCGTGCGGGAGGCGCTTGATATCGCGAGAGCAAGAGGAAGGGCCGAAGCCCCGCCCCCCATGGCTTCAGAGCGGCTTTCCGCCCTCACTGGAACTTAAAGGGGCCGCACACGCCTGTTTGCTCCCTTCTCAGGAGCCTCACTCCTGGTGGGTGCTGCCTGGGGCAATGTCACCCCCTTTGCACAAGGCGGTTGCCCAGCAGCAATGGAGAAGGGCTGGTGGCCTGGCTCTTTTTTTCCCCTCCACTGCCAAGGGAGAGGGCAGCTAAATTCCTGGTGCTTCCACTGCTGGAGGGAGACGGCCTGTATGCCTTCGCTCCAGAGCCAACTCGGGCTCCTATCCTGGCTTCCCCCTTGCCCAGGCTCCACCGGTCCCAGCCCCCAATTGCCTCCCAAGGAAAGATCAGGTTTCCAACAATTTTCAAAGCAGCACAAAGGACAAGGAGGGGTTTGAGACCATGCACAGGGGAAAATACGCTAACCCAGGCAGGCCTAGGTCAAAGCTGGCTTGCTCCTACCCATCCCTCCCAGGTGACGACCACCTGAGTGAGCTCTGCAAAGGCGGCAGTCCAGAGATCTGCAGTCCGGCTCCCCTAAGTAGGCCATTTGTGCCTCCTCCCTGTGTCTGGAAAGTCTCCAGCCCATTGCGCTTTTAAAGCTGATTCATATACAAGCATGGAGCCAAGGTGTGGCAGGCAAACGCTTGCTCAGCTCTTCGCCCTGCTCGATTCAGTTTGTTGCTGGGCAGAGCTGCATTTCAGATTGTACACCTCAAACAAAAACCGGACAACCTGGTCCTTGTGCAAGACAGGAGCCCTTTTTTAAAACGCAGACACGTAAATTGAGCAAACGTAGAAGCTGGCAGGTATCTCTACACCTAGATTAGATTTCTACACCTTTAAAATAAGAAGTTCTGACTGGCAACCATTCCCGCTGCAGTTTGAACCACAAACGCAGAACTGGGAAAGCAAGCCTGGATTACAGCGGTAAAACATCCAAGCTGCGTGAAATGCAAACTAAAATCCACGTTAAAATTAGAAATTAAAACAGCAAACTAGGAAGTTAATATGCCTGATTCTTCCGTACTACTGCAATCGTCATAGAAGCCGAGATTCCCAGGTCAGAACTGCAGAACTGAACAGGTGCGTTGCAGGGTTTAAAGTGATCAGGTATAAAATGCTACCATTTTTTACACTATCTTGGTGAAAGGGCAAGAAGGAAAACTGTGAAAAGTGCTTTTAAGTTCCAGTGCTAGTAAGGGTTCATAGATGAAAAGGAAGAATATTCAATGTAAGCTATAGGCCAGGTCTTCTCAGAGGAACTACGCAGTGGTTCTCAACTCTTTCCTACCTGTGGCACCCCTGGATAGACTAGCAGCACCCCTTGGAAAATGCCGGCTCTTAGTTTTCTCTCTTTTTAACTCCAGGAAGGCAAGTTGCAGCAAGGGAAATTTAAGTTAGATATCAGGAAAAAAACCTCTCACTAGGAGGGTAGTAAAGTGCTGGAACAGGTTACCCAGAGAGGTGGTGAAGTCTTCATCCTTGGAGGTTTTGAAGCCCCAGCTAGACAAAGCCTTGTCTGGGATGATGTAGTTGGGGCTGGTCCTGCTTGGAGCAGGGGGTTGGACTGGATGCGACCTCCTGAGCTCCCTTCCACCCTCATTGTCTGCAATTCCATAGATGCTTCTCAAGCAAATCCCGGGACGTCATTCTCCCCCTGTACTCGGCCTTAGTGAGGCCGCAGCTGGAGTACTGTGTCCAGTTTTGGGCTCCACAATTCAAAAAGGATGTGGAGAAGCTTGAGAGAGTCCAGAGAAGAGCCACGCGCATGCTCAGAGGTCAGGGAAGCAGACCCTACGAGGGCTGGCTGAGAGCCCTGGGGCTCTTTAGCCTGAAAAAGCGCAGGCTCGGGGTGATCTGATGGCCACCTACAAGTTTATCAGGGGTGACCACCAGTATCTGGGGAAATGTTTGTTCACCAGAGCGCCCCAAGGGATGACGAGGTCGAATGGTCACAAACTACTTCAAGATCGTTTCAGGCTGGACATAAGGAAGAACTTCTTTACTGTCCGAGCCCCCAGGGTCTGGAACAGCCTGCCACCGGAGGTGGTTCAAGCGCCTTCAAGAACACCTTCAAGATGAAACTGGATGCTTATCTTGCTGGGATCCTATGACCCCAGCTGACTTCCTGCCCTTTGGGCGGGGGGCTGGACTCGATGATCTTCCGAGGTCCCTTCCAGCCCTGATGTCTATGAAATCTATGAAATTCCAAGAGCAGTTTTGCAGTTGCAAAGCATTTGGAAGGAGCACAACTATTTGGAATCTCTGGGTGGATCTTGTGGATCAGATCTGCAAACCTAACAGCGCTAGCATGGCATGGCACCTTTGAAAGCATCAAGGCCAGCAGAGACTCCCTCTATGCCTGACGAAGGGTGACTGCGTCTGAACTTTTTTCCGCGCTGCTCAGGTGGTCTAATAAAAGATGCATCACATCTACCCAAAAAGTCCTTTCAAGGCCAGGCCAAGGCACCCCAGGATGCTGTGGCACTCTGGATGAGAATCCTTGGACGAGTGGTTTTAGGTGCTCAACCCACTAAAAGGGCCTAGCCGCCCTTCTGAAAAATCTGGCCCCCTTAGCAGGTTAGACTGGACACCCTCTCGAAGCGAGACCTGTGATGACAGTGGTTCTTCATTCAAAAAGAGCAGAACTAGCAAGCACCGAGTTACGTCCAGCAGCTCATGGACTACCCGAGGAACTGGGCCAAGGGGATGCGCAGTCGAGAGATTCAAATTCAAGGCCAGGCCTTGATCTTTTGAAGAGCGATCGCTGCATCTCAGTTTCTCCTGCTCTACTTTAGCAGGGGGAAGTGGCCATGATCCAGCTTTGCTTTAAAATTTTCGCACCTCGTTTTCCACCAGTGCCGGCTGAGCTGCTGCTTGCAATATGGACAGAATAGGGCAGTGCCACAGTAAGAGAGGTTTTCACTCCTCATTTAACATCAATCATTAGACAACACAAGCTTAACTTTTGAGTCCTTGGAAATTACTCTAGCCTGGATATAGGCAGACAAGGTTCCTTGGGTGAATTTGATATCTTTTATTAGACCAACCCAAATGGTTGGAGAATAGTTGTTAAGCAAGCTTTCGGGTTCAAAAACCCTTCGTCAGGCTCAGGAAGCTGCAGCAGTTGGTGTGTGCTCTTCCTGGATGGGATGAAAAGTGAAGAAGCCAGGGGCTGGATACGTACAGATGTATCCCAAGGACAGACATCATTTTGCTCAAAGAATTTGGCGTGTGTATGGGTGGGTGTGCAAGGGGGCGTAAATGCAAGGAAAAGTGCAGAGGGGGCTACATTCTCCTCTGGAAACAAGAGAAGTGTTGAACAATGTGTAGCAAGGTTAATCCTAGGATCGTTAGGAAATATTCACCAAAAAACACCAATCCCAGCATTTAAAATGACATTTGAGCATTTTGCAATTTGCCTCAACTATCTGAAGAACTACCTTAAGTTACAGATGCTTTTCTAAGTACCAAGTTAAATGGGTGTCCCTCAGTCTCGAGAATCAGAGGCAAACAATGAAGCAGTGGTTGGGTGCAGAGGAAAAAAGACCGGAGTGTTTAGCGGTTCAAGGATCCAGAATTCAGCTTCAAGGTCTGCTGGGAAGAAACAAGGCGAAGGTGCGGCCCCCTCCTGTTCTGTGATGCAAAGAGCGCACCGGAGCCAGATAAGACTCTCACTGCACTTAAAGTGACATCAGCATCAATAATTCAGACCCCTTGCCCTCTATACTGTCAAGAGCAGAGATTTTTAAAAATGCGATCAAAGGGTTGAGCTAATAGCCAGCTGGAAGTACACATCAAGGCCTCGTTGCGATTTCCTCCAACCGTCCTCTTCGTGGGACGGTCACAGAGGTCGTTTAGATCCAGATTACAAGCGTGGCTCAGAGGCATCTTTTCCCATCTTTGGGGCCTGCCGTACGACAAGCTTTGACGTTCGCTGAACTCCATTAACTTGTGTTCAGACACTTACACCTAACTCAGCCAGCTTCCAACAAAAAACAGGTAGCTCCTCAAATGTGCTGGTTTCCTTGGTAACACAGATCGGTGCTGTTTGTTGCCAGGCCAGCGCAGACTGGATCCATCACAGGAACCAAGTACCTGGCCCAAACTTCCTATTTACACAATAAAACGAGATGGCAGCATGGGGTGCAAGAAACTGCCGCCACGTGGACGACGCTGCATTTTGTTCACACTGAGGCTGACTCGCAGAATTGAGTCTACTCTCTGAAAAGCAGGAAAGCAGAAATGCTGAAGACAAGGCAGGGACTTCATGCAGGGAAGCAGGGAGCAGCGGGAGAAAGGCACAAGGGGGAAGAACAAGGAATACAAGAACGCTCCTAAAAACTGCCACGATGCCAACAGGGAGCTACTGACCGGGCTTGGAGAGCGGCTGGTGGAGCAGTTTTGTGGGAGTGCGTTTTGGGTGGGTCAGGAAGGGGACGATATGGTCACTATAGGTGACGATGCCGCACCTAAAGACTAGATTGGCTCAAGCTCTGTTCATTTGCCTTCTGATCCACATGTAAATGGGGACTGTGAAAGGCCCAGCAGTTTGTTAGCCAGCATCCCCCTGCTCCTGAGCTACCCGTGTACTTTCACTTTCTGCCACGTAAAATTCAGAAGAGGGGGCAGGGGAAAGGGAGATGCTGGCCTACCACCTCCTGGAGGCAGACAAATTCTGTTAGACAATTTACACATACTCTTCTCTTACCTCTTCGTTTAAGTTACTGCATCTATTTACACACCACACTTAAGATTTGATTACTTTGCAATCTGATCACCTCAAATGTTAACTTACCTTTAAAGCTAGCCTGGAGCTTAGCACCGAGTTAACACACTCATGTTGTAAAACAGCC
>NW_005841880.1:724393-739128 GCF_000455745.1 Alligator sinensis
CTCATCAGATGTAAGCCATGGACAACTCCAAACAAGAAAACCAAGTCCCCTACTTTCAGGTCACAACAAATGCAGCCCAGGCTACTAGTGACCGACAGTTGTTCTGGCTCCTCAAGTGGAATCCATGAAACAAATATGATCTCAATGCACATCCTACACATCACCCTACACAACTGGCTTCCTTATGGATGGGCTGAATGGACAAAACGAGTGAATTACAGGGCCTCAAGATCCTGATTCAGGCACAGGGCAAGAAACATGGTATATCTCTGCACCAACATATCCCAAAGGGCATCAGTTCTGCAGCTGTCCATCTGGTCCTTTTCATGAGAACTCAAATACACATGGAACGTTAAAAAAAAAAAAAAAAAAAAGAAAAGAAAAAAAATGGAGACAGGCTTGTGTTTCTAATCCAAATGTACTTCTCTTTATTCAAACCAGGGTAATCACTGGTTAGTGCAAAATGCACCTAAACCTTTTAGCCTGAGGGAAATCTACATCTTAACAAGGCCTCCGTTAACCCCTAACGAAATCCACAGAGGATTCTGAAGAGTTTGAAGCACAGATCTAAATGCTGCACTTCTTAAGTGACTCTGTGCATCTGCACCTGCCTTGTTACCACTTCTATACCATCAGGTAACAAAAGCAAAATACACTCAGTAGATTTCTTCTTTGAACTCCCAGAGTTTCTGGACCAACCCCCCTACTGCTGATGCTAGAAGTAAGGAGGTTGGGACTGACCCTCACTTCCAATGGTGCTAACGGAAACCCTGTTTTAAATTAAAAAATAAGCCAGCATACATAGTAGAAAATTTCTCTTAAAAATTTCACAATCTGTAAATGTATATATTTTTTTTCTTTAAACATAAAAGTTTACAATATACGGTAAAACAAAGGCTCAGGAAAAATAATTTCAAAAAAAAGAAACCTGAAGTTTTGAATTAAAGCTGAAGACATTTTTAAAACCCTGTAGTTTGAACCAGTGACATTTTCTTTATTTGTGCTGATGGGTTAGAGAAAGGAAAATATTTAAAAACTGCAGTCCAAACACCCACAGCTTTGCCTTCAGAAGCCACCTTCCCCCTCCCCCCCACCCTCGCCCTCCAAATGTTGTTAGGTTGTTCTCCATCAAGTATGTGATTGTCACAAGTTCAGAAGTCTGGGATGCTCGGGTTCAGCTGGTATCAGATATCCCGCTGTGGACAGAATTCCCTGATTGCCAGCATGTGCTAGCGTCTGTAGGGGTGGAATCCTTGCACATTATGGTTCTGTCCTCGTCCAAAACCACTTCCTCCTGCAGGTGGGCCACTGGATGGTGGCACTGAGGGGCCTCCATAGGAGGGGGGTTGCTGGCTGGGATCGGAGAAACCTTGCCCAAAACCACTCAATTCTTGTCCATAACCTGGGAAAGAAGGGGAAAAGCCTGCAGTGAGCTTCTGTTACAATCCATACTCAAGGACAGAGGCGCAGCACCAATAGTAGGCGCAAAAAATGATGCCACACACATACTAAAGCATAGCTTAATAAATATACACAGATGTGTTGGGCTAATACTTTGAGATAACAACAGTTGCTTTTAGTTCTGATCAGCTATCTGATTTACATACAGAGAGCACAGGTAACGAAGAGAGGGGACTGAATGGGTCAACAGGCATTGTGGTTTTCACCCCGTATTAAATCTTACCCAAGCTGGTAGCGAGCTAACTATCATCCTACTGCTGTTCAGAGGTTCATGTAAAGTGGGATGGTGGGTTCTGTCACTCCCTTGTGAATAGTTCTTAGCAAGACTTCCATCCTATCTGCTTCAGCAGAGGCAGAGAAGATTAACAGGGAAACATTTTACTTCCTGATCATTTTGCAGCTACTATAGCTATTAGTAAGCACCCCAGGTGATTACTGGAAGTACCTGGTAAATATGTTGCCTGGACTGTAAACAATCAGTTTTGCTGCTTCCCCATATAACCAAAACTTCCTTTGCTGAAAAGACACCTAAGTGAACAAAACCTAAGGAACTTGTTTTAAAGTGAATTTAAGTCCTGAGCCCTGACGGATTAGTTGATTTAAAAAAAAAAAAAAAATCAAGCTGACAGTGTTCTTTGTAAAGGCTTTGGAGACTGAACTCAAGGCTCAGCTACAGGCAAATTGGCAGAGCAGAATCAGGAAGATTGTTACCGCTGCTGTTGCACGCATTACGTGGTTAAAAGGAACATCTCAGCCTCAAGTTGCCATCAAAATCCAACACCTTTCCTTAACATTACCTTTCTACACAGGACAAGCTGAAATAAGGAAACTTTGTGGCAAGTTTTTTTTTCTTTTTCTTAAAAGCAGTTCAAAAACAGCAAAGCTGTTTCATTATCCACTCTGTGGCCAATACTTCCAATGCAGCATAAGCAAACAGGTAAGCAATAAGCCATCTTCAATACACCCAGGCACTGAACACTGACAAATGCGTTAGTCTAATTGGTTTTGCTCTATTTACTCACTAGTTCTCAGTCTAGAAGTGAGGTGTCCCTCAGTGAAACTCTGCATTCACTTATCATGCACTGAATTACAGGATACGCTGGCAACTCCCTTCCTTTCCAAGAACAGAGAAAGGTAACTATGGAACCAAGAGACTTCTGCCTCCTGCCCAGTCTTCCTCCTGCCTGGATGAGGCTGTGACCTTCATTCTGCAACATAATCTGTAGCTGAGGTCAGAGATTCAGGAGCAATACATTTCAAGTAAGCAGGATGAGAAAAGACCCATGCCCCCTTTCAATTTGGGGGCATGAACTAATTCCTAGAAGCAAATCGATGTATAGCAAGAGTCCCTTACTCTAAGAAGCCTAAGTAGAATATTTCCATAACTAAAATACAGCTGTTGGTCATTAAAATGGCATTACTGGGAGCCTCCACTATGCAAGACGTCATTGTTGAGAATCCTAATTACTCAGTACAGTTTGACAACCCCACTTCTTTCTGCAGGGTTAAGGCAGGTTTAACTCTGCTAATCCAAAGCAACAAAGTCTCTTAGCATTTCAGTCACAAGCTCTGCCTGTCTCGCAGGACTTACTACCTCTAATGAGTTCTACAATACATTTATCATGGACTTCCCTTTGTGAAGGCTGGCTGAAGCTGCCTTTTTTTTTTTCACCACAAAGATCATCCACTAAAAAGGCAATTTAAGTGTTCTGCTCAAGGGATGGGGCTCAGAGCAAAGGAAACTACGTTCTTCCTAATGCTGCGGCTTGCATTGAGAAAACCTCATGTCTGCCTACTTGTTTGCCACTACAAAATCTTAAATCAGCAGCCAATGCATTTAAATACATTTCTCTTGCCCTGTTCTCTCCACCAATGCCTAGCATAGCAATCAGCCTGCACTGGCACTTTCAATGGTGACACACAGTTGATTCACAACTTCTGCGTGCCCTGGTTTCCAAGTTGTGCCAATAGTAGCAAGGGATATTTGCTGTACTGCTTATGAAAACTCATTTCAATTGGATAATAAAACAAACCAAGACTTGCCAGTGTAACATCTTGGGAAATGAACAGCAGAATAATTGATGAATGTTTGCTTAAGCCAGCTAATAGATATGTAAGCTAGATCACCCTTGAACCAGCAAAACCAAACATCTTCCCCACCCTCTTAAAGAGAAGAGACCCTGCAAGAAACACAGATTAATTTCCCAAATGCAGATAAAGTAAGAGCATTGGTTGTAAATAGGCTCCACCTACCTAGGATCTCTCACTGCTCAGCCTGACCATAAGAGTGTAAACAAAGTATTGGCGCGTAGCCTGAAGGGTCTTGAGAATAGGTACCCAGCCCTAGTAAGAAATGAGGAGACCAGGGTGACGAACCCCAAGAGAGCCCTGTACAGAGATAATTTTTGAGGGTCAGGGAGACATAGCCCCGTTAGTGTTTAATTTACCAGAGTGTTCACATTTACCCTAACTGTAAACATAGCCATATTTACGATGCTGTCAAGCCAGGATGGATTTTTAAATGCCACAATGATTAAATACTTCCATGTTTCCTTAAAAGTTTATGAACTCTATGCATTAAGTGAATACATGCAGAACTGGTCCACTGCATTTGTACAGTAATGCTGAGAACTAATTTGCAAATGACACCTGAAGTGCCAACGCTCTTTATAAAGTGTATACATAACTCCATAAGCACGTAAGAGATCAACAACTTTGGTGGTAATATACTATACTGAATACTTCTAGCCATATTTGCATATACTGAGAGTGCAGTCTTGCATGTAAGTAGTTTGCTTTCTAGCATGAACCTATGGGAGACTCATTCTTCTAATGCATTTAACTAACACCTGTAAGCCCTCCCACCTTCCCCTCCCACCCCAGTTAAGCCCTCCCGCCCACCCCATACCCCAAGACTATCTAAAACCAGTTTTTAAGAGATTTCCTTGAGAAATGCCTACCTGGCACTACATAAAATGCTACAGTACTGCACGTGTCTAGCACAAGAACCCAAATACCCTTACAGTTCTGTTTTCAAAGGTAAATAATTTAAGATTTTTAAATGGTATTTGGAGACTACTGATTAAAAAGTCTGGCAGCAGGGATATTATCTGCAAATTTCCCAGGACAGAACGTTCTGATCAACTGTGCTGTCGATGTTAATACAAATATTTCAAGAGCCAAGCTTAATTATGTAAATTTGAATGCGTCAGAGTCTATTCTTAAGTGTCCTCCTTTTATTGGTATGTTTCTGGCACGATAAAATCATCTACCTGAAGTCAGAGGGGATATAACTACTACTTTTTGTGCCCAACTACTGCGTCTGATACAACCCAGCTTAGGATCACCACTTTGGAGAACTATCTTCTTTTTACATGTCAAGAACCAATAAAAGGATGATTCTCCTGGAATTTGTGCTTGGCACCCACTCCGTAACAAACCACTTCTGAAGGTGTTTTAAAATGGGGGGTGGCAGGACATGCATAAGCACGCTGGGGTGAAGTGATTATAATGCAGGGACAGAGTTACCATCCTTAATCTCTAGGCCTTTCTCATGAAAAATGCTGCTTCAGCAGCTACCAGTAAGCCCCAGAAGGCATAATCCTCCCACCACGAACAGTTAAATAAGCAGTGCTGCTCCCAGAAAGTTTGGGTGGAAAGGCAAGAAACCTTTCCTGATCCCCACAAGAATGCAACTTTCAGCTAGCAGCACAAATATCTGACTACAAGTTTTCTACAATATTGCAGCCTATCTAGAGAAAAGTGATTTTGCAGCTTTTAAACTATCGTTATTTACGGCAGTCATCTCTAGAGACTGATTAAGCATCAACTATGCATGTCTTTTTTATTTTCCACATAACTGTTAGCTTCTTCAAGTCTTAACTGGGAGAAAAAGGAGCATGCAGGCCAGGTGTAGCAAGACACCTCCACTGTCATTCTTTCAGTCAACTCCCTTCTTACCCTTCAAATGCAGATACTACTTCTAAATATTATTATTCTCCAACCAAAGCAGAGACAGCTAAACAGAAGGAAGCAAACTACTGAGAGCAGCATGACACTTAAACAAAAAGGGTTTCAAACAGAACTTCTGGAGTGCAAATGGTGGCTTTATCCCATCAGTGCACTGATCCCTACTAGAGGACTCAGGAAACGGGCAGTGCCTTAAAGCTGGTGAAAGGAATAATACTGCAATATCAGAATACTGGGCATTTTTGGAATCCCCACCCCACCCCCCAAGAGCCAAGCTGGCACTGTTACCATTAGTACAAATGCCTTCAGCATTAACGCACTGGTCCTGGACACTGACTTGTCACCAAGGCACTATGAATAAAAGGAAAGCAGAATGTGAAGGATGGAGGGGGAAGGTGCTGTTCTGAGTATAGTTGACATGCAGTTACTTACCAAACTGACTATAAGGGAATTCTGGCTGAGCAGTTGGGGGTTTGCTCATATCCTGAGTTGTCTGAGATGGTGGTGGTGGTGGTGGGAAAGCTAGTGGTGTTGCCCCAGGAGTGGCAGGAGGAGGGGGCACTCCAGGAGGGGCAAACTGATCTGGTGGAGGAGGTGGGGCACCATATCCAAAACCTGAAATCAGAGGCAGAGTATAAACATGGTGAAGTTAAGAGGCCAAATTTACACAGGGCCTGGACTTTTATTTTATTTGCTTCACAGCACAACTTTACATTGTTACAAAACCCCCTGGGTTGTACTGGGATAAGACAGTACTATTTGCTGCCTGCAGATGGACCTAAATTAGTTCGGTCTCTTTTGATGCTCATCATCTTATGCTCAGTTAAAACAGCCAATGTTTAAGAGTTGCAAAATCTTACGCTGCGTGTGCTACAGACACAACTATAAAAACCTCATTTAGGAAAAGGAAGCCTTGGGAAAAGTGAGTGTGGGGAAGAGTCATGGCAAGATAGTCCTCCAGAATGCCTTCATCCAACCAAGTTATGAGACTGCCCAAATTCCATGGCTACAACTTGTTCAAAGCACAAGAATCGGAACGGGCACATGATGGCTGCTCAAGGGAAGCTGGACGCTTGAGTACATTTGTATGCCAGTTTGTTTGTTTTTTAATCAGGATTTTCAAAAGGAGCCCAAATCCCACTTACAACTCATGGAATTTGTGCCTTAAAATTCTTTGGAAAGCTCAACTTAAAATTATTACTAACTTTACCTTTTGCAACCATAGAGATGTGAAAAGTAGAAATCCACACTGAAATAAAATGTTCTCGATACAACAGAACACAGATTTCGACAGTTACAGAATTCAAGGGTCTTGTTAATGTGATCAGAACAGATGGAAACAAAAGGCCACAAGTAACTGAAAGATGCTGGGCTTTAGCTGTAGGATAGAATAATCTGCATATTCTCAAGTGGCTCAAATGAAGAAAACTCCAGTAAATTCAGAGGAAGGCAGGAACCTGACACAGCAGGAGTAAAGCCCAGTCTTGTGTTCAGCCCCACAACCCCGGATCAAAACTCAGAGGACACTTACTAAAAGGTGGAGGGGTGCCATAGCCCTGCGGGAATCCTTGCGGGGGTGGGAATCCTCCAGGAGGTGTAGAGACTATGTATGAGGTAAATGGTGGAGGAGGAGGGGGGGCTCCTCTTCCTGGAGGAGGCGGTCCATACCCACCTAGAAAATCCAGTAAGACTGGTGAGAACAAGGTGATATAAACAGGAAAGGCAACCTTTAGATCTAACCCAAACACACAGCATGCACTCTTCTTGGGAAGGAACTGTCTAAACCTTGCACTCTTTGGATACAGACTTGGAGAAATAGTGCTCTCCAGCCATTCCTCCCCCCTCCCCACACCTGGCAAACCCCAAGCATAAGCAATCCAATCCCACAAGGCCAAATCCCAGTGCATTTCCATTAACAGCAATGAAGCATTCTGCTCCCAGCATTGCACAGTTAAGAGAACTAATTTCTTCCAGTGAAGATCGAGTTTTAAAAGGCTTTGAGGAACTACAGTTCAGAAACCTTTACACCACCACAGGTTCTTACTTAAAAAGCAAGTCCTATGCTCTCCCACTAGGATTTTTTCTACAATTTACAACCAGCACCCACACCCTAGCACCTACTTACCAATTGCCTGGCCAGCTGGCACCCACATTCCTGAAACAATCAAACAAAAAAGGTAGTTTATGCACTTATATGCTGGAACTGTCCTATAAAAGCACGTCGTAAAATGATGAAAAAACAAACCAAATCAAGAAAAATCCTGTAGCATTTCTTGTATTGGCTTTTTATTGATTCTACAAAGCAGTAAGCCCATTAGTCTTAACACTCCAAAAATATTCACCGTTTAAACAGAAAAGATGCACTCGCCTCAAAAAGACGCTTTATAAAACTATCTAAAAACACTAATGTTTTGAATCCAAGCCTAATCAAGCAGTTCATCAGTCATCTCCTTCAAGGGTGTTATAATTGGAGTTGAGTTCATTTTCTACTGACTGCTGTGCTCAGGTATAAAAGTTAATGCATTAACAGTTTCAGACTGGCTGCGACCATACCTTTCCCCTACAAGTAACCGAGATGAAAGTGGTCTGGTTCCCCAATTTGTGAAGCTGCAGATTAGCACACGCGTGCAGAGTGTCAAAGCCTCAGGTGCAGCTTTCAAGTTAATAAGCACCATGGGGAAACCATGAGCCATCCTTAGGGGACATTATCTATTGTAGTGATGCTGCACCCTTTCCCTAAGATAAATCCTTTCTTCAATATCTGAAGGCAGGCAGGCGATATTCTGTCAGATGCGACTCAATTATACCACCTCATTTCTTCATGTGGCATCAAAACATCTTTCAATGAACCCAGTGCATTGATTCCCTCTCCAAAATCTCAGGTTCTCTTATGACAATCAAAACTAAAACACGCGTCTGCCCCTACCAGCCCTGAAGGATTCAAGTTGAATCAAGAAAATTATATGCAGTAAGTGCTCCCCTGCACCAGCACTAACGACTAACCCCACAGCTGCTTGTTACGTTCCCAGGCTATGCTAATGAAATATGAAGACACAAGACAGCCTGTTTTCCTTTCATCCCTTTGACATTTTACTTGTAATTTCCTCTGCTACTCATTTCAAACCTCATCTTTGAAAAATGTGTGTTCCATAAATATTTTTAATCAGGGTCCCCACACAGCTCTCACTCCCACAGCTGCTGAATCCTGGAGCTCTCCTCTGCTCCTCCACGATAGGAAAAGGGAACATGCTGATTAGTTAGGTGTGGGGAAAGGCACACACCACAAGATGGAAAAAAAAGAATAAAAGGAAATCACAACACTGATCTCCAGGCAGCCAGGCCAGGGGGCAACAAAAACATTCTGGGGGAAAACTTAAGGACAACACACCAAGCAGAATTAGAAAAAAAACAATAGACGGCACTTCTACTTAAAAGTCACGACGCCAATGGTGTTGATTCATTTAGAGCAATCACTAACAAGATGCCATCTTTTCAAACAATGGGAACGATTTGCAGTTTCCAACACTGTACAAGGAATGACTTGGGTCGTGTCAAATGCAAAAGGAAGAGGTACCTTGGGGACTATATCCTTGCTGCCAAGTAGGAGGGGGTTGTCCTGCCCAGCCATTGGCAGCACTTGGCATGATCCGGCTTCCCCACTGGCTGGTACCTGCCGGCCCCGGAGTCTGGCTCTTGCTGTCCCGAGGTTCTGCACGTTTCACCTCCACCTAAACAAACAGATTCGCCATTTAGGAGAGATGATGTAGGTTAATATACCCCCCTTCCCTTCACACACACCCTTATTTACACTTAAGACTACACTTAGCACCTTACGACTTATGTCTAAGTACTTAATTATAAAACTTACTTAAGGCCGGTAATTTAAATAAAAAAAAAATGTTTCTCAGGTACAATAGATGCAATGGCAAGACATTACAAGTCCTACGTCAACATATATTTAAGCAAAATATGTCCTACAAATTATTTCTGTTCCATTACATTAAAGTAGTTGTTTGCTTGCTTTTCTTAAAGCAGCAGTACCCTCTTACAATGGCTCCTCGCTCAAAACGTAGGGGACAAAATTTGTAGCTTCAGCTTTGGATCATCCTAAATGCTCACTACAAGATTTAAGACGACAATGCTTTTAGCAAAGGTGTTCCTTCCAGAAGCAAAGAGTTCACTCTGAAAAAGGGTACTAATGCTTTAATCATTCAAGGATGTTTGGGGTTTCATTTGGAAGTTCAAGAGTTTAAACCCACCCCATTTACCTTCAATTGCAATTTCAGCTCTGTTCATACCTGAGAAACACAAGCTTGATTTTTTTTTTAATTTGTTTTTTCTTTTTTTTCTTTTTCTTTTTTGGTCTTGTTTTATTTTTTTTAATAGGTTTATTTAAATGTCTAATGGAAGATAAGGACTTACCTTCCCCAGGCTAACGCTTAAAGAATCTCAATTAACTCAAACAATGTCAGAGGGAATGGATGTGATAAGAGAATCTTACATTACATCTAACAAAAAAGTAAACAAACATGCAAGTAATAAAAATGGACAGTTGAGTCAATAAGAAGCAAATCTTCATACTGTGTTAAGTCAGTGACAAAAGCCCTCCCATTTTTAAAACTGTTAATAAGCCACAGTGCTTAACTTATTTTATTTAAAGATAAAATGTCCTAGTGCAAGCCATCAAATAAGTGCATTTGACCTACTTAAAAATAAGCTTCACATTCCATATAAACCTCTCAAAAAAAAAAAAAAAAAATCCAGTCCCTGATTTAATGAAACAGTCCCAGCACTCATGCATGCGGAATTAAAGTCTTTTTTATTTTATGATTAATTTTAATGGGTGCCAGAGTACAAAGAAAATAAATCTCAATCATCAATGGGCCTGAGTAGTATGGAAAATAAAGTATTCAGAATTCTTACTGCTATGTCTTAAAAGCCATTCATGTCAGAGAACAAACAGGAAATAGGCACAGCACAAGGACAAAGACCCCCCCTCCCAGCCTTCTGCAGATGCCCCAAGGACATTATACATGATGGTAACCAAATCTCTGTCAGCTGAAGGCCCTTCTAGAGGGGAACCAAGGGAATTTTTCAAAGAACTCAAATTAATGAGTCTTAACACATTTTCCTTAAGGGGATTCAGTAACTGCTTACAAAAGCAAAGTCCTCTTTGCAATTTTAAGTTTTCCTACTTTCTAATAGCAACATATGGATGCAGATTCACTTTAGAGCTACAATATAATTACCATGAAGGGACAGATAGTATTCTGAAAGCTTAAAGTGGCTATTAATAATCAATGAAGGGGTGGGACATCCAGGGTTACATTCATCAAAGCAGCAGGGCTTCATTAATGTTCCAACTGGCCTTTGCAAGTCTGGCCATTGCTAGCCTGGCAACTGAGAGAGCCTAATAATAACTGAGAGCCCCAGCCCTTCAAAGGCCAAAATTATAGCTATACCCAGACCAAAAGAAATGATTGGCTACATTTATTTTTGTGCCTGCATAGCTGTGTATTTTTTTTTTTAATCTTTTAAGACCTTGATATTATTTGGTTTGAAACTTGTTCAAGAGCCATTTGAGAAGAGACTATTTAAAGTGGCACCGCCCATAAGTGGCAATTGAAAGATCTCAAACACTGAGCACCAAGAGGTGGTGGCACTTTAAAGAGGGATTCTTCAGATTCACACATCCATCCAAAGAGTTCTAGCATCCTTTTTTGGTGTTCACGGTTAACCTTCTGCCTTTGATCTGGGCTCTAATTTAAGTAGTTCTTGCAATTTTAAGGAAATATCAAAGAGTACATGCAAAGGATACATATAACAAGTAAAACAAATGCCCCATGGTGCAAACGTGTGTTTATTAACTCCCATGAGTAGCTGTACTGACTTTAAATGAGATTCTTCAGCTACTCATAGGAGAAAAAAAAAAAGTTGCATGCGTTCCTATTTGCAAGATCGGGGCAAAAAAAACCAGAGACATTCACGAAGATTTAGGACTTAACTCTGACTCGCTGGCAAATAGTTCTCCCCTCCTGCCCCTCAAAGGAGACTAGTCTACAGGAACAGAATCCCTTAAAATAATTAAGATACCACAAAATGTTTTAAATTGTTCACCAATCACTAGTTTAGAACATAAATAGTGCTCACATACTGTTAAGCAAGTAAATGCCTGAAATAACCAAGCTGTAGAAATCTTGTCAATACAAAGTGGGAATATGTTTCAGATAAAGAAACATGATGATATCCCCGGGTTTCAATAGGAAGTTTCTTTGGGGCATTTTTCACTATGAAGTTCCCATGGCCTAACACGTGTGTTTTACAATTCAGGATAAACTCAAAATCTTTAATAATTTTACCTTTACCAATTTTTTTAAAATATTTTTAACTACATCCATCAAAGCAGAATTTACTGGTTAATTTTAAAACGTCCCTTTTTTAAAAACTGCAATGGGTACAATATAACCTTAGATTTCAGAATCTCTCGGGAACTATAAATTCCTCCTACTTTCTCTTTCCACATGTGAACCCATGTTCACATCTGAATAATATAATCGAAACGAAGAGAAAGAGTCCCTCACCTACCAAACCTTCATGTGCTGACAACACAGTATGAAGATGAAACAACCAGAGGTCACTTAACTGCATTGTGGTTAAATACTATATATAGATATATATAGAGTATGTGGGTTTGTATCAAAGTTTCACAGTAAGTGACCCAATTTTTAAAAAAACCAATCCTTCATGACGTTTTTTGTCTTTTTTGTTCAATTTTAGGATTATGAAAGCAGATCCCCACAAAGTACCTCCAAATTTAAATATTAAATATTCACATCTGAAGGAGTGGTATCTTAAACCAAGCCTTAGCCAGCTGAGAGATTTCACTGGAATCCTCATTTGCAAGCATGTGGGAGCTAAGACTAACCTCTGGCAAACATCACACACGTAGCAGTGTTCAAAAGGTGATTATTCATCTACTCAATTTAGTCGGACAGAAGTTCTGGTCCAATGGAGCAGGTCACTATTTCTGCAATGTGCAAAGGCCAAAACTGAGCTGTTCACTAACTTACATAAACACTTGGGCCTCCGAAGCCCATTTCCTTCCCATGGGACAGTCAAGCAAGTCAATGAAAAATTGAGTTCCTTTCCTATCTATTATTTTATGCGTGAATTCCTTTCCTATTATTTTATGCATCATCATGGACAAAGCCTCGAATCTGGATTTTTCATGTTAAGATCCCCCTTGCTCATAAATTACCCATACTGCTCACCAGTGAAATTGCCAGTTGCCCAAGACTTGGTTTTGTCTTAAGGTAAAATAAAACTACAACTACACACTTTTTTGCCCATGATGTCGTGAAAATGCATGTTGACAGCCTGGTCCACTGATTGTTCGTCCTCGAAAGTAATAAATCCAAAACCTAGCCAACGACGAAGAGTGAATCAAGGTAGCAGGGTGTTGTGACACAAAACAGGATGATGAACAGTATTAGGGGCGGACCAAGGGTTCAAGCAGGGGTTTCAGATAACCAAGGCTTGTGTTACATCATCAAAATCGGTCCTCTGAGAAAACTGCAGTGGGTACTTTCCTGTAGAATCGGGCAATGAATGCCTCATCTTGGTTCTGTATATGCAACATTACAACTTGAACACATTCAAATGTTTTAGGTCCTTCCATTTAATCCATCCATCAAGGTGAAGAGGAAAAAACCTGCTAGAGCAAGTCTTTAATGTTACTGTATCACACCATTAAAAACAATGCTTGTGGGACAGCAGGTTAAAACGAGGCAGCTTTGCTCTTTTCCTTGATCAAGGATTAGGACCCCAGATGAAACCTACACTCTTCCCTATTAGCAACCCTACAAAGTATTCTTCCCCATAGCTTAGTGCTTGTTTTCCTGGAAAACAGTAAACCCTAAACATAGAAGTAATGTTTTTACACGTAGCTGTTCAAGCGCTAAAAAGTTTACTGTTCCATGGATAAATGAAAAGCTCCAGAAAGTAACATCCCAAGTCCAAGGTTCTCAAACTTTTCACACTTTCTCAAAGAGCACCTCACAAGTTGCCCCCTCCAAAATGGCATTCCTATGGGAATCACTGCAGCTGTTACACCCAAAAGAGTATTTCTTCAATATTGTGACATTCTATCTGAATGATACTGCTGGTCTCTCTATTTTTCATCTCCTCTCTCCCCAAGCTGTTCCACTGCTAGCTCCCTGCTGTCTACTTATGCTCCCACCCCCTCCTTTACATCTTTACTACTTGAGGTTCTAGGTCCCCGAGGGTGGCTCATTTCTTCCCTCCCTCTACAGCAATGGCCTTTTAATGAAGGCAGCTCAGATGCATCCTGTTACTTCTACAGGCAACAGGTTTCTGATGCCTGCAATAGCAGCTGGAAGTGAACCAGGGCCACTCGCATGACCCAAGAGCTCCCTGCAGCCAGTTTGAGAACCACTGCGCTGAGGCTGTAGCTGCTGACACGGCCAAGTGGCAAAATAATGGTTAATTCCACAGAAGGATGGAGCTGGTCCATGCCATCAACCACTCGTTGTTGGTATAACAACCAAAACCCAGGAAAGGTATAACACATGCAGTACATAAAATCCTGCCATTCTTTGGATTACTAGCTAAAGAGGTACAGCATTAAAATTAGGGAAAAAACCGTGTGGAATCAAAAGCATATGGAACATGGATGCATTGCTGCTTTTCTGAAACCCAAGATTTCCCCCTTGGTTTGCATTTTGCTTTGCAGCTAGTGCTGACAGCAGCCATATATTGCTCTAAAGCGTTAAACAGAAATACAGTATCTATAACAGTTAGTGTCTCTCTAAGCTTATCCAACTGGGTTGGGTAAGCCCAAAGAGGCCTATTGTAGAGAAGGTGTATATATAAAATACACAAAGATACAGGCCAAAATAGATTGCAGCAGGTCAAATTCTGCTGTCAGCAACAAGAGCAAAAGACATCACTAAAATAAAATTAAAATAAAGAGGAAAAAACTTTTAGCATTTCCCACACACAAGAGACTGGCAGTATAAACGAAGTTTTGTTGGTCTGTGATGAAAGCAGTCTCAAAGCTGAGGGCAGCATTTCATCACAATATATTTGTCTGAAGTTAACTGGAATTCTTAGGCATTGGAGTGAAGGGAAGAGACATCCGAGTCTGAATTACACTTTAAAAATCAGTTTAAAATTAGAGCCTTCCATCTAAGGTGACGAGGGAAAGAAAAAGATGGACGCTATGCAGTGAAGGAGACTGCCCTTTTAACTCTGTTCAGGGGATACAAGGGGGGGGGGGGGGGGCA
>NW_005841880.1:739195-756470 GCF_000455745.1 Alligator sinensis
GGACCAAAAATATATTCAGGAACACAAGTCAAAAGTTTTAAAAGCGACCAAGCACCACACAGTAAGCAGCGATTTAAGAACTCAGCATGGTTACAGATGACAAAACACTCCAGGAAGAAATGGGATCCATCACAAAAACCAAAGATTAATTAAAGTGATAGAACAAATCTTCCAATATTCAACCTTTTTGAAGACAGGGATTTACCAACAGAGTAGAGATTAGCAAAGTGCGTTTAAGACAGAATCCAGGGGGGATGAGAAAGCAGGGCTGTGAAACTGGATTGCAGCCAGCAGAAAGAAACCAAACACAGTAAGAACCTGTGAACTACTGAAAAAGTTACTGGTTTAGTTAGGGATAGAAAGCATGAAAGCTAAGATCATGACAAACAGAGCAAATGTTTCTTTTAGGAAGTATTAATGCCAGCTAGATTTGGACTTCAGAAAAGATTTTAATAAGTGCTGTACAAAAGAGACACTACATCACAGGTAAGTACAGAACTGCCAGGAAGTTAAGACCAGGCTTGGATACTGAAAACCCAAGGCTAGATCCTGAGAAGTTGGACAACTGTGATTCGCACGAGCTGAGGATCTAGTCCCTAGTGTTCTTGTAAGCAGTTTGAAGTGGAAGTAGTCGAATGCCACAGGGATTAACAGCAGAGCCAATTTTGCCTTCTGGTTTAGTGAACTGACAACTAGGCATGCATTAGGGGACTTGTACAAAGCATAAAGGTGGGAAAGCAATAGCAGGAAGGCAAAATTCAGAGAAAAGTGGATGGAAAAGGAATATTACAGGTTAGTGACCTTCTGCAAGCCATTGTACAGCAAGTTTATGTAATGAGTCAAAAGAGCAAGTGTACAGCTCCAATAGCATTTTCCATGAAAGAATGCCAAGTAAGAAAAGCAGCAAGAGTAAAATGTTCCAGATGTATTTTCAATACTCCTTGTTATAAACTGAAGTTTGCCTAGCATTTTCCAAGGGTTTCATGAGGCCATGTATGGAGTGTATCAGCAGGTTTCATGATAGGATGTGACAAGATTACAGAAATGAAGGACAAAAACAAAATCAGAAACCAGAACAATGATTGGATTTGGGTACTTCATTAGCATTAAAAAGTTGGAGAAATGAAAAGATGGAGTATTGTGGGAACATAACCATGATGGAGCTTCCTGGGCTTTCAGCAATACAATGCCTTTTGTCTGTGCTTTACCCTACAACTTTGTGGGTAGGTTGGACGCCTTCTTTTTTTTTTCCCCTCTTTTTTAATATAACTTTAAGCAGAGGAGCCATCGATTTAGACCAGCCATGATTTATAACGCGTGTTACTCAGAGGTTGAAATATTTAGCTTAATCTTGCAAAGATGCAGATGATGCAGTAATTACTAAAAGATTTCAGAACTTCAGGCAAGTTTTACCCGTGTGCACTTATCTTGGTCTCCAATGCCGCCTCTATTTAAAGTAAGCTGTTCTACAGCCTTTACTGAATGGATGAATTTGTTTTCTAAGTACACAGAACGTATCTGTTGCAAGAGAATTAAGAATGCGTTATCAGGAGAAAAAACAAATATATTGAAACTTCGTTTACACTCCAATAAAGACAAAGCCCGTCCCTCCTCTGACTGTGGAACTGGCCTGTACCTCTGTGATAAATTATCACCTAGAAAGAAGAAATCTAAAGAGATATCGTTAATCACAATCAAACAATTCACAGAGAGAAGAGGAAAAAAGAACTTACTTAACATTACTGTACTTTACTATGAAACACTTAAATATGTCACTAAGGATGTATGTCTAAATTAAAAATAAAACTAAGACTTAACAGCTTAATAAATATGAAGTGAAGAATATCTCTCTTAATAATGAGTCAGAGGAGAAATGAAAGTTCAGATGGCAAACTATTCTCTAGCATGTTTAACATGCTACAAGGTGTTCAGTGCAACTATGCTTCATGAACTTTAATATTGCCTCTAATAATCAACAGAGATGATTGATGCAATGGAAGGTGGATGACATGAACACTTTCATATTTTGACCAAGGGCTACAGACATGCGTGTTTTTAATCTATTCAAAGTTAGAATCTATTCTGACTCCTTCAAATGTAACGTACCCTCAGGTACAAGGCCTATTGCCTATTCAAGCATACCCTCTCTCTCTCTCTCAAAGACAATTTCATTTAGTTTCAGAAAAATCAGGGTAGAAGGGGTGAATTTTAAAGTGAAGCCATTTAAACAAAACAAAACACAACATGGATGGGTTCCATTCCAATATCATGTTCAGAGATAAATCAGAACTGGAAGGAGGGAGTGAAAAGCTTCACAAAATAATGCAATTCTAGACTTCAACATACCTTCACGTGAAACAGAAAAAAACATCTCACGAAATTTTTTTTCCCCAATATCTGAAACCACACTTGGTTCAGGTATCAAATTTTGTTCAACTAAGAACCAGAACAAAATGAACGTGAAACACCTGACTTTAAAAGCAAAGACACCAAATGAAGCAGTGTATGAAAAGCCTATGCTTTTATGATATTTGTCCAGTGAAACAAATCTTTTCCTGAGGCAGTGTGGGGAGGGGGAGGAAATCTACCTTTTTTGATGGTGTAAAATAGTTTGCCATCTGACTATAGGAGAGGATGAAGAAATTTCAAGGACAAACTAGATCAGCCTTTACCTCGGGGCCTCTGTTTCTCTGCGTCATAGATCATTACAACTTCAGTGACCTGGAAGAGAGAAGGGAAATTCTAGTAACTATGCTACCATGGGAGTGTTACAAGCAGCAGTAAGAATAGGCTGGTTTCCAGCACCCAAACCACAAGGCACAATTAAAGGCTTGATGTAGACATCAATATTTGTCTGTCTCTATTGCAAAATGCAAATAAACTGCACTGAAGAGCAGCACTCCCAACTAAAGTCAAATTGATCTCATATGCTCCTAGGCAGCTAAAATATAATCAGACTTTTCAGTAAGAAGAGTGCAACGCACTGTATCCACTGAAAGGTTTGTTAACTGTCAAAGTTGCTGAGATGCAAACCATGCCAAAAGACTTGAAACAAGGAAATAATTAAATGTTCAACACTGCCTTCATCAGTTCTATTTCTTAACCAAGTACCTTTCCTTCCACATTTCTCCTGTCATCTTGAACAGATACAGCCTCAATTCCAAACATATTAGCTGGTAAGTACAGGACTGCTAAACTTTCTTAAGTTTAGCAGTCCTATGTTTACCAGCTAATATGTTTGGACGAAGGGTATTTGTACCAAAAAGCTTGCAAAGGAGAATTTTTCCAACAATTTGAGTTGGTCTAATAAAAGATGTCAGATTTACCCAAAGAACCTTGTCTGCCCATGTCCTTAGACCAACACGGCTACAACCTACACCCCTGAAACTTTCTTAACTCCACTTAATGCAACCTTAGACAGGCTTCTATATTACTGTGGAGTACAGTGTCAGTTGCAAATTGAGGTCTTTAGATTTTTCTAGTGATGTTTTAGAAAAGTTGTACCAATGGAGAGCCAATGGAAGCCATGTTTCAAATACGGCAGTGATCATTCCAACTGCTCTCCCCATTTGACATTCCATATTGTAGCGGTTTAGCTCAAATAAGTGAGGAAAGCAGGATTAGGATTTCCAGAAAAGCCTCCACATGTTTATCAGTTACAGGAAAATTAAATTAGCCTCCAAAGAGTTATGGGAAAGTTTGAATTGAGACTAAATTGTATAAATCCAATTCTTTTGTTTCATACTGTCATCCAGGTTCAAGCACAAGACTCAGCACAACCTTTTCTATTTGCTGCATCCATATCGAGTAGGCTAGAGTTTTCAGAGAATCTATAAAGTCTTTTAGTCCTGTACAACTAACCGTGCATATGCACGTGTTGGGTAGTTCTTTTCTACTCCTTTAAGTTTAATGTTTTAACATAAATTTCTTCTTCCCAAGGAATTTTTCAGGGTAAAAACTGATCGCACAAAGAACATGATATGCATAGACTGAACCCAGGGGCAACATTTATTTTCATACCAATTTTAAAGGCAACTGATTTGGATTACTTTAAAGATATCTTATATAAAAACAAAGGTAGTCAAAATAGTTTCTGCCCCTAGATTTGTACAACTGTGCCCTTGCTTAGAAAAAAACCCAAAAAAGCAGAACAAAAAACCCCATTCAGATTAACTTAGAACATCACAATCCAAATCACATTAAACAATTGGTAGTCATACAAATTCTGGTTCCAAATTATGTGGGAAATCCCAGTCACATTTCAGTTTACCACCGCAGACACTCACTCAAAGGATGTTACTGAACTCTGCTGATTGACGTGTGGCATCATTTAGGACTGTAAGGCCTCTTGGCAACATGTCAGACTTTTTGACATGTTTGTCCTGATGGCCTATTTGATACTGCTTTGGCTTGGTTTGAGTCATACTTGCTACAGTGTTCATATTAATTACCACACATCTCAGAATCAGAACCTTTTGTGTCTTTTTTCTTAGTTTGTATTTATGGGTACTGGCACCTGTAAGCCTGTGGGTGCTCTCAAACATTCTTCCCAGACAGAAGGAATCTATTTCTGTAAGTCCTTTAATTATTTAGCACAACCACCATTGTTTTAAGAATGCTACGAAGGGTCCCCAAATCCTGTATTAAAAACACTACTACTTACTTTTAAGGCACTTACACTTAATGGTTGTGGCCTCCTATATCTGATGGAACTTAACCCTGCATCTCTCAAGCCATCCAGAGGTCAGAACTGGAAAGCCACATGTCTGTGAGGAAGAGCCTTTAGAAATTATGCTCCACAACTGTGGAACACGCTCCCCGTTTTTGTTTGTAACACCCAGCCTGTTGCAGCTTTTCAAACTAAAGAAACATTTGTTAGCTGTTGCTGTTGATATTTTCAACGCAATTTAGTTCCATTGAAAGAAACTGATGAAAACCAGTCAAACACCTGAGAGAGATGCCAGGGATACTTTCTGCTGTTCACAGAACTCAAAAAAAAAAACCAAACAGGTGATCTAACTGCGGAGAGAATGACAAAAGCAATTTCAAGACACGGTAATTAATTAACATCTCCTGTGAGTCTCTTTGCTTTTACCATTGTTCTCACCAAGACTGACATCATTAATCTTGAGTTTAATTTAGACTTTCCAAAATATATTAGTTTACATTTAATACACAAACTCAGCTTTGAATAACGGTAGCAACAAGGAGAGGAGGAGAAAAATAAGTGGCAATAAAAGTAGGGACAAATATGAAACTACCAACAACAACAAAAATTGAATTGTGTCTCATTCTACAAGCAAATTTAGTAAAGTTTCAAGAAAGGCAATTATATCCAAGAAAAAGTACATGAGTAATAATCTAGTCTTTAGAAGTGAAATTCTGGAGGAAAAAGAAAGGACTCTTAAAATAGCAGCATGGAGCTAGTGCTGGATTTCCAAAACAGGGTCAAGATGCTGCAGCCTTCAGTAGACACTGTTCCTGATAGAGGATGGAGAGCTTTGAAGCAAATTCACTGAAACACTGTTCCAAAAATTAACAGATAACTTTCATACCCATTGTGAGGTATGCTCAGGTACCTCCTCAAAGGAGCGCACTAGTCATAATTATACACAAGTCATAATTAAACTCAAGAGGGTTTATTCCCTTGGAGGAGGGGAAAGAAGAAAGGAAAGCAGTAGGAATATTTAGACAAAGGAGACAGGAAATGTAGCAAAATAAGTTGTGCACATCAGGGCAAGAGACCTTATGACCAACGGCAAGAGAGGCTTCAAGAAAATAAGTGTTCACTACACTATACTACAAAATGCTGCAATACGTTACTATGGCAGTTTATCTAAATTAAAAATCAAATGACAGCTTAATGAAATCAGAGAGAAGGAGGGATGGGGGGGAATCATCTTGTAACCAGCCGATGTCTGCCATCATGATGAATGACTCACCACTCCGAATTTCTTGAAGTATTCCCTGAGCTCAGTCTCGCCACAGTTGTGAGGAATCCCACCAACAAAAATTTTATTTGATTTATTGTTATCGCTCCTGGATCCTTTCTGCTAAATCAAGGAGGATAAAATACTGTTAGAACTAGGAAAACATTATACAATAACTTTTCCTCTGCTGTTACATGAAAGATGGCTGCTCTAATCCATTTTGTACTTTAAGACTGCACAAAAAGGTATGCTCATATAGAAGTCCAGGTTTGGAAACTACCCATGCTGTTTCAAACAAAGGATGTAAATATTCTGAAGAACTGGAGGGCACTGTACTGAAACAATTCTTTTTTCATTTTCAAATTCAAATTAGCCAGCAGGACATGCTGGGCTGGGACCGTACCTGCGAACGATGCTATCATTTGCATTCTTGAAATGTGAAGTTAGCAATTAAAAGCACGATTTCTGAGGTTACAAAAACCCGACTGGTCAAACACTGAAACGAAGGTGCATGAACATCTGCAGTGGACCTGGCTGGTGCTGTACCTAGCTATCTATCGCAAGATAGGACTGCATCAAACCAATTAAAGTTATTTACACCCTACAACAGGTGCCAAGACCTGACAATTATTGACTCTGTACACAAATTAAAAAAAGACAAAGAAACCCCACATACACACAACCACAAGTCAGAATCCAGCTGAACTCAATTTGCTCAGTCTAAAGCTAAAGATATTATTCTATTAAATCAAGGACCCAAGTAAAATAGACTTTATCAGAATAACTATTCCATGGAATTTTACTTTACTGAGGAATTAGACCACATCTTTCTAAAGATACTGGTGACAAAAGAATTTAAACAAAATACATCACAAAGCTCCAATCAAATGGTTTCTACTTCTGTTTATTCAACAGCAGATAGGAAATTAGCAGAGAACTGTATGTCAAGTGACTTACAAGCCCACCATCCAGTTTTTTTTAAATAATTTTGGTACTGAGGAACCTAGATCACACTGAAAGTCAACTCAAAGTCAGGCTCTTCCAAGTCACCTTAACACATCTGAAAATGTTATACTTAATTCATCAAAGCGCATTCATTCCTGCATCCATTTTACATAGAAGTTTTACATCAACATTTAAGAACATGCAGCATGAACAAATCTGTTTCCTCTGAACTTAGCACCTTTTATTCTTAGAACCAGCTGAAAAGAAACAATATGACCACTATATTACTTTTATATCCATACTGTAATTTTTATAAACATGAACCAAAAAATCTATTATATTTTCAAGTAGATATAGCTTAACTATCATACAATTTAATTTTAGGAACTACAGTTCCTTAGAAATGGTTCAATGCATACCTTAAGTGCAAGGTCAAAAAGGGGCTATCAGCTGAATTGAAAGAGGCAAAAAGATGGTGCCTAAATAATTTTGTTACAGCTGCAAAGATTTTACCCTAGTTTTCCACCGTGAACACTGTATTTTGTATTTCACTGGTGACACTTCTCAAAGGAAAAAAAAAGAAGCTAAACCAGCTAGCAAGTCCAGAATTATGGAAACTATTAAGGATGTTCTTACAGGACCTCAAATGGAGAGTTCACTCACCTTTCAAAATCCATTCCTTGACATAATGACCATGCACTTGCCAGAAACCACCAAGTCTACTAAGCTCTCCTTAACAGGAAAGGTGCTGCTTTATAAACATGGATATTACAAAACTTCACCAAATTTAGGGGCATTATGAAAATGCTGAAGCATTTAAATGGTACTTTGACTTTGTTGCACGTCTATAGAAACAGATGATAACTCCGCTAAATTGGCCAATGTAGCCGGCAGTGTGCAAGCTGCCCAACCAAGGTTTTAACTGCATGAGATCCAAAAGGATACTTTGCCGGTTAAAGATAGACTTCCAGGAGATGGAGTGGTATTAAAATTAAACCCAGGGAAGTAGATACGGTTTAGAAAGAGAAATATGTTATGAAAAGCAAAAACTTTTAAAAGCAAATAACAATCCAGGTCTCTCCTCAGAAAGGTATTTCTTCTAAGCTTCTTCATTTAAGAAACACGTATTCAAACAAAATATCTGGTAAAAAACACCCAGGGATTCAAAAGCACAAGCAAACTTAAAATTAATATTGTCCTCCCCACCACATGCAAATGTCCTGTTGAGTTGACTGTATCCCTGAAAGTCTTCAGTTCTTCAACTACTGATTTACAACAGCAAGAGAACCAATACCAATGCAGTCTCATTTGAAATTTCACAAATCATCCAATATAGCCTCTCATTTGTTTGTTTGGCCTTGTAGATGGGGTCTTCATTATCAATATACCTCCCTGCTCAATTTTGTTAGGCTCCTGTTAAACGTATTTATTTACTTCCATACTGTAGCTTGTCATATACCTAGCAGCAGTCAATTTGTACACCACAATGTTAGTTATAACCACAGGGATCTTTATTTAAAGGAATTACAATCAACAGCTGCAACCTTGGGCAAAAAGATACTTCCTTGCCCAAACTGAAGTTTGGAAGAAATGAAACTCTTTTACTTGATCAGGGTATAAACATAGCCATTTTTCATCGATAAGCCATCTGGAAAGCAGGCTGAAAGCCAAATGCCTGACTTATTTTAAGTCAGCATTTCTAATTTTTTTATTCAATTCTAAACAGGGTAAAACTTCAGAATTAGGCAGCATGAATAGAAACTGGAAAAGATAGCGACCATGTGTGGCCTCTAAGCTAGAGAAAGATGAGGAGGCAGAGTCTGCTGGTCAAGATATGGTTCAGAAAGTAACCTTTTATCAATACACTTCAAAGGACATCTCCTTACCCATCCCTCCTTCGGCCGTGTTCTCTCTGGTTGCATTCCTCGAGGTGTACATGGCTTTGGATCAATCTGTAAGATGTCCCAAACTGGTCAGTCAGAGCATACAGAATATTCTGCTCCAAAAATGCATTCAAAGCAGCTACAGGTATCACTGTTCTTTAACGGATTGCTTTGAATGAAAGTTACCCAAAAATATTAAATTATTTGTCACTGAATTAAACAAAGCTTGAATCATTCATAGGCCAACAGCCACCAGGTTTAAAAAAGAAAAGATTAAGATACATCTTTAAAAGTAATTAAAAATTATATGCAATAAAAAAAACAACCAACAACTTACATTTCGGCCATCTAAAGTATGAGGTCTGCTGGCCAGCACTGTTCCCACACAGTTGGGATCTTTAAATTTGACAAATCCAAATCCTCGAGACTGGTTTGTTGTTTTATCTTTCATTATTACACAGTCTACAACTTCTCCATATTGGGAAAAGTAGCTACGGAGAGTTTCTGTTAAAAAATATGGTATTAAACAGAACCAGTTACTGTAACTTCATAAAATTAACATAATAGTCATCTTCTCAAATATTAACTTCCTTAAACCTAATCAGCAATACTTATATTTCCCTCCTGCCCGCCAAGAAAATAGATCAGCCATGCACTGGAAAACATTTTCTTCTTTTACTTTCACAGATGGAAGAAATCAGTGTGGTAAATTCTCAAAGCAAGGACCCATATTTTCCTTTTCAACACTTACACTTGAAAATCAACGTTCTGAATATGAAACAATCTAGCCTGGCCTTGCCCAGGAAATAAGAAGATAAAATGGCATGAAGGCCATTAGGAGTCAAGGGGTCAAATACATATTGAGGTTCTTTTATAAAAGCATTACTGTCATTCGTTAAAAAACAGCAAGATTGAGGATCAGGACTAAAAACTCCTCTGGCGTCTGCTCTGGGTACCCCTATATTATTTACATTTAGTGATCTAAGGAAGTATTAACAACGTTTCACCCTTTTGCAGAGTTTTGGTAAACTGAGAACATATAGCTTACCTTGTGTTGTACTCCAGTCTAGGCCACCCACAAACAACTTTCTGCAATTCAAACAACACACTGCAGTTAAAGTCTGCTGCATTAAATCAATGCCATTTTAAGTATACAAAAAAATACCCACAACCTGCTGGTGCTCTTGTCCAGCTAATGAAGTACCACAGCCTTTTTGGAAAAGGAGGCCTCGCTCACTGGAGCTGCATTTCTCCTTTTAGGCTTTCAATTTTGTTTGGAAACTTGTGAAAACAATTCAACCACACTACAGCATCAGTTCTTCCAAATCACAATGAGGCAGAGAATGGCATGTTTACACCAAGAATATTTTACACATTGAAATAGCAGATATGAAATATGCCAAAGCAGAAGTTAGCCCTTTATAGTTTTATTTCTGGACAGTAAGAAAAGAATAGCTCTCTAACTACATTAAAATACTCAGAAGAGAAAAAGAATCATGTTAGCAACATATACCTTTCTCTCTCTGTCCTTAAGGGTACAATGTGGTTGTTAATAAACTCCACAGTCCAGGGAGTATCACAAGGGCCACTAGAGCAATTAACATGTTTTCCAAGAAAACAAAAGTTTATTTACAAAATGCCAGTTCACTAAGCCAAAAAAACCATTTCATTTGAAGCATCCCGGTGTCAGCAAGCTTTCACTGAATCCAAGGCAGGGTTTCAAGAGAATTTCATCAGATCAACCCTGGGGGAGGAAAGCAGAGACATTGGAAGCCCCCGAGAGCTGTAAAACCGAAAACTCTTCAATCTCACTGCTGCAAAAATGTCCATTTAACTGAGCAGCTTCTGATCAAGGAGGCTTCCAGTTCACAGAAGTTCAGGGCTGGAAGGGACCGCACGAGGTCATCGGATCTAGCCCCCGCAATGAAAAATTTTGGGTTTGGTCCAACGGAACAAAAAAATGCTAACAAGCTAGAAACCCTGGTTTTCAGTCATCCATGTAAAATCTCAAACTGTATAGAAAACTTCTGTCTCGTGCTGACAGGTTGGGATGTCAAGGCATCTTCAACAGGAAAAGAGAATAATTTATTAAAATTATTCTTCTATGTAGTCCACAGAGTGCTTTGTTTAACCATAATTGAGACTGGTTTTATCCGTCTTTTTCAAAACGGTACTTGAAATTAATGGATCTCAAACTCATTAGTGAGCTTTTCAATTATTTTAGTCTCCAGAAATAAGTTTCTCTTACTACTCAGAAACCAGTGATGTAATTAAGTGGTTGCTACTTTGTTACAAGGAATAAGGTCCTTTAGGAACTAGATAAACAAGTCAAGCCTGTTTGAAGCCTAACTCTGGTTTAAAATGATATTAATACTGTTAAAGCCAAGTAACAAAGTTTGTGTGTCTTTCCCTTTTAAAACAGAACATATTCAGTCAAGTTTAACCTCACGTACGTAGCAGTGGACCTGTCGAAACACAGTATTCAGAACTGCTAAGCCAGGTAACTTGAAAAGCAATCAAAACGTACTGCTTAGGTAAGCAGCTTGGTCAGAAATGGTAGTTGTTGGCACAGACAAACACAACCCGCAAGGAGCCTAATAGTGGTACTCTGACAATGACTTCCATCTGGGGCTATCTAGAATTACCAAGTCTAAGTCCAACCTACGAAGGTGGTACTGTTCAATTTACCCATTTCAGAAATCTGAAAGACTAAGTGACTTAGCCAGGGCTATGAAAGTCAGAGACGGAACTAGAAACATGAACTAGGAGCACTGACTTGCAGACCTCTGGTCCAGCCACTACTTACAATTATGAAGCAACTGTGATTATGGAGCTGACTATGAAGCCATTTCAATGTCACCGAAGAAAAGTAATTCTTCAAACTAGGATTTAATAGAGCTTCCTCCCCACCCCGCACCCACAAGTTCATGGTACAGCATGCCCAAAGCATTGACTCGTCCTTGTACGGCAGATAGTAAGATGGCGGGCCACCCACTTCATAACATTTATCAGTTTTAGTGTGTGATAAAACTTACATGCAAAAAAATGGGACATTCTATAATTATATTTAAGGCCATACTAACCTTTGGCCCTCTTCACCAGAAGCACCAAATTAATAAATGCTCCACCCACTATATTTTGTATAAACCTCATTAGCTTGCTAAAAGGGATGGAATAGTTGACTTTTGGGGAAAGGGTCCTGTTTTTCTGCTTTTTTTCCAGAGATGAGAAAGTCTAGTCCACAGCTCTTTGTTCTCCACTTGACTGTAAATGTCATGTATGGTATGGGAAAAGATAGCACCTCCCAAAGAAAGGAGAAAGTTTAATTTGTATCTAGGCTGAGAGAGACAGAAATAAAGAAGCCACCTTAACCAAATGGAAAAATAATGCCTTTCACCTGCTTTATTCATAAGTCACCATCACTGACAGAGAAAGACCTAGTCCCTAAGGGCTGCCATGGAGTCATCTCAGCTGCAGACACAGTAGTACCCATCTGCAGAAACCCAGGCAGTATCATGAGCTAGAACCACTTGAGCTAGACGCTTCAGGAAAGTAGGACAGTTCAGAAAAAGGTTTCAATAGAATCTAATTTTAACTCCCATGGCCCTACGAGCTGGAATTTAATTTCTTTTTCTTCTCTCAATAGGTGGGGTTTTGTTGTGTACTTCATCCCAGCTGCTCAGAGACACACTGTCTCACCAGTTTACCCCAGTTACTCAGTAAGTGACCATAATAAAACCAGTAAATGACAATAATAAAACCATTAAGAATGTAGGCTTAACCAATCTAAAATAATAAACATATCTGACCAATGTTAATATTATTAGACAGTACTTGAAAACTTGCCTGAACAGATCAGCATCCTAGTCACTGGTATATAGACACATCACCAAAAGTAACTCAGGTTTCTGGGGAGAAACTGTCCTGCTGCTAAGAACAGTCATCTCTGAGTCCTCTTGAACCAGGACCAAAAAAATTAATGACTGGTGCAATATTCAGCCCTGGGAGTGCCTACCCATCAACTTGAAGCAATGCACTGCCACGGCAAATGTAGACAGGGCTTCAACCACATCACCCAACCCTGTTGAAAGAAGCTAGTGTTGTCATCCTCCACTTTTCGGGTGTTGCAGGCCCACTTGCTAATACTGCCAAGGAAACGCAAGGATGAGGGCAACAGTAGGAGATTTTGGGAAAACAGCACTACGCCAGGCTATTGTGTGCTGAAAAACTTTGCTGTAATGGCACTGAAAATAGCCTTCATAACACCTGCAGCACCAGTGGAAGGAACTCATCCAATGTTAACACTGCCAATCAGCAACAGGTCATTTTTTGGTGTTAACAAAGCCAATTCAGTTGTCTGGGTGAAGCAAATTTCCAGCAGGTTAACAAACAGATGGAGACCAAACCAGGTGCCACAATTAGTCTTGCTGGCAATTTCAGTAGAGGCCAGAGGCAACTACTCTTCCTTTGATTCAGTCCCAACAAGACAGACAAGCAGTGTCTCTATATGCACACACACGCTGTGGTATTAGGCAACTTAAACTCTTGCTATAGAACAGGTGAAGCTTAGGAAGGACTGAGGGACCTCACTACTCCTTCCTAAGCTTTACCTGTTCTGTAGCAAGAGTTTAAGTTGCCTAATAAATACAGTACAGTCGCATCATACGCGCATTTAACTTGCGCAAATTCAACTTTACGCGGGGTGGGGGGGCAGGGCTTCAGTTTGCGGCGGCGGCGGGGGGAGGTTTTGGCAGTGCGGTGGTGGCCCGGCAGCACGCAGCCATCCCCACCCCCCAACCCGCGCTGCGCCGCTGCTGCCAGCTGCACAACTCCAAGCACAGCTCTGCGGTGGCGGGAGGTTTTGGAGGCAGAGGCAGTCGCTGTTAGTCAATCGCTAAAGAGATGATGCTCTTAGCCAGAATATAAACTTGCCTTTTTCTTCTAAAATTTATCTACCTCATTTTAAGCCAGTGACGGTTTTTGCTGTAAACCAAGGACTAGGGATTAGCGTTATGCCCTTGATCTACCACACACAACAGCTATCTATGCCAAATTATCAAATATCAAAAAGTTAGACACCAGCTGGAAGCTTCTGCCAGACCAGCTAGTTGTCTGACAGCAGGGAGCCCTCCTATTTTACAATGACCATTGAAACTTTCCGGCTCCATTAGAAATTTTTTCCTAGCCACCCCACAAATATTCAAACAAAAAAGTCGGGTTGGCTAAGGTCAACCATAGCAGCTGTATGTAAATAGAGTGCTTCTATTTATGTGCATGCTATAGAATGCCAAAAGCCAAGAAAGCCTTAGCCTTCAGCTGGGTGACGGATGGATCCTAATACAGCCAGCAAATAAATCTAGTTAACCAACCCACCCGCTGAAAACAAGACTATAGCAGCAATCAAAAACCAAATAGTTAACTGAAGCAAAATAGCTGCTGAAAAAACACACTGCAAAAGGACTGCTCATCCTGCAGTGTTCATCATATACTATCAACATGTCCTCATGAGTTTTACACAGGCTGGCTCCTGGCCATTTACAGCTTTCCTTGTACAAACACTTAAGGGCAGGGAGCTATTAAAACTCCAGCCATCAATTAAAGGTTTGCTGAAAACAGCCTCTCACACGCACACACTTTTTTTTTTTTTTTTTTTTTGGGGGGGGGGGGGGAAGAGGCTGGCTACATACAGCATCCCACGTAATGACACTGCTCTAGACAACCCATAACCCAAGTTGAAACAACTCCCCAGCATGAGTCTGATTTTTTTTAAATCTGAGTCAGAGGTAGAAGTTACTCTTTGAAAATTTTAATATATGTATTTTGGGGATAAAAGTTGAACTTCATATACACACACACACACACACTCTCAACTTCGGCTATTTCTTAACAATTTTTCTAATGTATCCTCTCCCATGAGAATCTCTATATGCACACACACACTGTGCCATTTCACCTACCACTGAAATCCAGCCCTCTCTAGAATCAGAGTTAACTATTAACCAGGCACAAAAATACTCAACAGCTGAAGCTTTCAACAATGTGAACACTTTAAAGAAGTTATTACAAAGCCCCCCTTCCTAGGAGAAAGGATCACCAGTTCATTTCCTAGATGCTGAATGTGTTCTCAATACAGCCTCCATAAAGGAAGAAGTCCTATAGTTTATTACAGCAGACAAGGTTCTTTAGTTTGTGTGTACTGGGGTTCTCTTACACAAGTGCACAGGTTTCTTTATTCACAGTAACTCTGGTAGTTAATACACTGAGTAAAAACGATCATCTATGAGCCACTGTCAACACAATGGTAAAGATGATAGCCCTCTATGTATAAATTCACATAATAAGTTATGTGGCTTCCAGAAATGTAATAAATATAACTATTTTGACCGTGAGCACAAAGTACAGGTAGCTGGAGTAATAAGCCTCAAGTTATGGGCAGCACTGTGATCTGAAATCAGGAACAAGAGACAAGTCAAAGGCAGCAGCAGGTTGACGTATCCATCCTTAGACACTGGGTCCAGAGAATCCAGAATTTCTCTTTAGTCCACCACTGCGTATTTTTCCATATTTCAGAACCTGAGGGTTTGCTTACCATGCCTTCATGTTCCCCTCTGCAGCTAACCTTTGGGAAGTTTATCCTAATACAAAATGTTTTTTTCTATGATCTAACCAACACTAGCCCTCATGTGCCCATATTATTAATATTTTACCTGTCAATTAGTTCAAGAGACTTGGAATAATTTCTTTTTAATGCATGATGACAGTACAATTATCCTTAAGTATTTTGTTTCCAAGTTTTTTTTTAAATATCTTCGTTCATTTCTTCATAGGAAAGAAATTTTAAAATTCTCGTACTAACTACTAAGATTTATTACTAAGACTCTGTTATTAAGTCTTCATATTTTATTCAAAATCTGTTACAAATCTTATTTCATAAGTTTAATTCCCAATTGGCTCCCATACAGGATTGATTGCACACTAGAGCACATTGAGTAAAACTGCAATTGCTCTCACATTTTCACACTTTCCTTCTCAGCACTTTTGGATGGGGGGGGGGGGGGGGGGGGGGGGGGGGATTCGTTTGTGGGGGGGGGGGGGGGGGGGGCGCGGGGGAAGGAATGACAAACACATTTCCCCGTTAAAATCAAATCCTACCAAGCCTAATTAGCAGCTCTGGGGGTCAGATTTAATTTACAATTCAGGAGCCCAGTGACAATAGCAGAGTCTGCCTAGGACCGAAGCTAGCACAATATTATGCGTGGTCTCATTTTTTACAGTTGACACCAGAGCAACAAATAAGTCACACTAAGAAATGCATTCGTTGCCTTCCCCCAGGGGAGGACGTGTCATAAACTAGTTGCAACAGTAATTGGGCTCATGACAGAAAAATAATATTTTCAGAGGAAGAACCATGCAGGTAAATGTAACCCAAGGGGCATTCGCTGCTCACAGTGACAAATTATTTTCCAGGCATTTATTACTCCTACATCTAAGACAGTGCAGGACTTAAAAGCAGAGCAATGCAATAAGCAGCTTTAAGTGCCCTACTGGACAGCGTAAAATATCTAAAAGCTCAGCTGGTGCATATTTTCTTCTTCTTCCCTCACTTGTCCTGTCTGAATGGGGTCGCTGTGGCTTATATATTTCAGGTTTTTAAAATAGGATGAACCACTTCTCTTCATGGGGAAAAGGCCTAAAAGCTAACTGGGACCTTTCCCACAGAGGAAACTAGCAACCAGCGCCGTCAGAGATGCCCGTCCGCTCCTCTATGCCCGGTCCACCGTCACGATGAGGAAAAACGAGCTGGAGTGAGAGCAACGAAAAACCCTCTCACGCGACCCTGGGCGGATAAGGAGGTAGCTGCGCAAAAAAGTCCCCAGAAAGCCTTTAAAGCCAAGAGCAACTTTGCCTTGTTAAACCCGGCCTGTGCTGAAGGAGAGGCCGAAACCTGCCAGCAGGAGGGACTGGGTTAAAGACCATCTGCCCCCAGCCCTGAGGCGCCGAATAACCTGGGAAGAGACCCCGCGCCAGGCCAGGCCTCCTCTCCTCGTGCTGCCCGTCTCAGGGGCCGAGATGGGGGTGGCGGCCGGAGGGGGGGGCTGATGAGTCACCCTGCCACCAGCCCAGCACCTTCTGCTGCTGCCCCGGGGCTGCTGTGGCTCCCTGCCCAGGGCTGGGCTGGGCAGGGGAACCCTCCCCCTTCCTTTGCAGGAGGCAGGGCTCCACCACAGGGGCCCCCAAACGGGCTGACCCCCAAACGGGACCTTCAAAGGGACCCCCAAATGGGATTAAGCCCTTAGTACAACCTCCAAAGAGACCCCAAGAGGAGCTGAACCTCCAAACGGGGGCCTCAAAGAGACCAAGGGGCCCTCAAACAGGACTCCCAAGGGGCTGCCCCCGGGTCCATGCGCGGGACCGCGTGGTCGTGGTGGTGGGGGGGGGCGCCCCGATGACCTTGGGCCCCGGTTCCCCGCACAGGCCCCGGGGAGGGGGAGGGGAGGGGAGGAGAGGGGGAGGGGC
>NW_005841880.1:756776-768634 GCF_000455745.1 Alligator sinensis
CGGCGCGCGCGGGGCACGCCGGGAAGCGTAGTCGGGCGGGGCTGCCCCAGCCACGGGGTTTACCCGGACAAGCCCAGGGGTGATCCGAGGGGGTGGGCGCTAGGGCGCAGGCGCAGCTGGCGCGGGGCGCGGCGGGGAGAGGAGGCGGGGAGGGGGGGGGGGGGGGGGGGAGAAACCTTTATCAGCTACACAGCTAACGTGGGCAGCTCTGGGGAGGGAGAGAGTGTGTGTGAGTCTGAGTGAGTGTGATTATGTGTGTATATGAGTGTGATTGTGTGTGCCCCCACGGTCCCAGGCCAGCTCGCTGTCTTTGCTAGCCGGCCGTTATTATACAAATCACAGACAATGAGGGTTGAAGGGAGCTCACATCCAGTCCAGCCCCCTGCTCCAAGCAGGACCAGCCCCAACTGCATCATCCCAGCCAGGGCTTTGTCTACCCAGGTCTTAAAAACCTCCAAGGATGGAGAGTCCACCACCTCTCTGGGGAGCCTGTTCCAGTGCCTCATCCCCCTCCTCTGAGAGTTTTCCCTAATATTCAACCTCAACTTTCCCTGCTGCAGCTTGAGCCCATTGCTCCTTGCTCTGTCACCGGCCCCACTGAGAACAGTCTGTTACGACCCAGGAAAGAGATCTGGGAGTCATTGTGAACAGCTAGCTAGGAACGTGGGCTCAGCACCCATCTAGGAGGCAAACCACATGTTAGGGGTGATGAAGGAGGGCATTGTGGCCAAGATGGAAAGCATCGTGATGCCCCTTTATAAATCCGCGGGGAGTCCGCACCTTGAATACGGTGCCCAGGGTCTGGCCCTGCACCTCCCCAAGGGGTTTCCCACCTCTCCATCAACCGTCTTGCCCGGGGTCTCCAAACAGGGTGTCCATCTGAACGAACAAACCAGAGCTGAACTTGATGCCCCAGGTCAGCCCCGTGTGGACACACTCCCCCTGGGAGGAAGGCTGCTTTGCTGGGGACACAGCGATGCAGTCCCGTGTTCCTATAGCTTCGCTCCCTGGAGCTACCTCGATTGGGAAAAGCACGCTTTCTACATTTGCAATGTTTTATGAGGCCAGTAAGGGGAGCGGTATTTTGCTGACAGGGCTACACTTGCAAAATCCAAGGACCAGGGCAGTCGTAGCAGTGAGCGCTATTATACAGGTATCGTTCCATCCGTAGCAGGAGGTTTCATCTCTAGCAGGGTTAAAATAGGAAAACTTCTATGTGTAGCAAGGCCTTAGTTCGCACAAAGGCCGTGCATTTATTATGCAGAGGTGTGTGCAGCGCTGTTGGTTTCATGCAGGGAAGTAGAAGCATGCGAGTCCAAGACACTGGAATAGAGGCAGGTCTTGGTTTTAATGGACCCCCAGACACGCTCTTTGCCCTTGTGACCCTTGCATCTCTGCAGCCCCATCGCTGCACCGGCTTCCACGAGCGGCCGGCAAACATCTTGTGAATCCGCCTGTTGCGCAGTCTGGGTGTGGCGCGTTCTGCGACTGACGTGCCCTGGTGTGTGATCGGTCCGGCACACGCATGCCAAGTCTCGCTGTCATGGAGGGACACTCCTTGATTTGGGATTAAGGGGAAGGCTGTTTTCTTGCAGAGCCTCTCCCTTCTGGCTCCTATGCCCCGCAATGAAGCGTTTAAAAATCTCTCCCGAGGGTTGTTTTCCCCCCCCAGAAATCTAATTTTCTACCCACTCAAGTTGTCAAGGCCCCTGGCTCCCCCCGGCTCACTCCTAGCAGCGCCAGGGAAGAGTAGCAGAGACATCTAGTGGCTGTAGCCACATCCCAAAAGGATCTGGGCAGCACCGGTTTGCATGAGTGCTGAGCACCCAAGACCGACTGGTTTCAGAGCAGAAGAAATCCACAGGGACGGAGGGATGCCCAGAGGTACCCTAGCATGGGATGGGCACGGGCCGATCTCGTGCAGTCACCAGTCGCTGTTGTGTGCACATGGAGCAAGGTCAGAGTAACAGGAACCTCTGCCCCACGGGTTCAAGGTCAGACCATCAAGCCCATGTGTGAGCCAGACCTCCTAGGAGTGACCAGGCACAGGAATCTTCCTGACACACGTCCATCATGTCTGACACACTTGCCCTGCATGGAGGAACGGGCAGGATAAAGGCAGACGACCCAGGACCCGGCTCCCGAGGCATCGATTCCCGCGAGCCGTTGCCCGGCATCCAACGTTCATTCGCTCAGGCTTGTCCCAACCTGCCAAGTCTCCGCATTCAACAGAGGCCCCAGTCTCTGCTTGAAGAATGAAGAAAGGTTTCAAAGCCGCGTTCGCCCTCTGGGTCCTTTCCACGGTCCTGGGCTGTATCCAGCCTGAGCCGGCTCTGCATGCATTGCAGAGAGCAAGACAGGCCAATTGTGTATCTAGCCTCGCAGGCCTCTTCTCTTCTGACGGCAGAGCAGATGGGAGTGCTTTGTTTAAGCTTTACGCGGCTCTTGCGACCTGCTCCTGCTCTGCCGGGGGTCTGCAGTAATGCATTTCTCCCAGGCAGCAGTAGATGTCCCCCCTCGTCGCAGCGCTCTGCCCTCCTCTTCCCCTGTTTGCAGTGTGCCCGTTCAGGTTCGGCAGCCTAGATAAGAGATCTCTTTTACCCGGAAGGAGGCCCTGTCGCTATTTGCGCACACAGCTCTTTCAGCTTTGCCTATATAAAGCCGGCCAAGAGCAGAGGAGACTCCTTCCTCTCCCCGCTTCTCCCACCGGACAGGCCTCCCTGGGGAGAATTGCAATAGCATGAGCTCCTCGGAGGCTGCCAGTCCCATCTTCCACCAGGGAGAGAACTGCAAGCCATCATGGACGGAGGCCGAGGCTGGCTACAATCAGACGGACACCCACTTGAAGATCCTGGGCAAGCCAGTGATGGAGCGGTGGGAGACCCCCTACATGCATTCGCTGGCTACTGTTGCAGCATCCAAAGGTAATTAAGTAATGAGAACCCAGTTCATTGCAAGGGAGGGGGGGTGGACAGCAGCAGCAAGAAGTTTGGGGGGCAGAAGGAGCGTTGTTAAAAGCTGAATGGAAAGCGTCCCTGTATTCTCAGCACCAGCTATAAGAAGGAGCCCGCCTCGATGGGCCTCATCCTTATGGCTGGAGAGATAAGATAGGCTGGGCCGCCCGGGTTCCTAATTCCTGTGCACTCCAGAATAACAGCCGGCTAACAAAGACTGACGGCCGCGGAGTAAGCTGGCCTGGGAATTAATTGCACGCCGTGTTCTCAGCCGTGCAGCCGACAGAATAAAGCGCCGCCTGCGTGCATGGAGGAGCACTTCCTACAAAGCCCGGCGAGCGGCCTCCATCCCCGATCACTGGGGTGACAGGGCAGAGGAGAAGGAACGTCCATCTTCACTTGCGGGAGCTGGACTTGGCCCATCCAGAAATGCAGTGCCGGGAACAGGCAGCACTGAACGAGCAGCTGAGCTCCTAGCAGGGGGCCCGAGGGAGGTATTTTTGAACCTTCCCAGGGAGCTTTTGCCCCTGCAGCTCTGCTCGGCTGTCGGCATAAATAGAACGAGATACAAGCCTTTTTTTGGCTTTTTATTAGATTGAGTCTCTGCGAGAGAGGCTGGAGGAAGAACAGCATTTTAAGTACAACCGGGCAGCGATTCAAGACCTCTCACTAAGACATTAAACACAGCCCAACTGTCCAGAGACAGGCTTGAGAGCGTGGTTTTGGAGGCTGGTGTTCTCTCAGCCCCTCTCCAGTATTTGATTTCTGCCCCACTTTGAAGGTAGCATTAAAAAATCATGACAGCAGGCACTTTCCAAGCTGAAGTTAGGAGAGTCGCCCCCCGCCCCCGGTTTCCCTGCGTGCTCACGCGCCCCATCGCACAATGCACAGCGGAGCTGGAGAAGGCAGGCCGAGCCATTCGCCCCGCTGGAGCTGAGGTTAAGAATAGCTCTGCTGAGGGAGCGAGTGTGCGAAACACTTGTGCTCTTGTGTCACACGAGATACGGTTCCAAACAGCTGCAGGCCGAGCTGTGGGGGATGGGAGGCCGTCGCTAAACGCCTGCAAACCTGAGCTGCCCTCCCAGAGCTTTGGACTCTGCCTCTCGGTTGCAAAACAAACGCCTAATCCAAGCCCTGACAAAGGTCACAGGAAACCTTCCGCAAACCTTGGTTCGAGCCCAAAGTTTTTGGGATCAAGTTGGACAGAGGTTGCACGCTGCACTCCTCCAGGCAGCTCCTTGTTACCGGAGAACCCGTGCCAGGGGCTCCCAGCAGAGAGGAGAGGCGGTGGAGGCTGGGTTTGCACAGAGAAGGGTCCAAGGCTGCCTGGAGCTGTTTCAGCTTACTTGGGATGTTTTTAGTGGTTTGAAATCCATTTTAGCTGAAGGCAAAACAGAGAGGTTTCTCAGGTTAGGAAGGACTTAACCCCTTCCCACTCCACCACTATCTGACCTGCCTCCGGGGACTCGGGAAAACCAGTTCCCGGTGGTCAGCTTCTTCCATCGCCGTCCAACGCAGGGACGCTTGTGAAGCCCCAGGGCCGGCTATAGTCCGACGCAGGCTACTGGGTTAGCTGCCTTTGGAACAGACCCACTGATTTCTGCTATCCGTTGTCTGCTCCTGTCGGTGTAAACCCTCAGCTGGCCGCTCCTGCCTCCCCAAATGCTGCAGTGTGATTCAGCGCGTGAGATCGAGCAGTGGTCCAGCACACACGTGCCCAGACTGGTCTGTCCCATGGATTTCAGCAGGCTTTTCACCTGCTGGGAGATAAGGAGCTGGGAAGGGCTACAGAAGAGAAAGGGAAGGTAATAAGAAGCAAAAATGAAAGTGACTGGGGAAGTTCCCTTCTCCCGGGACAACAGAGAAGCAGCTTTAATGACCAGCCCAGAAAGGTGGGGGACGGGGGCAGCTAGACGCAGGTGGGGGGCAGATTTCCTCCGCACGACGAAGCCCAGAGATGACGGATCCTAGTTACTAGCAGCCTGGCCCTGATCCGAGCCAGCAGCCAGGCAGCGAAGGGCTCCGAGTCCCCAGGCTCTCTCTGAGCACAAACAACCGAGGAAAGGACGGTCCCATCCATTACCAGGACCGCCGGCCCCTTGGGAACCAGGCAGTACGGGCAGCTGAGCAGTGCCCTGCCCTCGTCTTTCCGCAGGGGGCCGCGTGCTGGAAGTGGGCTTCGGCATGGCCATTGCCGCCAGCAAAGTGGAAGAGTTCAACATCGAGGAGCACTGGATCGTCGAATGCAATGAGGGCGTCTTCAAGAGGCTGGAGGAGTGGGCCAAGAAACAGCCCCACAAGGTAGACGCGGCTCTGGTGGTGGCGGGTAGGGGCAATTAGAAATGCAGAGTCCTGCCCAGCTCCGCTGCAGCACCCTCTGCTCGTGTCCCTGCCCTCACGTGGCCGTCAGCGCCGGCACCAAGGATGCTGCCCTCACAGCACCCAAAGCATCAGCCCTGTATTGCAGATGAGGCACCAAGGGGCACGGGGGCTGCAAAGAGGACACAAGACTTAGGCGAGGCACGAGTTGCACCCAAGGTCCAGGGCCACCAGCTCAGCCCCTTCCTGCTCCACTGATTCCCCTGAGTGGGAGGAGGAAGCCACTCTGGACACACAGAGACAGCTCAGCAGTGACCTCAGTGCCACCCTCCTGCTAGGGAAACATTACCCCAGGGGCAGGGAGAGGGCAGACGCCTCCCACGCGCTCCCTGGAGCCGAGCATGCCCCCAGTAAATCATCCCTGCGTCTCTCACTCCATCGAGGGAAGGGAAAGGGAAAGGGAGTGGATCCACTCCTGCTTCGGCCAGTCTCCGAGCAGCCCATGCCCTGCTGACCTCCCCCTGTCTCTGGTCTCCTGCAGGTCGTCCCCTTGAGGGGCCTGTGGGAAGATGTGGTCCCCACGCTGCCGGATGGACTTTTTGATGGTAAGGAGAAGAGGCAGAGGCAGAACAAACCCCGAGGGGCCGTGGGATTGTGAGAGCGGGGCTGCAGGCTCGGAGGACCCTGTCAAGCACCCTCCGTCCCCGAGACCCTCAGAGCCAGGCCCTTAGGGACAGAAACCATCACAGGAGTCGGCACAGCCTGGCTCTGGGAAACCCAGCTCTGCCAACCCGCAGCCTGGGGCCCGAATCCCCTGAACCTCCCTGCCTGCACCGGTCAAGCCCTCGCCCCAGCGAACGGGTCCAGATGGTGGTGGTGCATTTTGCACTGTTGGTGAGTCCTCCCCTTTCCTCCCCGCGCAGGCATCCTGTACGACACCTACCCCCTGTCCGCAGAGACCTGGCACACTCATCAATTCCACTTCATCAAGGTACAGAGCTGCACCCTCACGGCCTCAGCAAGCCTCCTTGGCTGGCAGGGGGAAGCAAGGGCACTCGCCGGTCGGCAGGATCAGGATTTGAACAACACAACGGGAGACTCGGCCTCTCCGCTCAGGGCAAAGCTGCCAGGGGCACGGCGTGGCCTCCAGGCAGCGTTTTCTATCAGGCTTCACTTGTCCTCACATCACAGCCATGAACTTCACTGTGGGAGAGGGACAAATATGTATTAGCAAGGGGGAAACCCATGCTTCGCAGCACAATCCAGAGTGGGCGGGAGGGGAAGAGCCCAGTGCAGGAAAGCTGGCAGTGGCTGGGGGCATCCCTGACCCCACTCCCCTCCCTGTCCTGCAGAGCCATGCTTTCCGCTTGCTGAAGCCCGGTGGCGTCCTCACCTACTGCAACCTGACATCATGGGGGGAGCTGCTCAAGACCAAGTACACAGACATCGAGAAGATGTTTGAGGTGAGGGGGGACAGCTCAGGGGCAGGAGGGGCCAAACCCCACGTATGCCGCCTTGATCCCCCGTGGTCCCAATATCTGCTGGAGGGAACAGGCTTGCAGCACACAGCCCCACCCCGTGCCCCCGGCATCAGCAGCATGGTGCACAGGCACAGAACTGAACCCCAGCGCCTCCCAGGCCTGATCCCATCCACAGCTGCTAAGAGCTGCTGGGTCTTTCCAGCAGTTCCTTCCAGACAGCTGCATGGGAGGACAGCATCCATCGTACTGATACGGAGAGGTGCTGGGAGGGAAAGGACGTGGCCCTGAGTCTCGGTGGGGAGGGACTGGGCCTTCAGGTGGGTTCGGATGCTGAGCCCATCCTTCCTCTCTCCCCGCCACAGGAGACTCAGGTCGGGCACCTGGTCGAGGCTGGGTTCAAGAGGGAGAACATCAGCACAGCAGTGATGGACCTGACCCCGCCCCAGGACTGCAGGTACTACGCCTTCCCCAAGATGATCACGCCCACCGTCGTCAAGCAGTGAATCCTGCCGGGAGGAGAGAACCAATATCCAGGACTGACCATTTACACTGCAGGGAGAAGGGGCAATGCTCCTCACCTTGGGCACTCACAAGGGAGGATCAATGCTGGGGGTAGGAAGGGCTGGGGAAAGCCTGCTTGGAAGTGGTGCCTGCAACCAGGCTTTCACTGGGCCACGTCTCACAAAGCGCCCCAGTGAAGCAGGTACCAGAGCAGGATCCAGGACCCTGCTCTGCTCGGCGCCTCAATTCCCATCCTGGTTCAAACAGCACTTTAGAGATCTCTGGATGAAGAGGACTGGGACAGAAGTGGGGAGGGCCTTCAGCTGGCCCCCGGGCAAGCCCCTTCTGAGACCTGGGCTCAGAATCGCAGGCTGGGACCAGCATCTGTTAAAGCCTGGCAGTAGATACTGTAAAATCAGACTTCAGTAGAAGTCAGGAGCACGCAGGTGATTCGGATCAAGGGGCGGGAACAAATCCAGAAGCTGCTGAGAGGCCGGGATCCTTTAAAAACTACAAAAAAAAGACACTTAGCTTTCCCCAAGCCAGCCGACTCCCCCTCCTCCCTCCCCGCATCTTAATGTCAAGAGCCTTCACATTTGCATTTTGTAATTAAAATGCGACGGGGTCGATTCCCAGAGCAGGGTCCCACTGGGGCTCTGCAAATCTTTTTTTTTTTTTTGACTAATGCCGTTTTTAATCAGATTTTGGTAACAGATTCTTTTGACCTTCCTGGAAGTTTATTACCGCATGAATAATTACCCAGCTCCGCACAGAAAGGGTGGGCAATGTGCCGGTCATGCAAACACTGGAGACATTAAATTGACTTGGAAATCTACAGCGGAGACTTTGGAGTCATTTATGTTGATCCCTCCAACGCACGCACAACTCGGCCCTGCTTCTTGTCCCCGTCGTGGCTGGCTCACTGGAGCTTAGCACTCATCTCGTTACATTTTTCCAGCCTTTCGTGATCCATGAAGCAGCACGCGCCCCTTCCCCCATCTGAGGGCAGCTCCCTTGCTGTAGCGCGGTGGGTCAAGGTTCTGCATGGAGCGGGTGCCGACAGCAAACGCGTATTGCCACGGCCCTTAGGAGACCGAGTCGCAGCCCTGGGCCTGCGTGCTGGGTGCTGAGCAGAACATAAAGGGGGTTCCTGCTCCAGAGAGCTCCACTTTCAAGAGACATCAGTGGGTTCACACGGTCAGCGGGACAGTAGTGGTGGTGCTAGAGACTGTGGCATAAAAATAGTGACCTGATTTATAAGGAATGACACGGCATAAAGCAGGAACGAGACCTACACCTAGCTGTGCTGTATGCACGGACGTGGAACAAGGAAACAAGTGACTGTGGTGCTACAGTCTCTGGAGGACTGTACTGGGCACCTCCTATCCAGGCTCTCAAAGCAGGAGGAAGTCAGAGAAAAAAGTTCTAGTTAGCAGGAAATATTAGAGACCAAGCTAAGGTAAGACTAAGAATGAAAGCTGGGAAGAGGGGGCACGATCCCCTCAGATATAAGCATCACAGCCTAAAGAGGTTCATGGAGTGCTAGAATGTACTGAAGAATGTAAGAGCCCCCCATTGAGTCGTCTGCCTGCAGCCGTGCTTCCTGCAGGCCCAGAGCCGGGATTTCTGGCAGTCTGGGTTAGAACAAGCTCGAGACTTGCTCCAGAAGCATCGCACCTGTGGAGAAGCTGCCAAGGCAGGTCAGTCCCGATCTCACTGGAGGAAAGGGGAAAAAAAGAACAAACACATCTATGGCAGGGCAATATAAAGCTTTTAGCATTAAGCAACAGGTTTGAAGGGCACGCAAAGAAGCTCTGACAGCTGGACGCTTGTCCGTGTATCTGCAGCAGCTTTCCATGCTCAGTCTGTCCAAACACTGCCAGGGCTCCCACCCTTGCACTCCAACCGCACTGCTGCCTCAGAGAGCCTGCGGTCCCCGCCGAAAGCAGCGGGCACTTGCAGCCTTCCCGTCTTCTGCCGCGGACGTTTGTTCCATAAGAGCAGATAATCATTTCATGACTCGCCCTCCCCTCTCAACACGAGCTATTTAACCCACACAACGGCCAGCTCTCAGCCTCGTTAGACTTAACGCTTCCCAGCCATTTCAGTCAAGGCCAGGACCCTTTTTAAAGTAACCGAGCGACAGCATTAAAGACGAGAGTCAACTGAAGAGGCAAAACTTTATTACGAAGCTTGTGCAGAATATAGCTGTGATGTGCGTAACACAGGTGCTTTATCAGAGTAGCATGAGTGGCTGGGTCATAAATAAAGGAGGCTATTTCCTGTACCAGAGCTGAATCTTTTTCTCCCGCTTGATTTTCTTCTGAAGCTGCAGGATTCCATACAGCAAGGCTTCTGCAGTGGGCGGGCAGCCTGGTGGGAAGAGAGGAAGGGGAGAGAGCGGGCACTGGATTAGGCGAGGCTGACAAACAGGTAGGAAAAAGACTGTGGTTCTAAGGCTAGAAAGGACCATTATAATCAGTGAGTCTGATCTGCACGACCCAGGCCAGGGCATTTCGCTCCTGCTACCACCCGACTTAAGCATCTCTTCTAGATAAGCAGCCGAGTTCAGAGATTTTGTTGCTTTACTTGGTAGCTTAAGCTCACTGCAACGATCATTCTCGCTGAAAAATAGGACACGCAGCTTTCCCTGCACTGCTTTAAAACAGACGAGCGAGAGAGAAAGAGGTTGGGTTTCTTTTTAGTTAAACTGAGGTGCTTTGAGAAGACGTTTTGATTGCTCAGCAGAAGAAAAAGCTCTCTTGGACTAGTGACAAGCTGTCCCCCCCCTCCATGCAGGTGGAGTTCATCTCAATGAAGTCACAAGGGCCTCACGTTTCAGTTCCTTACACAGAGCACGAGGCCAGTCTCTAAACTTAAGCCAGGCAGCTTCAATTGCAATGAAAAGGCCTGAACTAGCTCCAGACAGCACACACAGGTTAGAAACACATTAACAGCGCCAGCCCACCTCTTTTGGAACCACGACCCACGTTAACAGCAGAGCTAAGAACAGCCGGTTACCTGGAACGTAGATGTCCACTGGGACGATGCGGTCGCAACCCCTCACGACAGAATAGGAGTAGTGGTAGTACCCGCCGCCGTTGGCACAGCTAAAGGGCACAAATGTTTCGGTATTCAGGTGCAGAATGCCAGGCCGGCGTCAAACAGGCAGCCAGGCACAACTCTACCCGTGCGGCCAAGACGAACAGAGCCAAGTAGCAAGTAAAACCAAATGCCCTGCAGCGATAAGCATGTTACAGACGGCTTAGCTCTGCGATCAACCTCGCCGCCACGGATCTGAATGCACAGACAAGAGTGTGCACACATACGCCGCCCCGATTTCGACTACATCTAGTTTCTTTGCCAAAGCGAGTAACCAAGCAGCCCTGCTGCTCAAGCCTGGGCGCTCGCAAGCAGGTGGAGATAGCTCGTGGTTTCAGTCTGTCTCACTGACCAGGCACTTCCAGAGCGCGGGCTCCCCCTTCCCTTCCAGAAAGGATCTCTGCTGCCTGCAGTTACAGACTCCCCTCCTTCCCCAGGGAAGGAGCGTTTGAGCCCCATTTTAATTCACCCTGAGGACAGAGCGCAGCGCAAACCCCTGGAAGCAGGAACAACCAACGGGCTCTTTTCTCCCAGCGAAGCCTGAGGAAAGACAGCTCCAGCACTAACCTCCCCATGGAGATCACGTAGCGCGGCTCGGGCATCTGGTCGTACACCTGGAGGGGAGAGATTTCAGAGTGAGCGCCCTTCACTTCTAGTCCCTAGAGCCGCGCCCGACAGCGGCAACAGAGCCCCCACCTTCCTCAGAGCAGGAGCCATTTTGTTCGTCAGGGTGCCGGCCACAATCATGACGTCAGCTTGCCGGGGGCTGGCCCGAAACACCACCCCGAAGCGGTCCATGTCGTACCGGGGAGCAGCCATGTGCATCATCTCCACCGCGCAGCAGGCCAGGCCGAAGGTCATCGGCCACAAGGAGCTCTGGGACGGGCGAGAACGAAGCGAGTCAGCAATGCTCACGGCGGGGGAAGCGTCCACAGCATCAAACCCCCGGGAGCAACAGCGCGCCCACTTAGCGGGGAGTAGGGTAAGGGGAGAGACGAGGCCGACACGGCGCTACACCTGAACGAGCAGGAGGCAACGCCTCCGGCTTGAGAAGCTTCCGGTCTTAATGCGAGGGAGAGGCTTGTGCACACAAAGCACGGACTCCCTCGCTCTCAAAGAGCGCTATGGAAATGCAGCCACCTCTGGGGTGGAAAGGCAGCCACCATAATACACTGCACGAGGACGTCAAGGTGACGGAGACAGAAATCTTTGCTCAAAGCAAAGAATTACTCCTCTCCGGACCAGGCTGGGCTTCAAACGAGGCGTCACCTTAACAGCGCGACACGCAACGAAACGGGATGCCTTCCCCGGATACTCTTGATAACACGGAACGGCCGGTAGCGAGACACCGGCCCTTCCCGGCGCTCTCGCGCCGCGCTCACCCGTCGTCCCCAGTTGATCAGGTCGTCCAGCTTGGCGACCACGTACTCTCCGCGGGTGGTCGGGGCCCAGGGCTGTTTCTGGACGAGCGCCGCGCTCCTGGGCTGCGCCTGGCCGGGGG
>NW_005841880.1:769483-774333 GCF_000455745.1 Alligator sinensis
CCCCCGCAGCCTGCCGCTGCTGCCGGGCCGGGCGGGGCGACACGAGGTGCCCGGGGCAGGACTGTAGGGACCCCCTGGAAGAGGGAAACAGGACTATGGGGACCCCCTTCTATTGCTTTGAGCATTGAGAAGAGCCCATGCGCCCGCCCTGCTGCAGGGTCTCAGGAGCCCTGGGGAGAGGCGGAGGCGGAGGCGGAGGGGTTGGTGCATCCTCTCTCCTGTTCAACCGCTGCCCAGGCACCAGTTTGCCCGGTAGCCTAAATGTCGCGCGCCTCCCCCAGGAAAATAACCCGCGCCTCTTACAGCCATAGGAAATGGGGCGGGGGAAGGACCCACGTCTAATCCAGGTCACAGCCAGTCCAAGCAGGTCCGGCCCCAACTACATCACCCCAGCCTGGACTTTGTCAAAACCTCCAAGCATGGAGACTCCCCCACCTCTGTAGGTGGCCTGCTGGGACGTGCTGTCCCCACGGCTAGTCTCCTTCCAACTCGGGACGGGCCAGGCACCTGCAGCTCTCCATGCGAGGGGGCAGAGCCGCTGGCTGCGAGCCCGCCCCCCCGCCTAATGAAGCGCCGTGTCGCAAGCCAAGTGCAAAGGAAGGGGGGCGGAGGGCCGGGGGCGCCCGCAGGCAGCCGAAATAGCTCAGTTGGGAGAGCGTTAGACTGAAGATCTAAAGGTCCCTGGTTCGATCCCGGGTTTCGGCAGCTGTTTTTTCTAGCGCCTGGCTTTTAAAGCTAATTCAAGTGAGGTCACTTGCTCGTGAATTAGGAGTTTTAGTGCACTCCTTGGAGCATTTAATAAGAGCAAATTAGAGATGTATTTGGTAGCTGTGAGGGTCAGAGACAAAAAGAAATGCAAAATCTGCAACTTGTGGTTCAGAGATTGCGAGGCTGGAAAGGGACCTTGGAAGATGGAGTCCAGCCACAATATTCAGAGAGAACTTTTCTTAGACCAACTAAGAAATCGCAATAAAAATATCTATCTATCTATATATATATCTCTATCTCAATCATGGGCCCAGGGGGACAGATTTCCATCTTCAGCTTCCTCGGTGCACAAATGAAATGTATTTCCTACCGACGGCGACTTTTTACCATCTTTAACTGTCCCTGAGCCTGAGGAAGGGCGCGTGAGACTAAAAGCTTGCAGAAAAAGATCTTTTGTTTGCGATTTCTCAGTTGGTCTAATAAAAGGTATCGCCTCTGAACCAAGAGCTGGAGAGTTTTGCATTTTTTGGGCTACTTAGTTCGCTCGCTTATGAATAAGAGTACCGCTGGTTTCAACCTCAACGGCAGAGCCGGCGTTTCTGAGCGTGACATGCCCGTGCAGACAGGCAAGTGGTGGTACCTTCCTGCCAAACTCTCCTTTCCCTGCAGGGGTTCGATTGCCCCGTTCCACAGAGCGGTTGAGTTTTATGCAACAGCCAGAGATTGATTTCCCAAAACCCTTTGGTCTCTGGACCTGTAACAGCTAAAAGCAGGTGAAAGGGGGTATCTATCTGTGCCACCCCTGGGGCCGTTTGGCATTTTAGAAGGACCAGGATTGCTGCCAAGTGTGACTGAAGGCAGGAGTCGCCTCGTGGGCAGATTTTTAGGTCTATATTCAGTGTCACTGGGTGGAAGATGCAGTCTCGCACCAATTTAGTGAAATGTAGCTATGCAATTTTGTGCATTGCATTTATTCAAAACAAGGGACTTGTACTGGGTGAGCCGACATGGGTAAATCATAGAATCATAGAAGTCGGGTCAGAAGGAACCTTGTAGATCTTCAAGTCCGATCCCCTGCCTGGGCAGGAGGGAAACTGGGCTCAAATGACCCCAGCCAGGTAGGCATCGAGCCGCTTCTTAAAGACCCCCAGGGTAGGAGCCAGCACCACTTTCCTTGGAAGTTGGTTCCAGATCCTAGCCGCCCTGACAGTGAAGTAGTTCCTACGGCTGTCTAATCTGAACCTACTCTCCAACAACTTGTGGCCGTTATTGCTTGTTATCCCGGGGGGGGGTGCTAGGGGAAACAAGGTCTCCCCTAAACCCTTCTGGTCCCCCCTAGTGAGTTTATAGATGGTCACCAGGTCCCCCCTCAGCCTTCTCTTGTGAAGGCTGAACAGGTTCAGGTCCCGTAGCCTCTCCTCGTAGGGCCTGCCCTGCTGCCCCCAGATCATGCGGGTGGCCTCCTCTGGACCCTCTCAACATTGTCCACATCCCTCTTGAAGTGCGGCGCCCAGAACTGGACACAGTACTCCAGCTGCGGCCTGACCAGTGTCGCATAGAGGGGGGGAATCACCTCCTTGGCCCTACTTGAGATGCCCCTGTGGATGCACGATAGGGTCCGGTTAGCCCTGCCGACCGTGACCTCACGTTGGCAGCCTATGTTCATCTTGGAGTCAATGATGCAAATCAAAGAGCACGCAGGAGTTTTTGCCGGTTGAAAAACCAATTGTAGGTAACTGGATGCAGCCTTTGTGTTTAGGCAGAGTCCTGATTGGTCTGGTGCACAGTTCAGCTGAGGCCTTTCAGGAAGTCTGAGGGCCCTGTTATCCGTTACACATATTACACAACTAGTAGGTCAACTGTACAACAAGCTTAGACCATCCACAGAGCAAAAGTACTTGGCACACTGTAAAAATGACTCTCCAGCTTGAATTTCAACATGGGGCAGGGCCCCGATACAGCACAGCGCACGACTGCGGCTCGTACATAACTGAATATGCAGCAGAACGCATTTGTTATTCTGACCAAGTTACTCGTTCAGAATCCGGGTAGGACTCTGCTCTTTATTAAAAACTGTAACACAGAAGTGTTTGTTTGTATTCACCCAGTTATCCAGACAAAAAGTATTTGCTCACAGACAGAGCTGTGACAGCTGGAATTATGTCTGTGATACAGGTGCTTGCTGAAAGCCCTATGAAGATTAGACCAAGTGTTTTGCTATATTTGTTTAGATATTAAGCTGTATGTTGTTGCTAAGAGTCTAATTAAACTTTAAGACATAGTGAGGCCTTGTATAAAGTAAGGCCTAGTAAATTTAGCAAAGCCTTGAAGTAGTAAGGCCCTGTGGTATAGTTAAAATTACCTTATCAAAGGAATGCAAGGCTTGTACTGCTAATTTGGCCTTAGACTGATTGCTATAGTAAAAGGAATCTGAGTGGTCGTACGTTATCAGAACCATTCGGAAGCTTTAAATTGGCTGGAATATCTGGAAACCATTCAGATGGAAGATACAGCTCTGTAAAGAAGGATTAGTTAGCTGTTGCCTGGATCAGTGGGCCCGTGGACCTCGAGGAGCCCAAGGACTGCGTTCCAGGTCCTTCCCGGTACCCCTCGGACAGTGCTGTTCAGGGACGCCTGATTTCGCTGAACTTTGTGGAAAGAGAAGCTTGCTGCGTATCAGGCATCAGAGGGGACTGCCGATAAGTTGCCGACGCGAATCGCTTTTGTCTGTCGTTGTTTGTCTTGTTACTACGCGTAGTTGTGTTTTTGTTAAGTCAATAAATATCTCTTACCTTTCTACCCCCCGACCACACTCTCAATCCCGAACCCTCCGCAGGCGGCTGGGACATAGGAGCAAACAGCATTTGACATACCTCCCCAAGAGAGTCAACCCATCTCTCACAAAACAAAATTCAGTTGAAAGGAAGTCTTGGTTTGAAGACTGAAAGCCATGGGTCAAGTCCATTTTATTTTAAAAGAATGTATTCAAACAAGAGTAGATGTAATGAGCACCCTTGAAGAATTCATACCTTATACATATCGGCTTAGGTAGATCCAAGAAACTGTAGATATGTACCATATCATTTAAAAAGGTAACTACTGTACATAATGGTAACACAAAGTCAATACTGTTACATTAGCCAACTTGGAGGTATTTTTAAGTTTAATACAAACTCAGCATGATTAGATAATGTAGTTTTAAAATGTATCCGTAAATTCCCTATACTTTTCCTACATTTAAAGTTATTCTTATACCAATAATAATAATTTTTAAAAAAAATCTGTGAATCAAACTCTGCTTTTTTATATATGTATGTTCAAAAGCTGTTGATGTCAGATAAAAATATGGGTATTATTTTTTGATAAGTTAAGGCCAAACCTTGCCATAAGTTCTAGGTACTGTTTTACTTCTTAATAAAACTAAAGATCTTAACGTTTGAACACATTCAGGATTAAGATGTGTTTAGGCACAAGCCAAAAATATGAAAAGCTCCCACATGTTCTACTCTAGTTAAAAAGACCATTACATGACCAAGTGCAATTACAGTGAGAAATGGTAAGGGAAAAATCCTACTAGTAGGAGATTAGAAGAGGGGGAAAAAAAGAAACAAAGGGAAGGCTGAGCTGCCATATATAAAATAGGGCATAATGGTTTTGGGAGTAATGTTTCTTTAACTACAACTTGGGGAAAAACATGAGATCTCTCTGAATTTCAATGACAGCGGGTATTTTAGGGGAGTACCATAAACACTGTGGTGAGATCAAGAAGTCCACATACATTGCGTTACAGGGTTAAAGGCCAATGAAACCACATGGCTATTTAAAGGGTTCTTTCTTTTTTTAAAATGCAAGAAGAGATCTGCACGGTGTCTTGCCAATGCCTGTGAGAGCAGGGGCTGCAGAGGGATTAGTTTTTTTTACGAACGTGAAGCTCGTTTAAGGAGACAGCCCACGGTCCACAAAGTCTCTCTACTGTCTGCTAAAGCAGCTTTCAAGGCATTTCCATAGCTGAAGGTACATTTATGTGACTGGCTTGGCATTAAAGAGAGCCAACACAACGATCAAGTATTTATAAACTGCATTATCCCTTACTATTTTTCCTTCACTAAGGTTTCTGAATAAGGGATGACGTTTTAAGCGAC
>NW_005841880.1:774343-789773 GCF_000455745.1 Alligator sinensis
CTTAACGTGCCTACTAAAAAGGCCATTATACCACAAGTATCAAAACCCAAAATGCAGCATAGTTAGTGTAAGTCTTAAAAGGTATTCAGATTAACCACATATTATATACAGAATCAGAATTATACAATAGCAAAATGTGCCGTTTTACAATCTATTTTCCCCAAGAAGTCCGATGTGAATAATTAGACTCAGCATTTAGTCCCATATAAAGTCAAACTCAACTCCGTTTGGACTGATCTGGTCAGATATTTTCCCTGCCAACAAAATACAAGTAGCTGAACCCTTCTGGCTCCAAACTGTCAAAATCTGTTTGTGGAATACTTGTCAGCTTCAACACAGCCCTGCCAGACAACAGCAATCTCTTTGGCAACGCACTGCTGAATTTATGATGCCATGATAGGAACAGTTTCAAAATGCTGACAGTCCCAGAAACATGTCCATCTGATATAGTCAATTATGTTAGATATATTGAGAAGACCAGATATGTGCCTAGAAACTGCAGTTCCATTAACTCACAGTACGCTAATGAGATTCACATTATGAATTCCAACTTTAAGCGAGAGGCGAAACTAATTGTTTTTTAAAAAACAAGCCTTAGCAAACTGGAACTCCTTTTGGACTCCGCTTCAGCCAGCCTACCAACAAAAAGACAAAGCTTTTGGCAACCTGGGTTTCTTTACTGGGTGACATTTTTATTTCCCCCGTCAACAAATACAAGTACAGCAAGGACATCAACTCTTTGGAAGGATGTTAAAACAAAAAGCCAGGTACTTTATATTCAATGAAGTCACCACAAGCTACATAATCCTGTAACGCTTATTATACTGTTACCACTGCAAGTTAAATCAGAGACTGACAGCCCTTTGTTCATAATATTTGGATAGAATAATTCATATAAAATAAAACAAATTTATGAGGTTAGATCAAGAAGTCTTGCAAAACATTTCCTATTCCTCCCTTTTAGATAGCTTTGAAGTGCATTTCAAGTAGAGTGCGATGAAGGCAAACTGATCAGCTGGCACTATGTAAAGAACATCTCATGTCTTCATAAACCAAGTTTTACAAGGAGTTTGGCATTACATACTTGTAGCAAGTACTACATCCAGCTCCTTTACACAGAAGTTAAGAATAATGATTGACGATCAGCTCTCAAGGCAACAGAGTACCTTCAAGATTCAATACATCCACTGAAGTGTATTTACATATCGGTTAAAAAAAAGTTTTGTATAAAATATGAAGTTTTTACAAGTATTTTCTTCTCCATTATATACATTTAACATCAGTGCAGATTTAATAAGTTCCCTACCACTTTTTCTAGATGCTGTCTTCAGAAGCCAGTTTGGTATCCAACAGCTCCAGTTTTTTTTGTTCTAGAATTTCTTCATCAAATATTTCCCTTTCCCTGAAAAATAAAGAAATCAATCAAACCAATCAACTAGCAATAAAGCTTCTGCATTCAGAGTAGGTTAGTTTTCAACAGGAAGTTAATTTATCATTCATTCAAACCAATCTGCAGAATGCTTCTAACACCTGGACAATGAAAAAAAAGTCAGCTTCAATTATAAATGGCTCAAAGTACAGTTTAGAAAAAACTTAAGCCTGATAGGCGAGCGATTCATAGTCTAAGCAATTTAAGTGTTCCCACTTCAGTCATTCTTCCCATCTAGAATTTGCATGTTCACCAAGCCAAGAGGAGCTAATCAGTTTTCAGGGGCCACATCTACACAAGACTTCTACTGCCGAAATGCCTCGGCGTCTACACATGCAGGGCTATTAAGCTGGAATAATATTAATAAACTCTGCAGCAGGGAAGTACTTGTATATACACAAGTACTATCCTGCTGTGGAGTTTTTAAGTCCTCAGCACTGCACAAGTAGATGCTGATGCAGCTGGCTGGGGCACAAGGGTGCTTTAGCTGAGGCAACTGCCTGCCAGCTAGCCCCACACTGGAGCACCCTTGTGCCCCAGCCAGCCCCTCCACAGCTCGGCGAGTGGAGACCTGGGCTGGCAGGCTGACCCCCCCCCGGGCTCCCTGTTAGCTCAACATGCTGTGGTCCTGGGCGCACGTTCAAATGGTGTACCTGGAAGCAATAAACTCCCATGTGGTAAGCACCAGAGTTTATTGCTCTGCATTAATTGCACAAGTAGATGCACCCAGTAAGTAGGCAGTCTACATACCTCACATTTGCAGAGAACTTGCTCCTTGAGAAAAACAGATAAAAAGCAAGCCTCTTTATGCACTTGGGTATTTCCTTTCAAACTGAAAACAGGAGCTAAGATTTTTTTTTCCCTTTTTGCAAATGACAAGGCAGGTGAAAACGTCTGACAAGTAGAAGTTTTAGAGAATGCACTAAACCAAGAGTTCTCAATCTGTTCAGGCTCAAGGCCTCCTTCAGAAAGTGCCAGCTATTAGCTTTCACTCAGTTTGACTACAGAAAATACTAGAGCAATTCCTCTGTTGCAAAGGACTCAGAGGGCACGTTTAGACAAGCGTGCACATGTGGTATGCGGCACCACACACTGCACATGCAGGTGTTCCCCACGCTGCTAATTTGCAGGGGGGGTTGACACTAGGCAGTGTGAGCTGCCCGAAACTGGCCAGCCAGAGCCATACTCCGGCTGCCGGCCAGGCTCCCTGCTGCCAGCCCAGGAGGTCCCCAGGTAAGGCTACTGGGGCTAGTTCAGGTGTTGGCCCCAGCCTCCCGTACCCCACTGTGGCAACCTGCCACATGCCAGAGCATGCATGCATAGACGCTCCCCAGGGACCAGTAGCAGTGGCACAACTATGTGCCATTGCTATCTGTCCCTGGGGAAAAACACACGTGTGTACTCATCTGGACGCACCCAGAAAGGTAAGTCAGAATATATTTAATGCTGGGGATTCCTGTTTGAAATCTCTAGGCTCGAGAGTTACGTTTGCACACCTAACAGTGGTAATGTTGTGTGGCATCCCGCAACACCCTTGAAGGATCTCAAGGCACCCTGGTTGAGAGTCAGGGCACTACACCGTCATACCTTTTGCTGACCGACGGTCCTTTTATGTATTTTTCTTCCGCTTTCTTGTAGTCTATATCATCCACTGCAGAAATGGCAAAAATGACGGCCTGAAAGAAAACTATTACTTTACTGATACTAATGAAAAAGTTAAGCTAAGCTGCACATGCAATTAGCCTGAAAAAACAGAGTAGGTCTCAATGGTCTCAGTACATAGACCACATTATGAAATTAAGGTTTTACTTTATTCAGTGAAGTTTGATCACTGGATTTTTAGGGAAAACAAAAAAAAAAACCAACCAAAAACACAGAAATCTGAGAATTTAGAAAACACCATATTAACTCCCCCCAGCCCTACCCTCCCCCACACACGCTTTTCCTGTAATATACTGGGAAAGCCAGTTTTACTACTATAACAATCTAGAAGTTGGTTTAAAAAAAAAAAAAAGGAAAGCATAGTTTCTACTAAACATAATGGTGTCCTTCTTGAAAATAATCTTGCAAGGAACTTTTTCATTTCTTTTCTCATAAGACACACAAGTATTTAAAGATTTCTTTTTTAAGTTGCATTTTTGTACAATTTTAAAGTTCACATAATGAACACTACTTGCTAGGAAGCAAGTCAAGTATGAGACTGGATTACAAAAAAATCCAAGTGAGCTAGTGTTCTGTCAGAAGCAGCTATCTTCCCTAAAAACAGCTTTTTTTGACAGCAGAAACATTGTAAAGTAGCCTTATTCCGAATCAATTGCTTTTCGAGGTATTAATGGTCACTATTTACACTGGTGCTTAACCAAAATATTCCCTGAAGGAGATGGGGATGAGATTTATAGATTCTGGCATCCTACTGGTTTTTGTTCACTTTTCAGTGACACGAACGCCAGCAAGAAGTCCAGAAATGCTAATTGGGGGCTTTATTTGCCAGTAAATTAAAAATACAAAGTGTCCATCCCTAACACATAAGCATTCAGCATCTGTGCAGAATCAACTGGATACAGCTGTGCTCTTTACTAAAAGACAGCATGCCTTTCAAGCGTATGCACACTGTCAATAAGGACAACTTCCTTGGCGTACAGGTATTTAAAGCCACATTCAGACTTCACCTCAGATTTTAGTCCTTGGTGCTCCAGTTTGAATTTTAAACTTGTCCTGCTCAAATTCCTCAACCATTAGCAAGCCTCTGAGCCCCCACTATACAACAGTAAATAGTTATTTACTTACTTCAGGCAAGAGGACATCTAAAATAAATTTTATTCTATCGCCATTTACTAAATCCAGATTTCTGGCATCCGTTTCATGATAGACTTTTTTCAAATAGTTCACCACAAGGTCCAACTGCCCCTCATCTTCCAGGTAGGTCTCGACACAGGTCACGTAGTGACTGGAATTCAAAAATTCTTTCAGCCACCGAGACTGCTTCTGGCTTTTCAAAATAGCCTGGAGATGCTCCTCAGCCCCCTTTGTCTTCACGATGAACTCCACAATCTTCTCATTGGCTTTGTCTCTGGCAGCTCTCATTCTATCAGGAAGAACTTTCTTGGATGGCTTGTCAGACGGAGTTTCCAAAACAGACTCTTCAAGATCTTCCTCCGCTACGTGTGGAAAGGTCATCTGGACTATGCCTCGATTGACTTCTTTTCGAACGGGGTAACCTGAAAGGAAAGCCAGCTTTAAAAAAGTAAACTGCATCCAAATGCACAGATATAACAACAACAAAAAGTTTGGATTCAGCACAAAGCTTAAAAACTTTGCCTCAAAAGATTCGAGTTGAAATGTGGACTGGAGGAGGTTTTGAAGCGAGTGTGCGCCAAGACCACAAGAGCCACTGCTTGCTCTAGCACAGTTTCCTCTCTTCATCAACAGCAAATATCTGACTGGAAGCACGAAGACATCTCATAATGCACATTACTGATTGTAAAATCCTGAAGCACAGGAAGTGAAAAGATCAAGCAAAGAAAATTCCTCTTTCCTCTGAAGATTTGCGTTTCATTTCTTCAGGAGTGAAACCTCATCCACTTTGTGCACCAAAATTTACCATCATTTGCTAGATGTTGACAGTAAGCTCAGCACGCACAAGCGAGAAACAAACAGCGTGTCTTTACCTCAAAGCGCTTTCAATGCAAAAAGACAGAAGATGCAATGCACTTTGAGGTCCCTGAAGAAGTCAGCTTAAATTTTCTTCATCTTGTAACTGCCATAAAGCTAGACAAACAAACCGCTGCATAACATGACAAGTCTAGGAGTCAGTTGTGTGACACCCCTGGATCAGATTAACAGGAGATAAGCGAGAAAAGCATTCAGTGCATTACCGGCTGTATGCACGAGATGAATAATTCATTAAACAAACTGCGCCGTCATTAAATTTTGACCAAAAAAAAAAATTACATTGAGAAAAAAAATGCCAAAGCATAGAAGCAGCAGCAACCTACGAAACAGAAGTGCAGAACTCGGGTCAGCAGCAGGAGCGAGGCAGGAGGCCTGGGCGACCACGGCATCAGCAGGGATCACAACTAGACTGGTAGAGGAAAGGAAACGGTCACGCAGAGCTGGCTAGTGGCATCTAGCAGCTACAAACTTTGCTAGAAGAACCCTCCGTGAGACGATGGCACGTGAGCTGCATGTCAGTGTCCTTCCTCCTCACAGCACAATGCCAAGTCCTTCTCCAGCCCATGCTTGAACTGGTGTCCACAAAATAGAGGTCTTCCAACTTGGGTTATTTAGGATTATTACAGAACTTAAAAAACACACAACAAAACTCTTATGGGACAATGCCACATCATGAAGACTAAGATTGCTGACAGGACAAGGTCAGTTTTGACAAGTTCCCATTTGACAGCTTCAATTTTTTTTGGATGTTCCATTTTGACGTTTCCTAAGAAAAGCGCCATTTTCCAGGTCAAATCAATTTTAAATTAATTATTTAATAGTAACCCTCCCACCTCCTCCCCACAAAAGTTACAAGTTTAAAAAGGTCAATATAAAAAGGAACAGAGGTTTCCCCCCCTGCTTTCTCTTCTCTGGGAGCTGGGCAAAAGGAAGAGCGACAGAAACGTGACCAGCCATTTTCTGATTTGATTAGTGTATGCAGCAGCTGTCACTCATGGAAGAAAAGTTTTATTAAAGAAGACTGAAGATATCGATGTACTTCTCATTAACCATATTAAGAAAAATCAGCAGCAAAGAAATCTGAACGTGCCTGAAGCACTCCCGCATTTCCAACTTTAAACTACCAAGTCCAAGTGCTGGAAATTAGTAGAATAGGGTGAAGAAAATTTAACACCTTCTGATATGTCAGCCCATCACATTCATGGAAGTTAGAGCTAAATTTACCAAATGAGAGGACAGAAAGGCTTCACCATAGTCATACTTACTGATATCATCAGCTAAATATTCTAAGAAGGAGCCTGTAAAAGAATGACAACCTGAAAAATATAAAAAAGGATTTATCAATTATCAATCCAGTTAGCACCTTTGAAAGAAAAGGTCTGTTAAATAATGTTAGTAAGTCTCAAAGAAGCACAGCATATTTCTATACAAAGACTGAACCTAAAAGGGACTTTACAGTTTTTTAGGCAAAGAGCCTAAAACTGAGATGATATAATCAAGATGCTGTCTGGCCATTACAGTACGTATCTGTAAAGGAGGTATGCAACGAGCCCATTTTTAAGTCTCTTTATAGACAGAGATAAGGGTAGCAAATCTCTATCAGTCAAACATTTCCAATTTATGAAGGGCACGCAGCATGTTCTATAACCATCATATTAGACTTGCCTAGTGCCTTTCATCAGAATCTCTCAAATAAAAAAAAAAAAAAAAAAAAAAAAAAAAAAAAAAAAAATGTAAGCTTATAAATGCAGCTGAGGTCCAACTCCAATTCAGAAGGCAGCTCCTTTGGCCAAGAACCACATTTTAGTTCATTCCTCAACCATAAGAGACCTACTGTTTGCAGAAGTGTAGTACTGATCCGTAAGGCTCTAAAACGCACTACATTTTGCAGCAACTATGGTGTCTAGCATACAGCAGCTGGCTGGCCCCAACAATAAAGAAATACTTAAGAAGGCATCTTCCTGCAAGTGTGTGGCTGCTGCTGGCACATAATTGCTGTGAAGGGAACAGATCAGTCTTTTTTTTTTTTTTTTTTTATTTGAATGTTCTCTCTCTCCAAGTTGGAATATTATTTTTAGTAACTTGGGCACAAACTCCTTCTGAGGGACTCATAGCACTCCTCAAGATACAGGTCTACAAGTACCCAAACTGAGGCACAAAGAGGTTAGGCGTCAAGCACAATGTAACAGCAAGTCAAGTGCAGCCTGGAATAAAACCCAGGTCTCGGACCATCTACTCTATCCACTCTGCTCTGTATGGATCCAATAGAACCGGATATTCAAATGCACGCATTTTAGGGTAAATGATATTCATGGCTTTTTGACCCATCTACTTACCTACTCTAATTCTGTAGTCTGAAATCAATTCAATGCACCACTCAACCTCATGGCTGTAGTCCTCTTTGGCTTGGTCCTGTAAGACAATATTTAGATTTTATAATTCACACACACAATATAGATATTAGTCTGCTGTGACTGACAGCAGCCTCCACATCTCCCTGCTGCAATGCCTGATCTGAATACATGCGCACATGCTTATCTGCTGAATCACTGCCTTGCACCCATGTGCTTCTCTTGGCTCTTTCCAGCAAGCTTCTTTCACCGTTGGAACTCAAAGACCTTCTGAAACACTGATTCCATGTCTCAGAGCTGTTGAAACTCTTATTTCCCAGGAAAGCTGGGAAACAGCATGGCTTGCAGTCCCAAAGCAGATTAATTTGTTTTTATTGCATAATTTATCCATCATTGAAGCAGTACAGCTTTATCAATAGATATAGGTTTCTTAAAAGGGGGCTGTGGTTACCCATGACCTTCAGGGACTGGACTCTGACCAATGACGTCATTTCCAGTCCTTGCGTGTAAGCAGTCAATTGGAAAAAGACACCCAAAAAGTCCCCGGGACATCCTCTCCCCCTTCCAAACAAAACAAAAATGCTGAAAAAGCAAGATACTTTTGCCAAGAAACTGCATCATGGAATGAAATCAATAAGCAGCAATTCAATCTGACAGTAACTTGGTGTTATATATTGAAGAAAAATTACACTGCACATAAAGTATTTTACTACTGTACTTACTATTAGCTTCTGCTTTTCTTCACAGTCAAAATGCTTCAGGTTTCTAAGATGTGTTGAAAAACTTGATAGGGCAAAGTCAGAAAACAATGAAGTCAAGCAATTCTGCTCATGTAATGTCTTTTACATATAATAAGAAGTGGGAACAAAGCAGTAAAGTTTCTAATTTTGTGCAAAACCCACATAACACAACACCCCCCCCACCCAAAAAAAGAGGAGAAACGGATGTGTGTTACCAACAGCCAGTGAGACCCAAAGAGAATTAAAGCCTGTAAAAAGGTAGAAAGATTCCCCTCAAGTAGCTCTAATTACAATACAGCTACCAGGTTTTTACATCTTTATGCTAGTAGGCTGAAACCTTTTCTACTGGCCTTAGTCTCCATAAATAAAATTTGGCCAGCTTTTGCATTAAGGCCAGTATGCATCAGCAAAACTGACAAAGCAGACATGCAAAAGTGACACATTATGTTGGCAACTGGTGAGATCTCAACTCAAAGTACTATCTTTATACATTACATCCTACAAACCCTTAAGCAGTAGTACACACCACTGGGCGCATCTACACGTGCGCTTTAATAAGCATTAGCCTATTTTAATGTGCATTAAGCAAAAAGCACTTTTTTTTTACATAATGCTTTAAAGCACATTAAAATAGGCTAATGCTTATGAAGCATCACTTTAAAATGTCACTTGACTTAATGCACATTAAGCCAGGTTAATGCACTTTTTCCTAGTACTTCACAATGAAAAGCATGTATACAAGTACTCTGGGGTGGTGCTTTAATCAGAGTGGCTCTGAGAGCAGCTCATTAAAGCGCCCAGTGTCACGTGTATTCAGCATCCCATACTGCAAAATGACGGTGGGGACACTTTAACTAAAGCTCATTGAACACGCCCACTGTTTCCTCCACCCCAAAACCAACATTTGTGCAGCTGCAGGCAGGGGGCATAAAACTAACGCCACAGTACTAGGAAGAAAATATAGGATTTATTTACTAGAATTCCAAAGGTTGTTCAGGAAACAAATTGGAATCAGCATTTACCCCTTTGGATTCTTGAAATTCACATTTCCTTCTATTAACAGCACGTTTGCTTTTTTAGGTTTCCGAGACACCCTTTTTACCTGTAGAAAACAGAGCCAAATTGACATTTTAGAATCCCAATTGCTTTTGAAAACAAGCATGTTTTATCCATTTGCATTTTTATACATTTCCCCACATATACTTACAGAGGATCTCACCAGCGCACATGCTCTACTTGTTTTTTCAGTTAGCAATCAGTTAATGAGAGACCAGATCACAGTATAACCTGGCTGCATCCCGTCTTTTTATTCCTATGCAGTAGCACAGCACTTTGACATAAGGATACGAATTGCTAAACCACACTCTTCAGTGCCATGTTGCTCTCAGATTTAAGTTTAGATTATTGAATATAAGATTCTCATTAAGAACAGGAAGTAAAGTTCAAATTCACAGATTAAGGACAAGACTACACGTTCAGAATTGGGCACTGCAATAGTGAGAAAACAAAGGCTGAAAGGGATGGATGTGTAAGCAGCCACCAGAGGGACCACTCTTACAGGTGGCGCAGTGAATGTGCAGCGACTATGGAGGAACTGACAGTTTCCCATCTAACAGAATGCATTCCTGTCTGAAATTTAATAAGCTCATTCAATGGGCATCTCCTATACTGACATCTAAAGAAGGGGCTCTAACTTTAAGCAAGCACAGTAGCCGCAAATTTGCTTCAACGTCCTCAATCTGCAGTGTCTGTCACTGAAGAGGAACTCTGCAAAGGATATAAAATTGGACTCATCTCCCCACCAATGCTTAAAGATTAAGTGAAGAATTTCTGACTAATTTTGGCCCTACTTATTTTTCCACATCTAAAAGTTTTAGGCTTTGTTCAGCCTGGGATTCTAGAGGATTAGAAAAGTGGCAACACAAGATTCAAGAGACCAAGCTACTTAGGGAATGGATTTCTGTTAGAGGGATAAAGCTTTGGCAGACTTGGCTGGTCTGTACAAAACTGTATTAAATGTTAATGCCTAATGAGCTCTTTTTTTTTTTTTTTTTTTTTTTAAATCCAAAAAGAGAGAGAGGTGTTTATTAAAAATTAAAATCTGATTTTTCAATGAAGGAAAAAATTTGCAAAAGATGTAAGACATCCCTTTCCCTACGAGTTCTTTCACAACTATGGGAGACCAATTTTTGACATTCCTGATATAAAGGTAAAAATCTAACAAAAAATTGATGAAGCTTTTTTTTTAAGTGGTCTCTAGAGATATGAGGCACGGTATTTAAAATCCTTCACAGTTCACCTAGTAAGCTCAACCTTCTCTGTAGACTTTGCCACATTAAAGCAAAATCTACTCTGCTTTGAAGATGAGCAACTGTTCTTAAAATTCTGTTGTTCAAAGATTTTGAACATTAAACGTAACATTGGGAGTGTTCTCAATTCCTCCTCAAGGCAATTGAGGCTGAAGATGCTCTGTGCTTCTATGCAGCTGAACAGACGCATCGACTTAGATCCTACCTGCAGAAATAGAAAGTTTCTTTTCTTACCACTGCTGGCCAATATGGATATCTTCGTAACTTGCACCAAACCAGCATCCCTGGTTCGATCGAACTTGGTTCTAAAGGCAGAAAAATAAAATGTTACTTGGTCTGAATAATTAAACTAGAAAAAGCTATGTAAAATCTCTTGTGCTGCATATGTAAAACTAAAGTAAGATTTTACTTCAGGGCCTATATTAGATTATGCTCATGACAAGACAGACGAAACGCTTATACATATTCAGAAGGGGATGCTGCCCTTCCAAAGTTCAAGCCTCTCCTCTCAAACTTAAATCTTGAGTAACGAAGGCTCAAGGTAACAGCTGTATTTACTTCTTACCTTGATGTAAAAGGAAACTAGGGAGTTCTTCATCTTCCTCATCTACTAAATATGAGACAAGATGGCTATTTTCTGAAGAACTAAGCTTTGAAGACAGATCAGAAGCTTCCAATTCTGCGGAGTGGAGAACAGTTTTAAATAAAGTTGACAAAACCAAAATAATCAACTTCTAGTTTCCTAAATGAAATATCCTAATAGGATTTTTGTATTCCCATAACCTAATGATTTTGTTACATTTATTAGGAGGCAACAGCTTGATAAGGCAAGTTGACAGATAAAGAACAGGGCAATCAGATTGTGTAATGGTAACTGAAATATTACAAATTTACACTGGTTTACTGCAATGAAGAGCGAGCCAAGAGTCAAATCAGAGATAGAGGGAGAGGAAGATGTTTACACATCTGTATAATTATGAGGATCTTTAAGCACTAGACCTATTATCGGGGTAGAACTCATGATAGGGGGGCAGGGGGCATAAGGTGGGGGGGAAGAGAACACAGACATTTGATTATGAAATGCCTGAAGAAAATAATTCACCGAAAATTTTAGACAGAGAAGCCAGTAATAGTGAGGAAATAATTATTCAAATATACAATGGTTTAACACATTTTCAATCACATGCAACACACCCTGCCAGAGTTGTGTTCACTTTCTCCTGGTAGGAGCTTAAGCAGCAGAAACTGCTCTGCTGTTACCATATTTCCTGACTTATCATGTGCACCTACACGTCTGGCAGCTAGGTTTTGGAATAAAGTGTGCTGCATGCGAGACAGATGTTCTTGTACTGCTTCACAAGACATTAGCCAGAAAACAGGCATTATAAAATTAATCCACAAATGGGACATCAAGTGTATACCAAGAGGTAATAAAGCCAAAAGGAGCACTCAGAATACAATTACTGCCAAGGATGGCAAGTCCCCAAATAACAAATCCAGTAGGAGCTTTAATACTAAGGAGGTACAGATGCCAGAGTTATTCCAAACAGTAACAAATGAAATGGGAGATGAAGAGAGAAAGACTCGAGAATTTACAGGAGGAATAAAGGTGGCATTAAAGCAAACTTGTGAGATCTCCCACTGAATAGTTCGTTTTGAGAAAACTTTGAATGGGAGAAAGGAAACCACTGGGGAAAGACCGTATAAAAGGAGCAGTAATAACAACCCCAGCCCCAAGTCACTGCAAGATGCAAGCCATACACCAAATGGTACAAAGTCCTAGTTTCCCCCCACTGAAATGCTTTACCTTCATCTTCCTGAAAGTCAGGAAGCTCAATATTTTTTGCACGTAAATTACTCTTATTCTTCTCTTCTCTAGGCCGAGGAGAGATGTCGAGGCGCTTTCTAGGGTTAGAAGCCCTGCATAAAGGCTCAGGGCAACTTCTGCACCTCCTTTTTCTGCACGGAGATGCAACTGCATTACTTGCTCGTTTCCGGACGATATGTCTTGAATTCACTGGCTTCTTGCTCCCCTCTAAGATTCTGCATTTCCTTCCTGAAGCTTCACTCTCTTCACTGACTTCACTTTGCAATTCATTTGATAGAGATTCCACAGAAGAATCCAGTAATCTCCTTCCAGACTGTTTTTTCCCACTAGCCTTTTTTCCAAAAGCATTCGCTGTGATAGAACTGTAGGAGGCAGATACTGGGGTACTCTGTGCAAGGAAAGCAGGCACTTGTAATTTGGTGATCGGAGATGAGGGTTCATATACCTTTCTTGACCTTTTTCTTCCCTCCTTGGTTTTTACATTCTCCTCTCGTGTAAGTGACGAGCTTCTGACTGCTTTGGACAATTTGGAATTCACTTTTTCCTGGTTTTTTAATGTCTTTACTTTCGATTTGGATGCCTTGTGATTTTGGCCTTCTGACTTGCGTGCATTATTCAGGTCCTTAGATTTAGATACTGAAGATCTTGTTCTGTTTCTACATGGTTTAGCTCCCTCCTCTGAATTGAGAGAACGTTTACTTTTGGGGGGGTTGGGGTCAGTTTGAGGGCTTTGTTTCTTTTGTTCCCCTTTCTTCAAGGTCTGGTGCCCCTTTAATTCTTTGGGGAGAGGCACCTGACAACTAGTTGAATCAGGTGATAACGAAAGTAGTGTTTTAATTTCTTTCCGAGCTGATCGAGTAACTGGTCCCTCATTTGAGAGGCCTACTTGTTTAGAAGAGGATTCCCCATTCAAAATATTTAGAGCAATTTTAAGAGCACAGCGATACTTTATTTCTTCCAATTCATCAGTAGGTTTCTCCTCCCGGTCTCCTGAAAAAAAATGTGTATATGAAATTATGATTAATTTCCTTGGATGTATTAAAGAAATATCATGAACTGTGCCTTTTGCCCAATGCCTGACATAAAACGTAAAGTGATGCTAGCTTTAAAGCCAGACAGTAACACAAATACTAACAAAAGTGTATATGTGTGTACGTACACACACACACACACACTTTTGTTAGTATTTTTGTATATATATATAAGTATATATAAAAAAAATAAGTGGGGTGCATCAAGATCTGGGAGAACAGTGGCTCCCCAGGGCTCCCCAAGGGATAACTAGGTCTAACAACCACAAACTTCTAGAAGGCCCATTCAGACCCGATACAAAGAAAAACTTCTTTACAGTCTGAGTGTCTAAGGTCTGGAACAGACTCTCCCCAGAGGTGGTGCAAGCACCTACTCTGGACTCATTCAATCTTGCTGGAATCATTTGATCCCTGCAGGCTTCCTGCCACTGGCAGGGGGGCTAGACTCGATCTCACGAGGTCCCTTCCAGCCCCCAATGTCTATGAGACCTATGAAAAATGCAGGCTCCAAGATTGTGAAATGGAAAGATCAAGTGATTTGTACAAGGCCACAAAGTAAGTCAGTGACAGGCTGACTCCTCAAAAATATATTTCATGCATCCATAGAAGACGACAGAAATCTCCCAGAGAACTTAATGCCAGGTATTTAGAGACACACATTAAAAACATGCATCACCCCACAGAGTGTTCAGACTTTAAGAGTATCCTTACCCAATTCAGAGGCAATTACTTGTATACGCTCTTTCTCCAATGGTTCGGGATCTGCACAGGTTATTTTAGTCCTGAAAATAAAATTTAAAAAAAATAATAATAATGTCAGAGTCTTAAAAGTAGAGACAATATTACACTACTTCAGAAGTCTTTTTTTTCCCCAGGCAGTTAGCAATTAAATGCAGCGAGCAATTTCTGCACATGTGGACTATAATAATTGTTCAGATTAAGAGGCTGACGGGCAAGATGAAAAAATGCCGAGTCTACCATCTAAAATATTTAAGGGGGGTGAGGGGGAAGAGAGGGAGGGAGTCAAACACACACTCCCTATATAAAATAAAATAAAATAAAATAAAATATCTATGGCAAAGGTACTTAACTGTTCAGCCACACCAAGTATTTCAACATTAAAAGAGGCCGTCTTTCCTGATCTTGTGGAAGTTACAATTTTGGATAAAACCTAAATTAAGGGGAAAAGAAAATCCCCATCAGTTTCAGAACCATTAACACAGCTTTATCATCTAATCTGTTGTATTACTTCACTTTATTTACCATCTGGACTGAAAAAAACCTTAATAATCGTTATAAGACAATCTCACCTATAGTGCAACCAACTCTAAAGTATCACCCTGGTTAAGAACACACATGCACATTTGCCCGGAAGTAAGATATCTTGAGATAAAATTTGTCCCTTTCACCAACTCAGATTTGTTTGGCCTACATAACTCATGTCAAGTGTCATCTCCCAATGGAAAAAGTTTTAAATAGAATAAAGTTGCTCAGCTTTTGGCTCACATGTGAAAAGTTTTGCCACAACTCCTATCTTTCCCTGCCACCTTGAAAAGAGCTGGAGAACTTCAAAGCCTTGTTTTCATTGCTACAAGAGTCTGTAACGAGATCACCTTTGCGGGCCACAAACGCGTCTTCCATCTGCACAGGACATATTCTGGATCGGTCATGATTGCGCTTCATGTAGGAAGAGAAAGGTCTGGCACATCCTGAAACAACAGTTGAAAAACGTAAGCGTCACCGAATGTCTACTTTACAGTTCAATTTCCTTTATAAAAAAAAATGAAGAGTCCTGTAAAGCCTCCGAAGACTTTATAGACCCACATTAAAAAGAAGCCATGGCTTGACTTCATATTATATGTTTTGTTAACGCCTCCAAAATGGTTTTGCACAAAACACACCGAGTGCAAGTTTCAATGCCAATGCGTTCATACGCGGCCACGCGCGAATCCTCCTAGACTAGCGAGATATACCGTAATGCAGCCATTGGCTAGAAGGGTCCTGCTGGACTGATAAGTCCGGCGGGGGGGAACAGAAGAATGAATGACGACACTGCTCCGGATCACTACC
>NW_005841880.1:789804-790622 GCF_000455745.1 Alligator sinensis
CCCCCGATACTAGTGTAACCACATAGTTTACATTTTTACCATCTCAAAACCGAAGCAAACGTATAGGAAATCCTGATAATTGTGCAGAAACGCAAACCCCCGCCGCCAGGGACTTAATGAATAGCTTCCTGCTAACAAACGAGGCAGGCCTTTAAACAAACAAATAAATAACATTAAAAACACCCCGAAAACCAGGTAAAAAGACACTTACGGGGCTGAAAAACTTAATTCATGCCAAATCCTGCCGCGTGGCCCTGCAAATATAAGGTGACGTTTTGGCATGGGTAGATATTATTACTCCATTTACAAGGTAACGCTTGACATAGAGGCCGCACCTTTGGCTTCCACCTGATTAGACGAGCCAGGTGGGGTGGAGGGGGAGGGGAGGGGAGGGGAAGGGAAGGGCGCGGCGAGGGCGACCCGGGGACGAGGGGGACGGAGGGGGGACGGGAAAGGAAAGGAAGCGTTTCCTTCCGGCATGAACACTCGGGCCCCCGGCTACCTACAGCAACCTACCTACCCCCCAGGGAGCAGCCATCCCAAAAGGGGCTTTTCCCCCCCGCAAAAAGAGGAATAAAAGGTGAAGCTGAGTCCCAGCCCCCATAACACTCAAGTAGGGGGGGGGACGGGGGGACACGTGCCCCACCGACGGGCAGGTGAGGGCCCTGAGGAGGCCGCGCCCCTCCCCCCAGCAGGGCGGAAACGGCGGGGTGGTGACCTTTGACCCCGCCCCCTCAGGCCCCGGTTACCGTGCGCGCGACCCGGCCGCTCCAGCCCCTCCCCCCATATTTGGGCGCGCGGAGGGCCCGCCCCACGGG
>NW_005841880.1:790902-841571 GCF_000455745.1 Alligator sinensis
GACGGCAGTGATGTCACGGAAGGCGGGGTATGACATCAGAGCGCATTAGCCTATTTTAATGCGCATGAACTAATTTGCACAAGGCGCCTGTACACGTGACATGCTGTCGTTACAGCGATTAATTGGTGGTAATTAGCAGCTTTGGTACTTCAAGCCGGCGCCGATGCTGGCGGGGCTGATGCACCGGGTGCTTTAATCAGAGTGGCTCTAATTAAAGTGCAACCCTCCCCTCCCCCCCCAGCAGGTATATAACCACCCATCGTGGGTTCAGCCATGCTTTCATGCACATTAAAAGAAGCTAGCGCACGTGTAGACGCACCCGCTGTCTTGCAAAGGTATCACGAGGCATTGTTGGTTGTCGCGCCCTGCACAGACAGGACATCGTGGGAGAATGCGTGAAAAATGGCATTCGATGAACAGTGCGACTGTTTGTTCAGCGCCGCGCTGGCCTATATCGCTGTAGTTTCCAGGAAACGTCACCGTTTCATCAGCCGGGAGCGTAGTCGCGCCTGGGGAATTTTTACAGCTAAAGAGCATGGTTTGCGAAAGCCTGTCATCGAGTGGTGTCTCCGTGTCTCTGGCACAGCGGGGACGAGCCTGCGACAGATTTTAATGAGCGGATCCCGCCGCGCCGCCACATGCGTGGCCAGCATCGCGTCACCGCTTCATTGTAACGTGACCCAAACTGGCCATGCGCCGTAATCGTATCACCTTACCATGCTTGTGCGCTGCCATGCAACAAAGCCCCCCGTTACAATGGACCCTCACAATGTCACCGCGCAGTGCCGTCGGCTTTACAACCACGGCGACAATGCATCGATGTCACAACCGCCTTCACCCTGGAACACACTGCGATGTGACACGTTTTATGCGGTGTGCTGCGGAGGAAGGCGGCACGCAGCGTCTTTTCCTCGCCCTGCTGCGTTTTGAAATGGGTCTAGCTAATATGACAGCAGGGTCCCAAAAGCAGCGATCTGCTAGCCAGCAGGGGTATCTAGTCCTCAGGCCAGCAGCTGAATACGCTGCAGTCATTAACATACACTAACCAGGGGCTCATACTGCTACTGTTTATAGCAGCGAAAGGCCACGGCCCATTATGCATCCCTCAGGCCTGCATTGTGAAATCGCTCCCTGGACAGAAAGCCGGGGCTTTTTCAGTTTAACTACATTCTTCGCAAGGTGTATAGTTGAGCGCTGGTGCCACAACACAAAATAAAAACCCGATCCTGCACAATCCTCAAAGGCATCAATCAAAGCCAGTTCGTAAGTGGGTCACAGCAAGGGGGGGAAAAAAAGGGGTTTTCTTCAATTTTCCTTCTCGAGAAGAGGGGATGCAGTGTGAAAGGGGTTTAAAATATCTAGCTACGGCTTCAGAGGCTTGCTCTAGTCTCTTGCTGACCCAGTTGCAAACGTATGCAGAGTTATTTGAGCCAAGAGTCAAAGGCAGCTGGGTATGACGGTAGTCACATCACTCCCAGACCAGAAACTGGCTTGCCTTAACCATAGATTCATAGATGTTAGGGTTGGAAGGGACCTCAATAGATCATCCAGTCCGACCCCATGGTAGCTTGATGGCCCATTTAGGTTCAAGGAGACTTTCAACCTCCTGGAAAAAGACACAGCCATTTGTTGTCTTGACCTTAGGAAAGTCCAACCATTTTGGTGATGGTGGTGGGCTTTCTGACTTCCTAAAGTCTGGTCTCGGCACTCACAACACGCTCTAATTCCAGCAGAGTTCACCTTGGACCGGGCGAGTAGTTTGTAAACCTATATTTAAAGGGGTCAGAGAATGTCATCCCATCCAGCTGCTGGATTGAATGGAAATCTATAAGTGTACTCTGGTATCAAAATGCACACAAAATGGGCAGCCTAGAGTGAAATGGCTTCATCAAGCCTAAAGCCATGCATATCAGGATGCCTAATGCTGTCTACGTGGTTGCTTCTTCGTTGGATCCGGAGGAAGGGAGCCAGGTAGCATCTTTGGTCTCCGTACAGCTGGCAGCTTGTCTACGCAGGACACTCGGGAAAGTTACCCTTAATTAGCTAAAGGTGCAAAGTTAAGTGCAGTAACCACGTGGATGGCCTTATTCAGAAGGAAAGGGGAGTTAAGATATGGCAAACCAAGATGGCTTTACTTCTAAACCAAAGCATAAGTTCACTTTAACTTCGTGGCAGTTAGATGATTCTTCATAATTTGGCTAACGTCTGGCTAGATCAGCCTGACATGCAAAGGACTTTATCGACTTACCATTTGAATACCAAGTATTAAGGTTTCCTCCCTGCCAGTCCCCCGATGGGTTCCCTTTTGGCGTACCGTCATGCCTTTCCCATTTGTTATTGAAATTTGATTGCCAAGCCTTTAAAACAGATCTTCTGGCCACTTGCCCTATATGGTACAGTGCACAGGGAACGTAGCATTGGGCTCAGAATCAGCCCTACTGACTGCAGCACGTCTACCTAAGAGCTATTAGGATGTACTGTTTCTAGTCCAGCATAACAAGCTAGTTCCAATTATTTTTAGATTTTTTGCAAACATAACATGATCCACTTGGGTAACAGGTGACTTCTTTGGAAAAGCTGATGCTTATATACCCTAAGGGACTTTCTTACAAAGCAAAATCAGGCAGCAAATCCTTTCCTTTAGCTTTTCCTAGCTGCTATGTAGAACTCATGTAGTGAAAAAAAATCCATAAGAACCCAGGTGTATTTAGTCCCTTTAGGCCCCCAAATATTTTTTTTTTCATGTGAAAACAGACTCAGACATTTGGAGGAAAAAAGAAACAAAACCAGAAAAAACCCCCAGCACAGCGTTGCTCGTTGCTATCAGATAAGCACCACAATCTGCAAACCTCTCACCCTCCCACTGACAGCTCAGCAGCAAACACGAAGGATTGGTGCATTCCATAATTGATATTTTATTATTTGCCACTATGCTTATAAATACCTTTAACATGGAAAACATTAGCACTAGATTGAATCTGTGAATCGTTTTTAAAACACATTCTGAAAACACACCTACAGATCAAAATTGCACGTTCTATTTAGGTTTACTCCCTGGAGTGTATCTTCTCTATCTTTAAATACAGTTGCTTACAGAATCATTCGTTGTTGACATGACATAAAAGGCATTAACATTTTTTTTTCCTTTTTTGCTTACAGTTTTCCCTTAAGTTTTTTCTATCGCAGCAGTAGCCTTTGTTTTGGGTTTTTTTCTCCCTCTCTCTGGTCTCGCAGGCCTGAGGGCTGATAACTACCGTAACTAAATCCTTCTCTCTCTTCCTACCTTGCTTTTTTCCCCCAAAATAGCCAGTCTGGAAAAATTAAGAATACCCAAAACACTCATTAAAGTAAGCACTAGAGTTATTCAGCCTTTCAAAAACTTGGGCCCTAAATTTTATGGCCTGGATCCTGTAAGGTATGCCAAGCACTGAGGTCCTGATCTTGCAAAACAGTTAAACAGATGCTTAAACAAAGCACACACAGACAGGTGAAGCCCTCACCCCATTGTAATCTATGCAAAAATTGCCACCGACTGTGATGGGGAGTGGATTTCACCCAAAGACCTCTGCAAGGTGAGTGCCGAAAGTGTTCAGCATTGTGTGTGGTCAATTAATACAGTGCATTAAAAACCCCTCTCTCCTCTGTTCCAATACTTCTGTTCCATTGTTCCCTCCTTATATCAACACGATCTACATTAGTCTTTAATTGGGTATTTCCAGAACTCCACATTCTGTTCTGCTATATTACCCCCAAACGGTAATCTTCTTGATCCAAACCAATATCCTTCTCTGCACTTCTCAGAGACCCATTTCCCATATACGACATAAATGTTAATTCAAGGAAAACCTTTTTACTTAGAATGAGTTCTTTCCCCATCAGCAAAACCTGTTTAGACTTAATCTCTCTTTGCTATATCTGTTTGGCTTCACTTCAAAACACTCAACAAGGGGCCCAGAATAACTTTCTAAACCTTTATGCACAGTCTTTCCAGTTTCTACTTGTGCTGTGAAGAACTCTGATCATCTTCCGATTTGTCACCTTTGTTGTCTCTCTTTTTTTTTTTTACAGCTCCATGTCTTGCTTCCCTTCGTCTTCTAGCAAGCTGTCTGCATCTAACAAACTAACACTTTAAGTGAAGGTTAAGCAAAAAGGTAAGGTTTCTTTGCAAGCCCTTAGTTATCAGATACTGAATTGTATATACAGAGTACCAAAATGAGCCTTATTTACACACTGCAGTCTCTTACAGTTGGGGTTTTCTGTTTGGATCCCATTGTTGTACCCTTTGGACCAAATCCTCAACTGGTTTAAGTCAGTGTAGCACTGTTAACTTAAATAGAGCACTACCAGTTCATACCAGCTGAGGCTTTGGCCCACACAGCCAGTGCCTTGACACAATGGTTTGAATGTGATTTTCAACCTACTTTGCACAAATCTGGCCCCTACGCATGGTTACCCAAAAGTGTGTTATGTCATTGCTTACAAAAATGCTAATTGGGGTTTTTTCCAAATAACCTATCTGCTGATTTAAATGATCTTAAACCCCCCCCCAACATTATATTGTACAAAGACATTTTCTGCAGTCGAGAAACAGCAGTACCTTTTACATGTTACAAAGTCTTACCGTGCTCAGTAGAAATATTTGCATTGCTCATTGTTAATACTAACCATGGAAATTGTGGCGTAAAAAGCAAACACAGAATCTCAACTTACTTAGCCAATTGTCTCTGTTGTTAAGAATCACGTTATTTCAGTCTGTCAGCCCAAGAATCTGTTATCCTCAGAGCAGGAGTGAACATTTTAAGAGCAACTGAAACTTTGCTGCACTGGAAGTCCAAATCAAACGGGGCTCTGCTACCCACAGATTATAAAAGAATCGCTGACAAGCACTTCTTATTTGTACAGGACCAAAATTCTAGGTTCAAATGTGCCTACCAACCCTTACCTAAAATGCCAGTGTCCCTCAGCTGGATCATATGGATAATAATTATAATAATAATATGGATTTACCCTCTTTCCTTATGTAACACCCACAACGACTATCTACTTTACATTATAAAACAAGTCACAAAGAGAATGTTATTTCCTTAGTACGGAAGGTGAAAATTATTTTTTTTGGCTGTTTGCTCTTCTTTTATATGCCACATGGGGCAAGATGGCCATAAGTACTATGTCTGGAGACCAACTTACCCACCCGTGGCTTCTTAGTACAAGCACCCCCAACTCCCCCCAACAGTGACCAGTTACATACAACTGTACTGGAAATAGGACGTTAAAACAAAGATGCTTCACATGGCAGACCAAGTGCTTATCAAAGCCCACCTACAACATACTACGTATTATTCAGAGTCCCAGTTTCCAATGGTTTCCCCGGTGCTCCTTCCGTCACCGATTCTTCCTTTCCCCCACCTCGCTACAGGGATGTGTCCAAGAGTCAGGGGGATATTGCTTATTCAAAGGCGGTACTAGGCAGCAGCCTCCTCGACAGTGTTAACTTTCACAGCTCGTGCCATTCAGCGTGACCTTGGAAGCCGCTGGGCAGTTGCTTCGGAAAGTGCCGAGGTTCTCAGCCTTTGCCAAGGGACGCGGCGCAGGGGCAGCTTGCAGGCCGGACACAGAGGGGTTATGAAGACCTTCGGGAAGGCAGGAGTTCTCAGGCCCCTGAGCCAGGCGAGATGCTTTGGTACGTTCTCGACTACGTCCGTTTCTGGAGCTGTCGTGATGCCCGTGGTTACCTAGACGGCTGGAAGCCACTACAGCTTTCATTGCAGCCTTTTAAGACAAACGAGCAAGGAAAATTAATGAAGAGCAGTGAAGTGGGTATGGGCTTTAGTGATTTCCTACTCATCTATAATTTCTGAAACACTCTGGAGCTACAGGAAATGGCTATACAGGCTCTCAAGCCTGCACTGATGAAATCAAAAGCTCTAGACAAAATAATCTTGTTATAGCTGTTATTATTTCCCATAAGGCCAGTGAGATGGGGTGGGGCGAATAGCAAAGCCCACAGATAACTGGGAATTATATGTCACTCCCCCCAGAAGTGATGCAAGCACCTACTCTGGACACCTTTAAGAAAGGATTGGATGCTTATCTTGCTGGGGGTGATCTGGCCCCAACTGACTTCCTGCCCCTGGGGAAGGGGACTGGACCCAATGATCTCGTGATGTCGCTTCCAGCCCGAATGTCTATGAAATCTATGTGCTACATTTCTTGCTTCTAAGGATTTAGGATCTAGTTTGGGTCACAGATAAAGTGTCTTCTTACAAGAAATCAAATAAAAGTAGGCCAGCCCAGAGGGGAGGAGACAGAATCTTTTTTTGTTGAATAGTTTGTTTTAAAATTCATCATCGAGTTTCTTCTAATCGCACGAGAGCATGTCCCTAGCTTCCAACTCTGCACACACTTAACACAACTGTAAGCGTGAAGTCCACAGGTCAGTAATGCTACTCGCCCGTGGGGATCTTTGCTCAGCTCACCTCAAAGCCCATTTGCAGTCCCCATTTGTGCAGTGCATTTAGCAGGGAGGTCAATACAGACTGTGTTCGAGTGATGCACAGCAAGACGCTCTATCATTACCTTCAGTTTCCTTCTGGCATTAAACTCTTGCAGTTTCCTTTGTGTGCTATCCATGTGAGCAAATTTAGCTGCCTTCCCCGTGACCCAGGGGTGTTCCAAGGCTTGCTGTACCGTGAGCCTCTTCTGTGGGTCCAGCACTATCAGTTTCCGAACCTACAGCCAGATTTCAAACAAACACATGCAAGAGGAATCAGCTATGTGATATAATGAAGGTCATCTGCAGTCCTAGCATGGAGGATGCAATTGCAAGGGCTCTGGAGCTTCATGCCTCAAAGCATAAAATGATCACCAGCAGGGGTCAGGAAAAAAGTTTATCCCATACAGAATAGAGCACAAATCAGTGCAGAATATGGGATTACCTTCCTCTATAGCATTCAGCATTGCCGGCTGACAGAGTCCCTGATTCAAACAGCATCCTTATTCAGGAAGGGTGTTTAGGCAAGTGCCTAAGTGCTTTTATGAATCGCAGCCAGAAACATGAAAGAATATCAGAACCATTCGGCTGGCTCGATTTGGCAGACCCCGCGCTCCTGTATTTTTCAAAACAGTATTTTTATTGCCAGGTATGTACATTATCAGTTGATAAGGCATGATGAACATTCATAGTCAATGCTAAATTTGAATGATTTTCATTTATACACCCCTGCTGGAAGCAGCAGGAGTTTGGGCTTGCAAATGCTTCCAATTATTTTATAGGTATTTCATCCAGCTGAATCATTTTTGCTATAAAAACTTCTTTGTTGCTTCTTATCTATGTCCTAGCATGCAAGGATAAAGATGCGCTAAATACATCCTCTCATGTATTTTCTCACGCCTTAAGAGTTGAGGAATGCACTTCAGCATGACTGCTCTGTGAACCTGGACAGTTTGAATGATTGTGACATATTAGTATTAGTTATTATTAATAACAACAGTAACAACCGTAATTCAGAGCAGTTCCCCCAGAGATTTCTAACAACACATCACTATCCTCCTTCTGCACATAGAGAAACCAAGGACATGTCTATACAATGGTGCCCATAAACGTTAGGATGAATTCTTCACCAAAGATTAAGCTGAAGTGAGATCAGGCCCCTCCACTTCTTAGGTGCAAGCCCCCCGAGGCCAGGGTGTGCTGTCATGCAGCAAGTGAAAAGCAGAAGTCATAGGACAGAAAGTCTCTCTCCAGTTACCAGTCACAGTCCAATGCACCGCAACAGGTCTTAAACCTTGGGGACATCCTTATTGCAACAGGAGTGAGACTATATAGAGCTTTAATTTCATTACAGTATTTCAGTGGAGCTATGGCAGCACTGGCACCAGTACAGGCTGCACAATGGGATCCTGATTCATCCTCAACTCCATGCTGTTGCAGCTATGCTGCTGTTGAGTCTTGAATGAATTAGGTGCAGACTGGTTTGACTACCCACACGGCGTGCCCATCTCTGACCACAGTGCAAACATACACTTGGGCTTCATTAGAAAGAGGGTGCCATAAAGCTATACCAGCAAACTGTCCAAAGAGTAGACATCCCTTATAGTATAAAGAACACATCTGTCGGTATAGTTATGCCAGTTCCCAAAGTGAAATGCACTATCATGGCAGGAGCACTTTTTTGATCATATATATAACAGTGTCTACACTGGAGGTCTTCCTGGTATAGGAATGACTAACGGAACACTAAAATAAAATAAAATAAAATAAAATAAAATCACCCCCCTAACAGACTGCTATACTGACAAAGCATCTAGTGTCAACTCGGCTTGTTCTTTAGCAGAAAGCACGACTATATCCTCATGTTCCTTACAACAAAACATATGATTTCTTCCAAAAAACAGCATCTTTCTTACACTACCAATCTTGGAGAACTTACCAAGTCCTTGGCATTGAGGGAAACTTCATCCCACCAAGGGGATACAAATTCAAAGTCACAGTTCAGTATCCTGCTGTACATGTAATGGTCCCCTCTTGGATCAAAAAATGGCTCAAACCCACAAAGCCTGAAAATACAGGATGGGATGGAATTAAGAGAAAGGAATAGGAAGCTCTGGACAGTGCCTAGAAACCTTTTCTGACTCGGGGAAGTTAGCATGCAGTTAACACGTGGTGAAGACTGCTCTATGTGAGTACTCTGCAATGTGCGTCTACACAGGGCGTTAGAGAGGTAAAGTCTCACTTTAGCTTCCTGTGCACCGTCTTCCCTGTGCAGACAAACACAAAGATCTATAAAACTTTAGCAGTCTAGTAAAATGGTGGAAGCCCTAGAGCCTGGGGCAATGACAACTGCAGTGGACAAAACACTGAAGAACATACCCTAGGGAACAGGCTTGCATTGGCTATAGCAAACAGACTCGGTTACTTTACTTTTCTTACAAATTTCCACTAGTCCTGATCCACTTCAGCATAGAGCACAAGGAGAGGAGCCTGTCAGATCAATTGGAAAGCTGCTGCCTTGTTACAGTTGGCGTGAGCCCTGTGGAAGGCAAAGCAGCAAACTGGTGCAAATACCAGACCCGTTTGCAGATGCAGGTCAGTACTCTCCACGTACGGAGGGTGGTAAGAAAAGGAAGCAGGGATGAGTGGGTAGGTGGCTGTCAGCATTACTCACAGTATGTATGTGATGACACCCACGGACCACATATCCACCTCAGGGCCATAGGGACAACCGTGGAGGATCTCAGGGGCTGAAAGCATAAATCACAGTTAAACACACACACACACACACGTGACGGGCATCTGCCAACACCCTACGGTCATCACTACCACCTCAAACTGCTTTGCAGGCTTTAGTGTATTGATCGCCCCCAACACCTCTGTGAGGTTGGCCAATGCCATTAGGTTGGCCAATGCCAACCTCTGTAAGGTTGGCCAATACCATTATCCCCATTTAAGGGACAAAGGAATTTAAGGGACAGAGGAATGTAAGGGCTCAGCCATCTCAAAGCAATGACAGGGTTTCAGACTTTCAGAACTAACTTCCATTTCTAGCCACATCCTCTAAAGAGGTGGCATGAAGTCATTTAGGACCAGAAATTCACTTGTCAAAGAGCTTTCACTTTATGGACACAAATATAACTCTTTTCAATGAGTGAAATGTGTGTCAATGAGGTGCACAATTTGTTGTCTGGATGCAAGATCCCCTTGCAGCATTCAGGACGCAAGAAGAAAGCACCGGACTAAAGAATGTAAGAGCCAAACGCGAAACAGGACAAATCTATTATACCCAAAAGCAGAACCACAAAATTCTTCCAGGCTGCCTCATCTTCCAGCTTTGCATTGCAAAGGGAGACACCTGTGAATTGTGAACCACTTACTGTGGCTTAGGAGCCTCTGGCTGAGCTCACCTGAATCCCATCAATTTTAGTAGCAATGGCAGGCTTGGAGAATCTGAGCCTTAGTATCAAACAGAAATGTAATTAAAAAGAAATGATGGCATCTTCTAAACGAGCAGCCCACATTGTACCTTGCACAAGTTATGAATAATGTTGAGTGCCTCGCTTGCAGGAGGTCGGGGATTTGGTCCTTTCTGAAAATTGGGCCCCTTTAAAGGGGTCTCAGGATAGATACCCAGAAAGTGGAGCACCTCCATCACTAATTACTCGTGCAGATTTGGGCCCGAGAGGTTTTGTTGATCAATGGTGCCATTTTCTCTCCCACCCTGGGTGAGTCAGACTGGGCAATAGGATGGTTCCCTGTCACGCACAGCAGCAGCTCTTTGACTGTCTACCTGTCACCGCGCTCCACATGCCATCTCAGGGGACGTACGACTGACACGAGACACACCTTCCTCCAGCGCCTGCTAAGCAGATTACCGCAGTCCCTTCATTCCCGTGCACTTACCACAATACCCCGGAGTGCCACAAACAGTTTTCATGGCATCTTGCTCATCCACTATCTTGGACAACCCAAAATCACCTTTAAGAAGACAGACAGGCAGGAGAGGTATCATTAGGCTGACAAGCGCTGACAGCTTTCGGCAGTGAGAGCTCTTGGCCAGTGGCAGACCCTGCTCAAACCAGGGGACGCTTCATGGTTCAACCTTCTTTCAGGCTCAACTGAAGGAGCAATAAGTCCCTGCGGGCAGTGAAGTGGCTACAGGCAATGGATGCTACTCTGTGGGCGCATCTACATGAGATGCCTAATGCGCAGTAGCCTAGTAACACTGCACCGTAGCATGCGAGGCAAAACCTGTGCTAATATGCTACTGTACAGTAGTATTAGTCTACTGCACAGTAAGCATCAATAAAAAAACCCATGTGTTGGTGCTACTGTGCACTGCAGTAACTGTAGTTACTGTGCATTTAGTTAGTACTTTGTTAAGCATTAAGTACTAAACTAAATGCACAGTAACTACTGCGCATTAGTGAATGTGTAGATGCACCCAGTGTGCGTGGGTGTGGGGTTGGGGGCAAGGGGAGGGAGAAGGCAAAGATGAGGGGTGGGCCTGAATCTGAAGGAAAGCAGAACCCACCTCCTGGGGCCAAGCCCCTGCTGGAGGGGCAAACTGGGGACTTTTGAAGCAAAGGGACAAATCCTCGCTCCCTCCTCCCTCCGCACACAGCAGCAGACGGCCTAACGCTGATGGCAGCTTTGCCAACGTACCGATTTTGAGCGGGGCGTTGGGGGACAGGTCAGCGTACAGCAGGTTCTCCGGCTTCAGGTCACGGTGGACGACTCCGTTTTCATGCAAGTACTGGAGACAGAGAAAAGACCGAAAAGTGGTTGGGGGAAGCCAGCTCAGGTCCAGGCAAAAATCACGACACACTCATGTGCATTCCCAAGGCTTCATTTTTATTACACCAAACCGAGACTGCAAAGAAAGAGGGCTTCCCGTGCCAAAGGCCTTTTCTCATTGCTAGGGTTCTGGCAATGGGAAAGGGACTTCCATGGCGACAAAACCCAGACCGCTCATCTCTGCTCAGGCTTAGGCAGAGTTCACTGCTCTTCTCCAGACCAGCACAGATGAAAGGGAGAAGACTGCGTCATGCTCTGCTGTGCCCGAGTGCTCCCAGTCAACAGGAACATGCCAGTCACCTGGTGTTACTCCATATGCAACAGGCACAAAATATACGGTGGACAAGACACGTGTGATAAAGGACTGGGAAGAAGGGATTTGGAGGGCAGAGGATGGTGCTTGCAAGAAGGTGAAAAGGAGAGAGGAGGAAACAAAGGGAGCGAGGAAGGAGTGTGTGTAGGTGTGTGCACACTGACTGCCAATGAGACAGTGCACCCATGCTGGAAGTCAGGAGAGCTGGACCGCGCATCGTCCCTGTGCGCCGCTCTTCCTCTGCCTTATTCGGAGACTGCGAGCTCCTCCAGGCAGAGATGGTTCCCTCTGGGCAGCACCAGCCCTGCTGCTCCCTTAGTAAAAATACCAGCTGCATCTCATGGGAGAGCTCACAAATACACGGCTCGAAGCAATCAGGGTTGGAGCCGGGTACAGAGAACCATTCCCTTTGTGCCGTCACAGACTGCTGCTCCCGCGGGCATGGTGTGGTACCCGCATCTCACGCACCCTGCACCTGCGTATCCCCTTTCTTTCTCTAAGCCTGGCCTGGTGGCTGGGAACACGGCATCCCTTGCAGCGTGCCGCACTGGCTCGGCAAGCCAGGCACTGCTACAAACGCCATTTATTTCTGGTGAACACCGTGCCTGATGGACACCTTTGCCCCCAGCACTTCACCGCCCACTCTTGAGCCTGCATGGAGTGACGCGCCACGTCCACGGGGCAGACGAAGGAAATTTTCTGCCAGGAGTTTCCATTTTTAAACCCTCTGTTGCCATAGAAACTCCTTCATTTCATCTGACCTTTCACGTAGAGACACAGTGACCTTCCGAATACAAGCCCCGGCTCTTTTCTCTCTCTCTTTTATCTTCTCCCTCGCTGCAGATCGTAAGAGGCAGCTCCTCCAAACAATAGGCGTTGGGGCCCTCCGTGAGCAGCAGTGATTTTTCAATTGCACACAAATGCTTCTGCTGCCTGGCAGATCTCACGGCTGCAGGCTGACAACCCTCGCCGGGACCAGCCACGGCCATGACAAGCTGCCCCTAAAGCCAAAATCCTGACTCTGGGCTTCATGAACTGCCAGCTGCCGGGAGGGTGTGAAGCCGTCCGGGGCCTCCCCTACGAAGGGAGGCTGATGGAGTTCCCCTAGCTCCAGCCAGCACCGTGGGACTTAGGCAAGCCAGCACCGCGGCAGCTTGTTCTGCTTCCTACACGGTGCTGGGGTCACGCGACCACTTCACCGGGGCAGGGCTGTCGTGGCCCCGCCAGCACGGTTGACAGTGGTCTCTGGTCTGAGCTCAGGCATTCACAGCTCATCAAGAGCACACACCAACTACTGAAACTTCCTGAGCCTGACGAAGGGTTTTTGAACCCGAAAGCTTGCTTAATAACTATTCTCCAACTATTTGGGCTGGTCTAATAAAAGATATCAGATTCACCCAAGGAACCTTGTCAGCTCATCAAATGGCACCTTTGGACCTGACTGTCGGAGAGAGCTTTTCTTTCTCCGATGCTGATCCACTGGCCTCAGCTGCAGGTGGGCTGAATTCAGGGTTTCCTCAAGACCTGAATTGCGTCCTCCAGAGCTTAAAAAATCAAAAAATCAAGGGGTCTTGCATCTTGTGCCTCCAGCTGGACTGTCACATTAGCACCGATTAACATCCAGGATGCAGCTCAGCCTCTCTGTTCATGCAACCCCAGGACTGGTGCACTTAGCTGAGGGTTTTCTTTATTTCTAACAAAGGCCATCGCCTTTATCCCTGCAATGTCTCCTCTCGCACCTGCCATCTCTTTTCCAGCCTTTTATCACCCTGAATATGGGACTCGCCTGGGTCTGCATCTCCATGCAGCATCCTAGATCTCTTTTGCAAAGCACATTTTGGACCATACCGCTTTTGCCATCAGGTAGGGTCACACTAAAGAGACCCCGTGACAGTGACACTTTGGCCCCGAGCGTATCTATTTTCATCCCGCCTCTGGCTCGCTGCTCTCCAATTTAGTATCCTGCCTCTGGCAGGGGCCAGTAGCTGCAGGGGAGCCTTGCCCTAGATGCATTCAGCCTGCGACGTGGTAATTAATATGGAGGAGGGACCGGGGTGCAGCAGCTGTCACCGAGCGAGCTCTGACCTGGCCTGCCTCTTGCAGCCCCAGCACAATTGCCAGCGAAATTTTGACTCCGGCGCGTGCCTGGCTGCTGATGGCTGAAGACAACGTATGCAACAGAGAGAACACAGCTTTATTTTTAGACGCCAGGTTCGGCGCTAAGTGCCAGCCGAGCACAGCAAAGCAGAAAGATCTCGCTTTGACATGCAAGCAGAGCACGAGCAAGAGCAAAGTCACTGAGGCAGAATAAGCAAAGGGGCAGCGATGCTTCTGCGCTGGCAGGGAGGCTGCGCTCAGAGCACCTGGCATTTTCCTCGCTACGGTGTGGAGGGATCAGGATTGACAGCTTCAAGATTGGGGCTCTTTCTTTTCCCCCTTTTCTCCCTTTTCCACATACACCATGTGCCCCAGCCTCCCTTGTAATTGGGCGGTGGATCTGGGGAGCTGCTGCTGCGCTTTTAATTTCACAGGCTGCTGATCTCCGAGATGGGAGACGGGTGACCTTAACAGGTGGGGAAAGGGCCTCCAGTTAATAAAACAAAAGCCCAAACGCAGCCTTTTTTTTTTTCTCAGGTGCGCTCGGGCGCACGTCACCCTTTCATCTCCAGCCCCGCTGGGGATCTGGCACCAAATCTGAAGCCTGTGTTTCTATTACAGTGGCGCCTAATTGAGATCCTTGTGCTATGCACTGTCCATACGGGGAAAGTCTTTGCTTCCCAAGAACTCAGTCGAACTAGACAAGACAAAGAGGAAGGAGGAAGAAGTACTGCCATTTCCATACAGCCAAGGAGAGAATGGAGGTCACCCAGGGATGTCTGCAGAGTTAGGTGCTGAACCCCAATCTGCTGAGCTCGATTACTACACCTTAATAGCCAGCACATCCTTCCGTGCCAAAACAATGTCTGTGACCCATTACCACTCTGCCACCTTGCTCACCTCTTTGCAGTTTATCAGGCGAATGGGAAGAATAAGCGAGACCATAAAGAGCATGAGAAGAACTGCTATCGTGCTTTGCATTGCTCAGCACCGCAGCTCCGAACCCTTTACATGCGTCTGTGAAGCCACGTGCAGATCCGTAACAGCAATACCCCTGCGCACACCAGGGCCCCTGCCACGTGTTACATATATCGCACAATTAACCAGACAATTGCACAATAAATGTAAACCGGCCACACGTGCAGAATTATCACGGTGCCATAAAAATGCCTATCCAGCTATAAAAAGAGCCAAGCAGCTACCGAGTTAGTGCTTGACAATGTGTAACAACTTTATAGCTGGTTTTCATCCACCTTATTTGAATGTGTGGCAGTGCCCCAAGGCACAGCATTACCCAAGGTCACATTGTGAATCAGGGATGGAGGCAGGAGTAGGAATCCTGCCAGTTGGTCTCTTGATTGAACGGGAAGCCCGCTGGTTCTCCAGTTTGGCCGTCTCTGGGACTCTGCTTCCACCCAGCTGGGACCTTCCTCCCTCTTAGAGAAGGTGCAAGGGCCAGGACCTTGCAGGGCCCGACAATTAGAGAAAGAGGCTGACTTACGGAGACCGCCTCCAGGATCTGCTTGACCACGTGGGCAGCATCTCGCTCGCTGTAGAATCCCCGCTCCACGATCCTGCACGTGGGACAGCAGAGAAGTCACTGCAACGCTGCCACGGCTGTGCCACGCGTCGCGGCCACGGGCTTTGGTTCACAGCACGTGCTGCATGAACTTCCCCCCGAGCCTGAGACCCGCCTGCATGCTGGAGCTGTCCATCTACAAACTACCGGCCTTTCCTTGCTAGATCGTCCCCACGAAAGGGAATGAAAATGTCCTCCCCTTCTCCAGAGACCTGATTTTAGACTGCCAAGAAAAAGGAGGGGGATGCAGGGGGGGTAGATTCCTTCTGGACCCAGAAACAAGCCTGGAAAAGAAAAATCAAACCTGAACACAATTGAAAAAAGGTCAAAATGCTCTGATTTTGGCAGGGGGGAAATCTTTTCATTTAAAAATGCCCTTCCACTTCATTATATTAAAAGGAAAAGGAACATGTGCCCTAAGATCCAGCAGAGCATTTCATTTGACCTCAGACTTTTTTCTCCTAGGGCTTGTTCCTGAACCCACACCCCAGTGACTCCAGTGGGATTTGGGCCAGGTCGTTAAGCTCATTTCTGCGACTGCAGCACCAGCGAGAAGGGAGCGGGGCCACGTGCAGCCCCTGCTGCTGGCCTTGGGGTGTAATGGAAAGGAGCAGCGACGGATTTGATCCGTCTCCAGTCCTGAACGTGAGCTCACACTTGCCTTCCAAAGCTAAGGACAGATCCGGTGCATCCGCACCCCCACGCCCCTGCGCTAACCAGTAGACCCCGCTCTTCTCCTGGGGCAGGAAACAACCCGACTTCCTGCTCCTCCGCCGTGCTCATTATCTCCCGCACACCCCCAATATTGGCAGGCAGGTACCACAAGCAAGGCCACGCTCTGTGGATGCCAGCTCCAATTTACCCCACTGCAGCGGCTTAGCCCCTCTGAATAAGCGTCATACCCCACACTTTAAAGCCTCCCACCCTAATTGCCTTGCGAGCACTGCCACAGATGCTCCAAGCAGGGGTTTGCTTTGTTCCTCTCTCCAAGTCAGGAAATATTGAGGGGGAAGTGGGGGGAGGCCTTTTATACTTCCCAGCTTTGCAATTCTGCTTTCCTCAAGAGGATCCCAGGAGACTTATCTGAGCATTTCCCCAGTCTCAAACGGTGCGGCTAATTGCCTTTGGGAGGGGGAGGAAGGGGCTAGATTGCCATCGATCCAGCCAGCCTCCCTGAACAGGCAAGCAGGCTGGATGTGGCCCCACTCCCTTCAGCTTCAGCGGAGAGCTCGAACGCAGCAGACCTCTGGCCCAGAAACGTCTCCTGTGCACGTGAACCGCAGCCCAGAGCTCGGTGCAGCTGCTCCAAGACCCACTTCTGGGATCGGGCTTGAAGTCTTTGCAGCTGGCTGATATACAATTGCCTTTCTGGAGGCTCCAAGCAGTCGAATGAGAAGTCAGGAGTAGTCGCCGCCTCATCCCCTGCTGTCCTGAGTTTTGGGCTGGGTTCACCATCACCTGTCCTGGGTGTAGCCATTTTACACCACTTCAAGGCCGGTGTAAAAACACTCATCGCTACCCTTAGGAAGACGCAGGTGCTTAGAGAACCAGGCCTGCAAACCGTGCCCTGATCAATCCTTTGCAAATCGTCCGGCTTCCTGAGCTGCCTGGAGCCCTGAGCCTCGGCAGGGCCAGCAGGTAATTTATTCCTGCAACCACTCAGCCCCTCCTCTCCCACCTTCTCTCTCCTTCCTTTGGCTAGATTTGTCGGCTTTTATTAACAATGCGCAGGTTAAATGACAGTCTGGCGGAGTACCTGTCAAAGAGCTCGCCTCCCGTCACCAGCTCGAGGACAAGAGCAATCTCGGAGGGGGTTTCAAAGATCTCCTTCAGTTTGATCTGCAAAGAACAATAACAATTCAGCACCAAGGTCTACGGTGACATCTCTCTCTGCTGCAGTCCCGCGGTCCCGCGCTGCCCCATCACCGGAATTAGGCTGTTCTGCCAACCATGTCCATTACAAGACAGACGCAGTGGGGACCCTCGAAGAGCCATGTACTCAGTGCAAATCAATTTATTCCCCAGAACAGGTTAATTCCTTCACGAGATGCATTTGAAGGAGGCGCGGAGCAGTGAGAGGAATAAATAAATGCAGAACAGATTGCGCGGATGTAACAGATTTATTAGCGCCATCAGCACGGGTCCCCACCCTTTTTCCTTATTTATTTATTTCAGTGGAATATTTCTGCTGCGCCGAGCCAGGTTTGCTCACTTCATCAGGAATTAAAAAAAAAAAAGAGAGAGAAATCCATCGCAGCTTAGCGCAGGGAATCAGACAGGCACACAATGCGTTTATTCTCCCTGGGTCTTCAGGCTCATTAATTGTAAGTGGAATTCACTGTATCCTGTGAAAGCTTTTTAATTTAGCAGCTTCCCCAGCCTGGCGAGAATGACTAAGCTACCTCGGTCGCCCGCGCTCCTGTCGCTTCGCGAAGCTTATTGTTCTCGGCTTTCGCATTCAGCCTCTCAATTCTGCTAATTGGAGAATGCTATCCCCCCGTGTGCAACGCTCACCCCATTGAAGCTTAAGGCAGCTTTGCCATCGATTCCAGTTGGGCTGGGATTATGCTTGAAACCTCCCGGGCCTGATTCTCAGTTACTCGGTGCCTGGCGCTCGCAGCAAAAAGAGCAGGGGAAAAGCTCCCTCTGCTCTAGGGCTAGACAAAGCATGCCTGATTTATCCCTGGTGTCAGCTGAGCAGGCTCAGGGCTATTCTGACTTACGATCGGCTTCCCATAGCAGGAGGCAAAAAAACCCCAACCAACCAGCCACTGTAATGCTTAGCTCTATATAGCATCATTCATCAGCAGAACCGTGAAGAGGTGGCAGTATCACTATCCCCATTGTACGGATGGGAACACTGAGGCACGGAGACTCACTCCACATCCTCCTGCAGGCTAGTGGCACAAGTGGGGGTACAAACCAGCCCCATTTAAAGGCTCTGCTCTCCAGGACTTGCTGCCTCCCTTTCAAAGCTGTGGAGGACTGAGTTCTGGGTGTGCCCCCCGACTCCGTCCCTGGGTCAAAGGATGGGCACAAGCTTGCTGCAGGGCACGAGCCAACTCAGCTCTGGCTGGGGAAGGCCCAGGCGCAGGGGGGGCCTTGTGCACGCACATGAAGGCCTCTGTCCTAGGGTAGAAAGTAAGTGTGGCTCTTAGATTTGCAGCATGGCCTATCCCAAGCACTTCAAAATCATGACACTTCTCATATTCAAGCCTTCAGCGGTCCTGTTTCCAAGCTTAACTCTGGAACCAAAAAAATTACTTTTTTTTTTTTTAAAGGCGGAGGGAATCAGCCCTGTTTGCCTGGAGTCAGACGGGCAGAATCAACCCTGCCTTTTGCTTTAAAAAAAAAAAAAAATGCAGGTCAGGATTCTCACACAATCCCATGACTCTGGGAGCTGAGGCTTTCCGAAAACCACCAACCCCTGGTGATCTTCCATGTTTTGGGGGTGTTGGTTGTAGCCATGACATAGGCAGACAAGGTTATTTGGATAAATGTGACAACTCTTATTAAACCAACTCCACAGTTGGGACAATTGTTTTTTGCCAGCTTTCAGGCAGGGGCACAGGGAGAGTCGGCTGGTGTTCGTCTACTCTAGGGTCGAATGGGAGCTTAAGCCAATATGCAAAATGCAGGTCTGTGCAAAGGCAAATGCATGGCAGGGAAGATCAGAGGGGACGGGAGTTCATGGGAGGGAGATATGGCCAGGCATGGACCAGGAAAAGAAAGTGCAGCGTACGTCTTCACTGAGCGCAGGGAAGGTGGCGTTGGGTTTGTGTGTTTCTGTGCAGCGTGCTCCATTCGACTGCCATATTGGAAAGATAACACCGCAGGCTGGTATTTTGGGAATGTCTCATGTTTAGGTGTCTATTTTTAGCTAGTCTTTTTTTTTTTCCCAGAGATAATGGGCCAGTCAGTGATGCAGAAACGAGCCATACAGGGCACTGAAAACCAAGTTGCACAACACCGTACAAGGCCAGATATTCAGCGGATACCGTTTGGCATTTGATTTCAATGGCGATACGCCAACTCGAACGAACGAAGGATCTGGACCGCCATGAAAACCGTATCAAAATGGTTGTCTGCTCTAATGCCTCCAATTATTCAAGCCCAAAATCATTTTTCCAATCCAGTGGCCCCTCTCTCACTGATGCTGCCAGCCTTATGTCTGGCACCAGCTTGAACAGTGGGTCTGACCAGGTTCAGTTCAACTTCTCTTTCTAGCTGTTTTCACTTCCGACTCCTACAGAAATGCTGATGTGTTTGGCTCTCCAAGAACGCCAAGACTTATGGCAACCAGAACCCGCCGAGTAGATTTGGGGGAGAAATGTTCAACAAAAGGGTTTTAATTGCAAACGTTTCTATTCATGCCAAAGGAAATCCTCTAATAAAAGTATTATTTAAAAGGTACGAAACCAAAAAAAGAACCCAAGGCATCAAAAAATCTAAGTCGAAGTGTCCTTGTGACAAAGAAATGCAGAACAGGAAGGGCATCCTAGCCAGCATACCCCTGGAGGGACAACGTTTTCAAAAGCAACCTAGGCATCTAGGTGGATTTCCAGAGGTGCCTGCGACCCCCCAAAAATTTGTCGCCTGCCTCCTGAAGATCCCAGGAGATGCCTACCTGCATCTTTTGGCATCTCAATACCTTTGAAAATCCAGCCTTTAGGAGCCCAAGTCTCATGGATTTAGGCTCCCAAAGGCCCAATTTACATTTGAAAATAGGAGTTAGGCTCTTAAATCACTTAGGGTCTTTTGAAAGAAATGCCTAGAGTCATCAGCCCTGTTTTGCCACAAAGGAAGCAGAAAATAAATAATAATAATAATATTAATATCAATTAATGACATTGATATATAGTGGGTGTCGGTAGTGCTAGGGGAGCTTGCCTGCACAGTCCCTTTGTGCCAATACAGCAAATCTGGAATTAACAGGTCTCTCAAAAATATATCAACTGCCTTCCCCCCTCCAAGAAAACAGAAAATTTCATGGTTCTTAAGACTTTTGTGACACTGCGAATTTCATGGGGCTTTAATCATCACCTACATAGCCTGGGTGACAGGCCATGAGACCCTGCAGCGTAAGAGACACTATGTGGCAGCTTATTGCATTATAATAATACACAGAAGCGCTATAATTTTCCTATTAACTTCAAAAGTTTACAATCCTATTATCGTCTGCTATCAGGGTCGGTGCTGAATGATAGCACAGAGTGCAGAGAAGTCACAAGTGTAAATAATGAAATGAAATGTCTTTTTTTTTTTTTTTTAATCATTTGAACTTGGGAGCAGAACCTTACAAAAAATGGTGATTTAAAACCCCTCCAGCGGGTTATGCCGGTAGGCCTAGCCAGTAGCTGTACCTAGTTCTTGCATTCCAGGGGAAACAATTTCCTGTTGCATTTATAAAGCACCAGAAGCCATATCTCTGTCTTCCCTGAGCACAGGGCACAGCTAGGACTCTGGAGAACATGCGATGCAAACAGAGCAAAAAGAGGCGAGATCCGGAGCTGGAGTCAACTGATGCGGCTCCTGGGGGCATGGTTCTAGTCTCTAACGTGGTCCATTAACTCAACAGATCTATTAAAGAGATTTAGGCTGGTCCTTCTCAAACGTGGCGTGGGGCTCAAACTCATCGCACTGAAGCAAAGGGTAGTTTCCCTGCTGACTTCAATGGGGATAGGTTCCAGCTTGAGAGGATAGGCATCCAAGCCCCTTTGCAAGATCCAGCTCTAAGTGACTTAGGAGCGTGAGATTCCTAAATTACCAAGGTGCTTTGGAAACTGTACCCACTTGCAGAGACAGCCAACTACCTGTCTGCGTCCATCCATTGGAATACACAACCGAGGCTAAAAGGGTGTACGTCCAAATTAGCCAGACTCTAAAAGATCAAATGAAGCCATGTCCTGAACACAAGCATGTGCCAACGTTTGCATCCATTCAAGATGCCGTTCTACACACCCAGAGCTGCCTTCTGGACTGGGGAAGCTTTCCCATAGCACGGCAGCGTCCGAAAGCAAGGACGAAGGGCATGTGCAGGGGCCTCGTGCCCATCAGCTGGCACCAACCTTGGCACCGTGGGTGCCCAGCTCTTTGCAACGAGCAGCAATCATCTGGACAGTGCTGGGAGTGGGGTGCCCCAATGCTGGGCACAGAAAGCACCGCGAAAGGTGTCATGCAACCAACCAGCTGGCCGAAGCAGACACGGGGCCAAATCTGCCCTTAGGGTTAGCTGAGTTACACCTGTAATATGCCCCCAGCCCCCTGATTTGCAGAGTTTGGTGCTTCCTTTGGCTCTACCCCAGACAAAGACTGCAGTCACATCTGAGCGGACAGCGCTGGGGTTTAAATCTTGCCTGCAATCAGCCGAGGGAGCTTCCTGGGCCAGGACAACGGCCCAAAGCACATCTGGGCCTTCTGAGTGACGCTGAAAAAACCCCAATGAAACACCGGTTCCAGGCTTTCTACCAAGCTGTGAAATCAATTTACGCTGGGCACGCGCTTCTTCCAGGAATTACAGCACAGCTTGTACACAGGGGGACAAAGCCGCCATCTGGCTTTGCCTTCAGCCGTCCCTGGGTAATTCCAGAGCACTTTGCAAACCAGCCCCGGCAATACACCGCCAGGAAGAAACCGTGGGGAGATGCACGGAGAGACCCGTGGGGTCTGATCCGAGAGGGTGCAGACGCCCCCCTCTGCTCGGCACTCAGCCCCCGGGGCGGATCAGACACCAGGATGCCCGAGCAGAGCGGGCAGCGCTGTGCGTCACCTCAATTACACACAAACTGACAAGAAGGTCCCCTCTCCGCTGACACTTGGTGTAATTAGATCTGCTCCTGAGTGTTTCAGATTGTTCCAGTTCGACTGCCATTATCCTGAGTGCTGAGTCCTATAAATGCTGCGAGCGGCGAAGAGCCCAGCTGCTGGCAGCGATGACCTGGCGCGCCTCGCTTTATCTTCCCTTCCAGGATTCATTACAAACAGGCAATTTTCCTGGGTACTCATTTGAGCTCCTCCACGGAAATTGCTTGCCATATGGAAATCCCTTGGCTGGCCGCAGCGGAGCTGGAATACTTCAGAGACCCCCTGAAAAAGCTCAGAGAGTTTCCAAGCCCAGCAAAAGGCTTCACGGCATCGTGTTCTTCAAAACAAGTCCCGTGCACCTATTTGAAGCTCTGCTGAATGAGGCCTTTAAAATAAAAGCAAAGGGTGCATCGGTTTTGTGCACAGAGGAAAGGTTTGGTGGCAAAGTCTGGCGGAGTGGGCACCCCTTACAACCAGAGACTGATGCAGCTCAGTTAATTCCCAGTCTACGGCAGAGAAAGTCCAGAGGTCCCTTGATGAGTGCTGATGTGGAGGAGAGGAGAAGGCATTGCCACCCAGCCGGCAATGGCAGTGCCAGGCCCATGGGCTGGCAGCTGATGCCAAATCCATCCAGAACTAAGGTTTTTGAGAGGAGAGGGCGATAAACCATCAGACTGGGATTCACCAACCTCTACTGTCCTACAGCTGAGATTTCCCTCGAGGCTGATTGGAGCGAGGCGCCCAGTCGACTCCCGCGGGCTCTCCGGAGAGACCTGGGCAGCAGATTTGGGGGCTCACGAAAAATCCCCTCCTGCAGCAAGATGGGAGGGGCTGAACAGATGTTTTTAGTAAATGGGGAGAGGCAGGAGTCCCTGCCCAGGGCAGGCAGGTGATGCCGAACTCCTGCCTCGGACACCAGAAGCTTCATCCTCCCCAGCTTTCGCCAGGAGAAGGAATCACCGGTGCAATGAAGTGGTCGGTCAGGCAGGCTGGCTGGAGCGACCTCACGGTCCATCTGGGCCTGAGCTGGTTCAGCTGCATTTGCAGCCCAGGAAAGACTGGGCCCAGGGACACGGACACGGACACGGACACGTGGAAGGGAGGCAGGTAATGAGAGCAAGTCCACCCTATTAACCCCTTTGTATCCAAGCACCCTCTGCTCAGCCAGGCACTTGTGCAGCAGTGGAGGAGGAGGAGCAGGATCTGCCCCTCTGCCAGCCAAGCCGTGGAAGGAAAAGCTGGTGGGAATCAACAGGGCTTCAACCCCTGGGAGCCCCCGGCCATGACAGGCCCACAGAAAACAGACCCGTGCCACACCGCTTGGGGAAGCAAGCCACCCAAGTGCAGAGCACTGGATGTCCCGGCTCCCTGGACTGGCTCTAGCCCCCCTGGACAGTTCAGCTCAGCGGACCTGCCCATGTCACCCTGGATCCCAGGATCTGCTTGCACCAGCTGGGGCATTGGCCCCTAAAACACACACAGCCCGGGGGAGGAAATGCACATCCTAGGGGGTTTACAACGGATGCACAGCTGGGGAGGGCATCCGCGGACTGGGGTCACGCTCATACTCACGATGTTGGGGTGGGACAGTCTCAGCAGGACGCCGATCTCGGTCCTCACGATCTTTCTGTCGATCTGAAAACACACACATGCCCCCCCATGTATGCGAGTCTTTCCACGCGATCCCCCCTTCTGTCACCTGCGTACCCCGTCACTAAAGAAAGGTGATGGAATTGGCTCGGGCGTCGGTTGCAGCCGTGTTGGTCTAAGGACATAGGCAGACAAGGTTCTTTAGGTAGATGCAATATCTTTTATTGCACCAACTAAATAGTTGGAAAAAAAGTTCTTTGCAAGATTTCAGGCACAAACACCCTTTTACAGGCGTTGGCTCGGGTTATACCAGCCACCCAGGGTTTCTCCCTCTCCCATTTACGACCTGGACTGCACAGGGATCTGGGGGGAGTCCCTATGTCAGAGCACCCAGCCGAAACACCAGAGACGTGTGGAACAGGGCTGGGAGGTGGAGAGAGGCCGGCTACGGTGACGTGCGGGTGTGCGGATGGCTCAAGAGCAGGGTTTGGCCGGGGCTTCCCCAACTTCTTCACTCATGGTCAAGTTATGCTCAGCCGTGTCTCAATGGTGATGAGCCTGGTGTAATTTAGCATATGCTTGTTAATGAGCCGACTCCTCTTCCAGTGAAGGGGAACCCCGGTCAGCACCCCCCAAGCCCTTCCCCGTGGCATCACGTTCCCTTCTCAACAGCGCTCCAGAGACTCACCGTCTTCTTCAGGATTTTGGCTGCATACTGGGCGTGGGTCCCCTTCTCCTTGCAGCTGTACACCACGGAGGTGGCCCCCCTGGGACGAGAGGAAGGAGGGATCAGTGGAGACACCAGACCCCCATACAGGGGAGCCGGGACCGGTCTGAAACCTCCGGCCAAAAATTGGGGACTCTTGCAAATATCTGTCCAAGGGACGGAGGAGGCAGAGGAAAGGGCCAGGGGGGTGGGCTGCTGCTAGCTTTGCCCAGACCTCCTCTAGCATGGAAGACCCCCAGTCCTGGTCTGCACCGCTGTGTCCACACTGCAGACCTAAGGGGTGAGGGACACCAGGAGCCAGGAGGGCAAAGGAACGGCCTCTCAAGCTGAGCCACACAAAGAAGTGCTGCCAACCCCTCCAACTCCGACCTGCTTCCGGCTCTCCTTGCTGAAAGCCCTTTTAATTAAAAAGCAGACTATCAAGGCAGCCTAAACCCTTAAGCAGCTTGCAAGAGGGAAAGGTCCAAAGCACAGCAAGTGACCGGCACGGTTCTGCAACGGGCAGGACGCGGGAGCCCACAGGTGTGGAGACACGAGGGAAGCAGGAGAAAATAATGAAGCTGCTCACACCTCACTCCTCCCAGTTCACAGCACCCTCCAGGAATGGGCTTCAAGATACACCCGGGTGGGTGCTCGGCTCTGGGACCCCCCCCCAATCCTCCAGCATCGCTGCAGCTGCTGCAATGGGGCTCCCTGCTGCTGCTTGGCTTTGCTGCCATTTCACCCTCGTTGCTGGGGAAGGGAGCTAATGAGCGGAGTCGGGGGTCCCGGGGGAGCAGCGGGGACCGAGCTGTTCCTAGGCAGCTTCCAAGCTGGGGATGCTTCTATCTCAGCGCTGCAAAGGCAGCGGCAGGTAGAGAAGTGACGTCTGCGTAATACATTCAGCTGCATCTTTAATGAGGTGCTAATGGCAACCGGTCCCCCCCCCCTGCTCCGGCTAGCCTTCTGCTGCGGGTCCTTGCAGGCAGTTCCCCAGCAGCCAGGCCCTCCCCTATCCAGCGCGCCCACCTCCAAAGCCCCGGCATGGCTCAGAGCACGAGAAAGACAGGCCAGATCCTAGGCCGGTGCAATCCAGAGTCACTCTGGCAATGTCGGCTACGCTTTACAGAAGCCTCCTGCTTTACCCCATTTACACGTGTGCCCAGGGAGCAGTCCTGACCTTTCCTCCGCTCCTCCACCCCACCTGGGTCCAGCACCCTGGGGAAGTGCTGCAGGTCATGTCCCCCCCACCCATGATTGTATGTAGCTCTACTCCGGATTGCAGCCTCTAGGTAAGGGCAGGGGACAACAGGTAAATGGCCCAGAAGTCCGGGTTCCCGCTTCCTTTCCACAGTCCTGACTTCACATCCCACAAGGGGCCAAACCCTTCCCCAAGGGTGGGAACTGAACCGTGACGGTCTCTTTAGTCTGGAGAAGAGAAGACCGAGGGGGATTGAATAGCAGCCTTCACCTCCGTGCAGGGGGGTTGCAAAGAGGATGGAGCTGGGCTGGTCTCAGTGGGGGCAGAGGGCAGAACAAGGAGCAATGGGCTCAAGCTGCAGCAAGGGAAGTTGAGGTTGGATATTGGGAAAGTCTCACGAGGAGGGTGGTGAAGCGCTGGAGCAGGTTACCCAGGGAGGTGGTGCAGTCTCCATCCTCGGAGGTGTTTAAGACCCAGGTAGACAAAGCCGTGGCTGGGATGATGGAGTTGAGGCTGGTCCTGCTTGGAGCAGGGGGCTGCACTAGATGTGACCTCCCGAGCTCCCTTCCACCCTCATTTCCTACAATGCTATGACTCTCCATCCCCAGCTCTTTTTGCAAGGCCAGACACCAAACACAGGGATGGAGACAAACCAGGCGGAGGAGAAGGAACCAAAGCACCTTTCAAGCCCTCCAAGTATCGTCCAAACCCTCCAGCAAAGGGACCGACACAGACAGTTAAATCCCTTCAAGTTACGCAAGAGGAACCATCGCGGCGCTCAACCCCCCAGCAGTGTCAGTCGGTTGCCAGTGATTTTTGGCTCTAGTTAATAATGTTTTCTAACCACTGGACGGTGAAATCAATCCCTTTCTTTAAGCCTTCGCCAGCCTTGCTTGCAATTTCATCTCTGATGCTCGATTCCTCTTAGCAGGTTAATTCCCACCGAGTAATCTAGCAAATTTCATTGCTCTTCGACTTGCCAGTCTTCTTGGACCACGTTCAGGTTCTGCTTCAGGACCCTCAGCATCCTCCCCGAGTCCTTCTGAAAAATGCCAGATCTCTCTCGTTATGAGGGTTATCCACGTTCCACACCCAAAAATTAACACTCATGGGATCACAGCAAACAGTCCTGCAGAACTGAAGAGCGGGGATCGCTCCACTAGGCAGAATTTCCCAGATCTGTCCAAGCCCGAGCCCACTTCAAGACAAGGAAACACAGACGAACTAATTTTTTTCCATCAGAACTAGGGTTTTAGACAGAAAACTGTATTATCTGCTTGTAAGCTGTCTCCAGAAAACCTAGTAAAATGTTTAATTCCTGGTCAAAAAAAAAAAAGAAAGAAAAAAAGCAGCAAATCTGATGACTGAATATTCTTAATTAAAATCCAATATGTGGACCGTCAAATTTCTGTTAGAAAGTGACATTTTCAGCAAAAATTTACAGTTTCCCCACTAATTGCAAGATTTTTGATTGAAAAAAGACCTGTCCCGCTCTAACAGACAACAGTGGCATTCCCTGGGGACCAACGCTTGTTGAAAACGAGAAACAACCACTTTTGGGTGAAAATTAAAAACAAACAAATAAATAAATAAATAAATGAATAAGCAAGATGTTCGTTAAGCAGGAATAGGCCGGCATCTACACGTGCAGGCATTAAAGCGCATTAACGCTGTGTGTGGACTGATTTGGGACTAAAGTTAGTCCCAAGTCAGACTCCTGATCCTCCCTTTGGAGACATCCGGATCCAGATCTGGACTTTGCGCATCTCCAGTTCAGAGCGAGAGTCCCGAACCCCGCGCTACATATCAGCATTTAAAACTAATCAGCTCAGCTTGTCTGATAAAACACAACCTGCTGTGAGTATCACGCCGGAGCTCCTACCCTTTGTTTTTTCCCAATCACATTATCTGCGGCAGCGCCGGGCTCTCGACTGAAATTAGCTACGCCCCAGCTTGCCGGCGCGGCTGGCCCATCCGCTGAGCCTCCAGAAAACAGCCCTCTTTGCCTTCTGCTCCCAGCTCTTAATAAATATTGGCAATCAACCTTGACTGTGAATGGAGATGTAATTGTATTTGTATTACAGATGAACTGGAAAATGTCTAACGCCGGAACCAAGCCTGGATTTGCTGTAACCACTCCTAGCGCTGTGTGGAGGAAGGGAGAGGAGAGAGAAAGTTGCTGCGAGATGCTGCTGGGGCCGGGGTCCCGGGCTGCCCTACCCGTGCACGGTAGAGTAGCTGCGGGGGAGCATTTACTCTTTCATGGACAGCCTGCTGCTCCCTCAATGGGAAGAGGATAGAAAGTGGGTGGAAAAGGCCCTCTCCGTCTTCACCCGGCTGGGTGGTGTCTGGACGGTGCTGATCCCCAGCTCCTAGGTTCAAAGGGCATTAAACTAGAAATTGGGGCCGCCCTGAAGCAGCTGGAAATTGCACCTGAGCCCTTTCATAATTCCAGCACGCATCATCCCAATATACAAGAAAGCACAAAGGTTGTTTCAGGCCGACCATGCAAGCCAGGCCTCTTCTGGAAGGCGACACCTCCCTGCTAGCTGGCTCCGCCTCTCCCAGGAGGACTTCTTCTCTCTCCTACCAAATAACCTGCGAGGGAAGCCAGAGCTCTGTCCATCGCAGGTGCTGGCGGGATCATAGAGGAGCCAGGCTGGAGGTTACCTCTAATCCAGATCCCCTGCCGGAGGCAGGATCAGCCCTGTCCAAACCATCCTAGACACCTCCATCATCTAACCGCTTAGCACAGCTACCACGGCACCAGGCATCACACCCGAACCTGCCACAGGTAAAGCACGGGGACCGCGGCGGCCAACGTCCTGCTTCTATAAAGGGTCGATATACTCTCAAGAGGGCCCAGGTAGAGGCCGTGCCCCCGGCTACAAAGGAAGGCAAACTTCCCACCCCGACCCAGTCTGCAGCAATCCCTCCCTGACCCCATACAACTGGTGGGGTCCCTAGCACCTAGCGTCCCCGGAGAGAATAGGCCTCGGTGTCACGTATGCATTATGCAGAGCTGAGGCTGCATTTTTTAAAGTCCTTGAGCACCAGGAAGCAGCAATTTTAATTTCAAACGCCGCTACAATAGGAAAACAGTCCGCGTTTCCCAGGGCTCGAGCAAACACCCACAGAGCAGAAGGCACGGGCTTGCCACCAGATCAGGCAGCTCCTGCGTCTTGTGATGATATCTGTCTGTGTCTGTATGAGTCTTTCAAAGCTTTTTCAACGGGACATCAGGATCGGGGCCCTTCGGCTGCCCTTTGGCAATAAATGTTTGCAGGGAATAAACTCCCCGGTTGGCCATTTTCTTGCTCAATTCAATCTGCCTTTGGAACCGATTTCTGCAATATTGCAGAGCCCTCCTTCCCGCGCCTGACAAATATCACTTGTCTGTGCTCATTTGTCTGGTAATGGCCTTGAAACCATCCTTTATGGATTTTTTTTTTGCCCCCCCCCTTCTTTAAATTGAGTACCATGATTCAGTGCTTGATTAGGAGAAACTATTGGCCACAAATCAGGCTGCGGACGGTGTTCTGCTCGGTCAGCTCCAATACACCAGAGGCAGCGTGGCATTAAGTGAAAAATGCATGTGGAGAATGGTTTTCTATCACTTCGGATTACGCACAGTTGCTGGGAGGAAAAAAAAAAGAGAGAGAAGGAAAAGCAACAAAGGGGGTTTCCACTGGGAAGAAGGCGGGTTCACGTGGAGGAGCTGCATTCATTTGAGCTAAATATGTGAATTCAACGCCATGCCCCGCACCCCTTCTTTAATCGGGGCTTTGCTACATCTCCGTGGGGCCACCAAAGGGCTGGGAAAACATAGCGCTGTCAAAGCCAACATACCGATCCACACCGGGGGGAGGAAGAAACCTTTGATTGCTAGACAAAGGCATCCTGCTCTCTTTCCCCTGGAGACTCTCTGGGGCAGAGGCCAGCCTTTGGTCCATGGTGGGGTCTGGCAGGCAATGCTGCAATCCAGATAAATGGTAGAAATCAGAGAAGCAGGGCTGCAAGGGACCTCCACGGGTCATCCAGTGCAACCCCCTGCCCGAGGCAGAATCATCCCCATGCACTAAAGACAGGCCACGGCCCGATCAGGGGACAGACACCTGCTTTTCCCCAGGCTGATGTAAATGCATCCCCCAACCTTGCAGTCTTTACCTGGGGTTGCAGACTCTCCGTCCTCAGAAGATTGCAAGCGCAGGTCAAGCGCGCGGTTTGGCTGGGGTGGGTTAGCCAGGAAGGAGGCCCTGGTTGCATCACGCTTCTTTGGGAAATCAAAGGATGCTCGACAGCTGAGCTCCCGTGAAGGTGCGAGCAAGGATGCTTTGTGGGCGATGAATGACCTGGCTGGTTTCTGCTCCAGAAATCCCCCGGGTGTCAGCTGAGGATCCGAGCCAAGCTGGGGCCTCAGCTTACCCTGGCTTTGCACAGAGAGGACAGAGGGTGCCGCTCACAGGCTCCAAACCCCTCCAATCTGCTATTAGCCAGCGTGCTCCTAAACTCCTAACGAGGAACAGAGTTTCTTGCACCTCAGGTGCCCGTCTGCCTGCAATTACCCCGGGGTAAGTGAAAGTGCACCTGTTTCATGCCAGGACAAGCTCCCCCAGGTCACGGGGGGATGAGGAGCACGGGGAGCAGGGCTGGTGGGTGCTAAGGGGCTGGACAGGAACAGCAGGGGGTTATACCCCCTTTGCTCTGGGACAAAGGATTGTGCACAGAGCCCTGAATGGGCATTTAGGGTCAAATCCGGCGCCCTCCTGCCAGCTCACTGCTTGCACGGGGAGCTCCACCTCTCTCCCTTCGCTGCATCCTCTCTGATGAGCTACAGCCCAACTTCCCCATTGCCCCAGGTCGAGCATACTGGGAATTAACTCCTTCACTGCCACTTCTGCTGCAAGGCTGCTGCCACCCTCTCGTAGCCCCCCAAAGCCCTCTGAGACGCCCCGCTGCTCAGGGGCCTGCCGGGGTGAAGCCTCTCCGTCACCCCTGTTCGGTTCCTGGAGCCCGCTGGGAAAGGTGGTTCTCACTTGAGGACAGGAAACCACATTGCAGCGGTATCCTCGTGCGTTATTAAGAGCCCTGAAGTGCCCTTAGAAGTTAATGCAGTCGCATTTTCCAGTTCAAGCATTAGCTTTGCCTCATGCACCGGCGAGAAGAGAAATCCCCCAAAGTCTAAGTAAATGAAATTTAAATTCAATCCCCTTGGAGCTCATCCATGCTGGCTGCTCTGCTCTGCTCTCAGATGAGGCCCTAATAAATTCTGTGTGTCTTCAATATTAATGCCCGGTGACCTGGAGCTGGGAGACCCTCTCCACTTGTCCTTGGCTTCTGGTTTCTACCGGGGGGCTGGTTCTTCCCCGTCCCTTGGCTCTCAATGGCTCCAGCAACCGGGTTTCTGCAGCCAAGAGCCAAGGTGGGAGGCTCGAGGAAGGTCTGTCCCTGTGCAGGAAGGGGGGCAGACAGCGACCTGTGGCCTGAGCTGCCCCCGACCCGGCGCTCGCTGTAGATAAAAGCACCATGGCTAATGCTGTGCAGGGCGCTGGTCTCCATCCGAAGCCACCGGAGTCAAGAGGAGTTCTTCCCTCGATGGGCTTCAAACCAGGCCCTAAACTAGTCCGATTCCTTGAGGAACTGGGCGGGGAGGGGAACGGAGGAAAACCAGCAGAGCTATGTCCTTCCTCAATGCGTTTTCTGCCCTCTAAGGTAGGTACGTCTCCCCCTTGACCGCTGAATCTGGGCACCCTGCCATCTACCTGCAGCGGGTTTAGCTTCATCCCTCCCCGGGTGAGAAACAGCAGAGCTGGGATCCTCGTCTCACCGAGGGGAGGCAGAGCACAATCAAGTGATTTGCCCAAGGCCACACCGGGAATCGGTGTCAGAGGAGGCCAGGTCCCGAGTGCAGGGGGCTGGCCCCCGTGACCCGTAAGGTCCCTTCCAGCCCCTAACAGCCAGGAAACTATAAAGGGAAGGCCATGCCCCGTCTCCTCAATCCCACGAGGCTGTTCTCGGCTACCAGCCGCGTAGCGCAAACAGATTGAACAGCTCTTCTGTGCTCGCAGCCATGACAGGGCCGATCAGGTCACGGAGGAAGGAGGGGGTGGGGGGAAATCAGCTTTTAAAAAGAGTCGCTAATTATGGATTTACACAGCGGACCATGGCGGCTCAGTTACGGTCCTCACACAGAGCAGGATAAAGGTATAAGCGCTTTAACCCCCCCCTCCCAAAATGTGCGGTGATTTGAACGGCCGTCAGCCCCGCTCGCCAAGCCACCTGCACTCGCACTCGCACCCGCAGCTGGGGAGGAACAGGGACGCGAGCTCTTCCCTCCATTGCAGGTTTCTTTTTTTTTATGGCTGTTTAATAATTAATGTGATGCACTGAGCAGAAAAGCAGCAAGGCGAGCGAGAGGCTGGGGAAAGAGGAAAGCCTCCTACGGGGCGGGGGCAGCTATGCTCGTCCTCCAGCCAAAGCCCACACATCTGGGGCTGCAGGCTGGGGTCTCCAACAGCCTCCATGCATGGGGCATGTCATTCTGGCAGATCTCATGCTCTCCCCTAAGGGGTGGAAACTGCCTTACAACCCTAGCCCAGCCAAGGATGCTTATCCGGAGAGACCCCGAGCTACCGAAGCCGGTGGGAGCTGCCATCACGCCACTCTTTTTTTGCAAGTGGCACTGAATAGACGACCACGGCCCGAGACCCCTGTGCAGAGCATCCCATCCCACGTGCCCCTCACAGGCTACAGACCTGAATGCAGCCCCCTCCACGCTGCGTGCGTGGCCCGGCTGGGAGTAGGGCCCTAAACACTGCTCTTATGCAGTGGGCACGGGATCCCTCGAACCGTCTCAGCCCCGGTCCCTGCTGTCCCAGTGACCTCCCGGCCTGGATTGGTACAGGTTGCATTCAAAGGTGCCGGACACCTGCCCCTCCTGCTGGCTTTTATCGTGGGTGCTCTGAGCGGCTGCAGGATGAGGCTCGAGTTGTCCGATGTGGACAAGTGTTAGGATCCGAGATGATGCCTGCCCCGACATGAACCAGCCACATCCAGGGGTGCTTGCTGTGCTGATAGACGGGCTATCACAAGGACCTGGACTGCCGGCCCTGTGCCCGCACCCCCTGGCAGCCCCAGGGGACGTGGGGGGAGCAGCGACTTCTCCAGTAATGCGGAGCAAACACAACTCGCAGGCTCCTGTCCCGCTCCAGGTGGGTGGGGAAGAGCCCTTCACTACTCGTTGCATCCCGGGAAGTTCGTTTCTCGGCATGCCTCAGCCAGGTTGACACGACTTAGGCTGAGCCCGGGGTTGGCACAGACCCCGGCACCAGGCAGGAGCTACCAGCCTGCAGTGAACAGGCTTGCAATGCATCCAGCAGCCCCTTCATCACCCCCTCCACCACCTCCCAGACATCCTGGCGACCAAGCCCAGGATTATAACAGTGACAGCGTGTCCGCGCCCTGCCCCACATCATCGATCGCTCCCCGGCCTCCGGAAGAACACGCCGGTGGCGGCTCCCAGAGGGATCCTCACCTAACGCCCGCACGTGCCACGCACTTGACCTGACTTTGAGAGGCCTCTTAACCCGCCACAAGCCCAAAGCAACCACCCAGCCTGGCCCAGGCTGCTGATCCCACCCCGCTACCTCTGACATTACCTGCCCAGCTCCGGGCCCATGGTGTAGAAATCCTCCAGGGCCGTGTCGCGATGGGACCCGTCGATCCAGTACTCGGCTCCGGGCTCAGAGGTCGGCATTTCGGAGGCTGCCGGAAGGACTCTATTCCCTACCAGAGGTTGGAAAGAGCAGGCTGAAGTATTGCCCCGGCTCTCCCCGAAGGCACTCGGGCTTCAGGGAATGTCCCATGCAAAAAAATGCAAGTATTATCGGGGGGGACTAAATGGCAAGCTCAGCTCTGCGGGCACGATGTGAACTCTGCTCACAACAGGCTCGGTACCCCTTTCCCCCTGCCTGTCTCTCATGCTACCACCTTGCTCCCCCACCCCCCTTTTTGGTGCCCCCTTCCCAATCCCTTGCAAAGCTGCACCTCACTTAGACCTGCCCGGGCTTCAGGAAGAAGCAAGTGCCCACATGCCCACCTGCCCCCCGGTCCATGCGCCTATCCCTGCCCATGGAGACTCGCCCCCGGTCCATGCACCTATCCCTGCCCATGGAGAGTTGCCCCTCCAGGGAATCGGGCTCTGGATTGCTATGCTCAGCCTCCCGCAGGCTCCCGTCCTTGCGGGGTAGCTTGCTGCCTGTGGCTGCCTGCCACCGGGTTCCCAATTGCCCCCGTTTCCTTACCTTAGAGAGGGACGAGCTGCATGCCACGAATCCTCCCCGCGGTCCAGCCCCTGCTCAGCGCCCGCTTGCTGAAGTCCCACGCATCCAGGGTGATGCAGAAACCAAAATACACCCCCGTGCCCCCCCCTGCCGAGCTGGCTCCCGGCCCTGGCTCTCAAGGCCCACATTGCAAGCTGCCCCGGGCCATCCGAGCCATCCCGGGCAGGCGGTCTCGAAGGATGCTCCAATTCGGCTGCAGCTGGCAGCTCGCGATGCAGCCTCCGAAGCCCAGGAGATGCCCAGGCCACCTGAGGCCAGGCTTGCTGAGAGCGAGCGCCAGCCTCAGTCCGAGCCGTCCGGCATCGCCGTCAGTCGCCGGCGCGTGGCTGGCGCTCCGGCTGTGTCATTATTGTGGGGCCCAGGCAAGACACAACACCACGCCCGGCCGCCGCAGTCTACAAGTGACCTTCCCCAGCCCCTCCTTCCCTCGCCGGCTTTCCAGTGCCGCCCCATGGCTGTCTGCCGCTATGGCAAGGAGAAACCCAGCACCCCCGGCACACCTCAGCCTGCTCCTTGAACAACCGGGGTTATAGCGGGGTCCCTTCCAAAGCCCCGCTGCCCACCCTGTATTGCAGCGGGCAGCACGGCCCCGCTGCACCGACAGTCCCGGGTGCAGGGGATGAATGATCGAAGCCGGCGGTGCATGAGTGGCGGGGGGCCCTGATCAGCCCCCCACGTATCCCGATCGTGCCCTTCCTTGGCCTGGCCCCAGACGCTGGGATCCGCCCTGGATCTGGCGCTCGGGGCTGCGCTATCTGGCCCACTGCCCTTTGAAAGCCCAGGACACAGCGAGCACCGCTCCAGGGCTCCCCGCCTGGCTCAGGACAGATCACCCCCTTTTATACGCTCCTAAAACTGAGGTGAAGGGAGATGAAAGCTGGGGCTTGCAATGTGCATGGGGTCCGCTTCGCTATGCAAAGCCCACCCGGTAATGGCTTTGGGGGTGGGAGGGTGGCCTGCTGGGCCTCTGCCCATGGTGACCCATGGTTTCTGGAGCCAGCAATGAACCCATTTTCACTGCTGGAGGAGCGAGGCAGACACGGTTCTTTGGGTAGATGTGATATCTTCTACTAGACCAACTAAATCATTGGAAAAATTGTTCTTTGCAAGCTTTTGGGTAAAAGCACCCTCTAATGGGGCCCGTAGCTGTGAGAACAGCCATCTCGGGGGCTCGGGGAATGAAGTCCATGTTAAGCCAATTCAGCCATCTCGTCAAAAGGGGGAAGCCCCAAGGAAGGAAGGACCGGCCTGCCTGGGAGAGACGGGCTAGATGGGCTTTTGAAGTCCTCCCCACCTTCCTTTACCCATGCAGGAGACAGACTGCGTGCCCACCTCCGTCACATCCCAGCCCCTTGATGCAGGAGCTGGGCAGGACTCGGCCCCGGTGCCCCGCGCTGCGCTGAAACAGGGCATCGTCCCAGCGAGGGCAGCTTCGGCCCCCGCCGCTCATGTGGGAGGAAGGGCTGGGCAGTGGTTAGATCCTGGTCCCTCCCGTGGGGTGCTTGAAAGGGGCAGCGTGAGCTGCTCCCCTCGTTCAGAGCCATTGAGCGGTGCTGCTTCCCTGCGCGGCGGTCGCTCTCTTTGCAACGCGTGATTCAGCAACCCCGTGCGCCTGGAAGGGTCTGGCAGGGCCTGGTAAACCCCAGACACAAAGCTGGAGCTTGAGCCGTGCGGAAACCTGCTCGGTGGGCTGTAATTTGTGCCTGCAGAAGGACGGTGATTGCATTTAGCAAGGCGGCTCTGTGGCACGGAGCTGGCTTTGCATAAGCAGGCTCTGACTCCTGCCTTTGCCCGTCACCGGATGACAATTCCCGCAGTCCCTGGGTGGGGTGAGAAGGGAGGCACCGACAGCAAAGCATGAATGGGTCCAAGCCTAGCAGAAGCCTCAAGTGATGCCCGGGGCTTTAGCCGCGTGCCCTCAGGCCCGATAGACAAATCCCTCCTCCGAGGCATATGGGGCTTTAGGAGAAGTTGGTGCCGGGAAGGGACGGAATGTCCTCTCTAGCCCCAATGGGATACGGCCCCTTCCCCGTCAGAGCCCGGGGCAGCTCTCCCCTCCGCTGCGAGGTGCACGGCCTCTGCATCGCTCCCCCGACCCCTCCGCACGGGTCTGAGGCGCGGGACGGACCGGGCCCCCGTGGCAGCCCCACAGCCCTCCGTCCCGCGGGGGAAAGGGAAGGGAGCGATTTGCGGCGCGTGCTGCTGGAAGGCAGTGGCTCTTCCTCACTGACCTATTTTATGCTTTCCCAGCTATCTAGGCCAAGCTGCGGCGCTGCTGCCCTGAGCCTGCCTGCCGGGGCACGCTCCCCCAGCTCCCCCTCTTCTTGGGAAGGCAGGACGCGGAGGATATTGGGGCTGGGGGGCATCCCAACCGCTTTGCAGCGTGGAAGGGGCGGCGGTGTTCGCTCACTGCTCTCAAGGGTTGTAGTTTTGGCCGTGCCCTGCGTGCACAATTCCTGGCGCCCATCTGCCTCTAACAGGCTCTGCGTTTGCATGGGATAAAACGCCGCTATGGAAAGAGATGAACGGGGTCTATCTGATCCGGCCGGGGCATGCATCAGGACGCTCGCCAGGAGCCTTGGGCGGAAGGGGAGCATCAAGGGACCCCTCCCAGGTTTGCTCTCCATCCCTTGCTGCCTGCCCCTTCCCCCCAAAGAGGTCCAGCTGCTGGCATCTCTGATCTCAGACAGACGGCAGCTGCTAAGATATTACAACCTGGAGCCATCTGGACCAAGCTGGCGCGGCCAACAGGCTCGCTAGACATCCCGCGCTAGTGCCATCTGCCAGGCCTTCGCCGGGCACGGGGGCCGCTGGGGACACAGGTGGAGAGACAGGCTTTCCCAGCCACTTGATTCCCTGGACCCCTGAGTGATGCTGTACGGCCGTCTGCTGTGCTAATGGGCCAGACCCTCGAGGAGCGACGGCTTCGCACGCCCGAGCTGTGCCTGGAACAAGACCCGGCTCGAAGCAATTGGGAAAAGGGACTCCTGTGCATCCCAAAGGGGACCATCCCCGTTCAAGCGACTGGTGCCAGTCGGACACAGCTGCTGCCAGCTGTGGGGAAGGTTTTGCAGAGATTCCCTCGAGCTGATCAAAGCCCAGTCAGCGGTGGGGGTTGATGTCCAGTGGGAAATGCCGGACATTGTTCCCCACTGAGCGGTCCCTTGCTCGCGGGTGGTCGGAGCTGCTTCTCGGGTGCCTTGGGAGCAAAACCCATTTTATCTGCAGCACAAGAGCCCCTCCTTTCGCCTCCCGGCATAGCAAGAGCCCTCTGCCGTGACACCCCAACCCGCTGCTCCTATCCGAGCATCTTCCCATCAACACGCGGATTAGGCAGGGAAGTCCCAGGGATGTCCTGCTGCCCCGACTCACCCCTGGGAGGGCCAGCTGCACGGCGGCAGAGTTTCTGATCCCCCTCCCTGCTGCTTGCAACCGGCGCCCAGAAGCTGCAGGAGCAGGGCGCTTTGTGATTGCCGTCTCTAAGCCCCAAAGGCCAGATCCACCCCCAGCATCAAGGGATAACGCTCCCTGGAAGTGGATGGGACCAGGCCAAGCAAAGGCAGACTCAACCCAGCTCTTGCAAAGACACAGGGCAGAGACCCCCCTCTCCTTACTGGGACTCCAGAAAGGCAGAAGAGGACGACAAGAAAGAAATGGCAAACCTCATATGGTGGAGAAGGGCCTGGCATAGACCTTTGCAGGGGCAGGCCCTCTGAGGAGCGGGGGCACGGGAATGGAGATGGGTGCGCGGGGGCACGGATGCAAACGGTGTCATGGGGTTTTTAATGGTTTCACTGTCCAAGCGTGCTTTGATCTGCCAGGTGAATCACAGGGGCTGCTTGGTGGGGTGTTAGAGGTACGGTTATAGCTATCTATTTATTTCTTTATAGAGAGAGAAATAAAGATTTTTGCAAAAAATAAAATTAAAAAATGGAGCAGCCACAGCTCCCGTGCGGCGAAATCGGTATTGTCCACTGAAAGCAGCAAAGCTGCATGACGCCTCGCTGGGTCACTGGGGGTGGCTGGCGAGGGTGTGCGCCCATGGGCACACGGCTCCGGGCAGCAGAGACCGTGCCCCTGCTCTGCAATGCCAGAGATCCTGGCTCCCGAGAGGCACAAGCCCACTCCTGGGTGGACAGAAACCCCTCTGCACGTCTGCGGGGCTGGGCTCAGGCCCACGGCGTGATGCACCTTTGCACGCCCCTCGCCTGCATCCTGCTTTGGTTTCGGGAGAGACGTCGAGCTGGAACAGCGCTCGCTCAGTCCCGCCTAGTCTCGCTGGCCAAGACCGCAGGAGCTGGGATCAGAAACCCGGGCGTCCTGGCATCTAGCCTTCTGCCACGGGGTGACCACTAGACCACACTCCCCTCCCAGAGCCGGGGAGACAACCCAGGAGTCCCAGCCATTCAGGCCACTGCCATCCCGGCGGCTGGCCTCAGGGTGGCGGTGTTGCCCTCCGGATGAGCCGCGCCGCGGGGCTCCAGGACCAGGGGGCTGGGTGCAGGACCGGGGGGCTGGAGCCTGGGCAGGGGAGGCTGAAGGGGACCAGCCGGGAGGAGGCGGGCATCTGTGCGGAGCTTCGTGCTCCAGTGACACAAGCCCCATCCCCAGGCCGCGATGTGGAGTAGGGACTGGCACCCTTTCCGCAGGGGTCGTTGCAAAGCAGGGGGGCGCTGCAACGTCTCTGGGGTGCATCCCCGGCCGATGGAGAGCGTCACCTCTGCGGTGCCTGGAGCAGAACGGGTCAGCGACTTACATAGAGTTTAGATTATGGGCTGGTTTGGGCAGGGCTGACCCTGCCTCAAGCAGGGGGTGGACTAGATGTGACCCCCGGAGGTCCCGTCCAGCCCCACTTTTAACTACTCAGCTAAATGCTGAGTATTGTAACTGGCCACTGCGGTCCTTCGACCTTCCCCGTGTCATGGGGCTAAGAGTTCGGGCACTGGGTTTGTCGGGGCTGGTTTGCACGGGGCTGATTCTGCCTCCGGCAGGGGATGGACTGGATGTGCCCTGTGCCAACCTGGCTCCTATGCAATCCCCCTGGGCGCAGCCTCCCCCTCCAGATGACATCTCCTCCGCAGACACGCTGTTTAGGCCGGGCTCGTAAAACCGCAGACCCCACGGCCTTCATCAAAGCCTCGCGTCCTGGCATCCAGACATCTCACGGGCGGAGGGACCTCTCTCCATCGCGGCCCTAACGAGCAGGACAAGATGCGCCTTCCCCGCCGGCTCCCGCGCGCTGCCAGCCAGCCAGGAATTCAGACAGGAGATCTCTCTTGTACGTACAAGGCGAGGAAATTAATGCTGGGCTGAGAACACGTCTCCAGGTCGTGCCATGCACCAGGCCCCTGTGATAGGAGCTCTGATAGCACATATGCAAGACACGTGCGGCAGGGATTGCAATAACACGCTCCATTTCTCTCTGCTTGTTAGCGAGGAAGCCGGGAATTCGGCGCGGCTTTCAGAGCCTGTCTCCGATTGCCGGCAGCCGCTCGGACAGGGCGCGCGTGGGGCGCGCGTGGCGGGCGCCGCAGCTGAGCAACACGTGCTGGCCCGGGGGATGCCGGCCCGGGGCTGCGGGGAAGGAGGGGACTCGAGAGGACATCACTCCCGCCCCGGAGGACAGGCCCGATCCTGCTGCCACACGATGGCCAGAGCCTGATTCCTACAGGCATCGAGGTGAGAGATGCCGAGTGGAAGAGGGAAGAGCAAAGCTGTGATCGAGACTCGTCGTTGGTCTCGACGCTCAGACCCTAGGGCGGGGAGCGTGGCACAAGGGCCGGGGCAGGACAGAACAGGATTAGCCCCCGTTCTGCGTCCTCCTGGACCTCGACGCTCGTCAGCGCGTGGCCCCAAGCGGGTGCTCCAGCAGGAGCGTGGACCCCTGGGGCCCAGCTTTTGCTAATGGGAGGATCTGTCAGGGGCTGAGCCATCATCAGCCAGGCTCCTCCTGAACTATAGACAATGAGGGTGGAAGGGACCTCGGGAGATCACGTCTAGGCCCAGCAGGACCAGCCCCGACTCCATCATCCCAGCCAAGGCCTTGTCTACCCGGGTCTTCAAAACCTGCAAGGATGGAGAGTCCACCCCCTCTCTGGGTAACCTGTCCCAGCGCTTCACCACCCTCCTCGTGAGAAAGTTTCTCCTAATATCCATCCTAAACCTCTCTTGCTGCAACTTGAGCCCATTGCTCCTTCTGTCGTCCGCCCCCACTGAGACCAGCCCAGCTCCATCCTCTTTGCAGCCCCCCTGCAGGGAGCTGAAGGCTCCCCCTTTTCAATCCCCCTCGGTCTCCTCTTCTGCAGACTATATAAGTGCACTTCCCTCAGCCTCTCCCCATCAACCCATGACCCATTTTCATTGCCCCCTGCTAGACTCTCTCCAGCTGTCCCCATCCTTTCTGTAGTGGGGCCCACAGCTGGACACAGGATCCAGATGTGGCCTCCCCAGTGCTGAACAGAGGGGAAGAGTCGATGTGCTGGCAACACTCCTAATAATGCAGCCCAGTAAGGACCCCCATGGTGGTTTATAATGCAGGGGATTTGGAAAGAGCCAGCTGGGGGTTTCCCATGTTCTGCGCTCAGGCCATTGGGGGCCAGGGCTCGCGGGTTCCAGGTTGTCCTGCACGCGTGTGAAGGCTGAAGGTTTAATGCTCATTTTCCAATGCAATGCAGAGACATTCCCATCCCATCCCACGGCTCCAGGAGCTGAGGCTTGGGGAACAGGAGCGAGCATCAAGAGATTCACTACAGCATCCCCTCAGCTGGCAACACCTGGATCCGACATGAGACTGAAGCGGGCTTCACTCTCGGCCAGAGCAGAGCTGGAGGAGAAGAAAGCATGTGAAGTAGGTAGTGTCTTTCTGCGGCAAAAAAGGGATTGCCCTCAGCTGTAAAGTGCGGCAATAGATCAGATGGAGAGATGCGCTGGGAGACGGACGTCTGGACAGACAGACAGACAGCTTCCCCACAGCTCTGGAAGAGGGCGTATGTCAGACCCCCATTTACAAACCTCTTGTCCTCGCGCAGGAATTGCACAGATTTAATTAGATCAGTTTGGAAACTGGATTTAAGTTTAGACATCAATAAAGGTCTTGGCTTCAGTTAAATGGATGAAGGGAGCCCTTAAGCTGATTTAAGAGCATCCGCACAAAGGGCCCACATTGATTTAGTTAAATCGGTGCAATATTTCATGGGCAGACAAGGCAGAAGGCACCCGGGGCTCTGCCGTGCACTCTGTGTGGGCCTCCACATCAGTGCAAAGCAGATCTAGGAGTCTCCTGGCTTGGAGGAGCAGCATCGTGGGCCCAGGGCGTGCTGGTCGGCACAGCAGGGCTCGGGACGTGAAGCCAGGCCGACTGGCAGAGAGACCCCATCGCCACGCTGGTCTGCATCCGCGTGCAGGGACCTCAGTGCAAGTGGCCAGCCCTGTTCTGAGCCCACGCAAGCTCTGAAGGGGCTCGACTAAGACCCAAGATGCCCCGCCGGCCGTTTAGACTGTCAAAGGGTGCTGGGTGCTCAGGTCCCAGCCTTACGTCTGGTCTGCAAACGTAGTTGCCCGGGGCATTAGACCAGCACAAATCCCCGTGGTGGGTGCAACTCACCTGCTAGAAATGAATGTCCTTTAACTGGTGCAGCTCATTCATGCCTGTCTAGAATCACAGCCAATGAGGGGGGAAGGGACCTCAGGGGGCCGCATCTAGCCCAAACCCCTGCTCCAAGCAAGACCAGTCCCAACTGCATCACCCCAGCCAGGGCTTTGTCATTAAAAAGCTCCAAGATGGAGACCCACCACCTCTCTAGGTGACCTGTTCCAGTGCTTCACCACCCTCCAAGTGAGCAACTTTTTCCCAATATCCAACCTCAACTCCCCTTGCTGCAGCTTGAACCCATTGCTCCTTGTCCTGTCGTCTGCCCCCACTGAGACCAGCCCAGCTCCATCCTCTTTGCAGCCCCCCTGCAGGGAGCTGAAGGCTGCTATTCAATCCAACCTCAGTCTTTCTTCTGCAGACTAAATAACCCCAATTCCCTCAGCCTCTGCTCAGAAGTCTTGTCCCCCAGCCTCCAAACCATTTCCGTTGCCCTCCACTGGGCTATCTCTAAGTTGCCCACGTCCTTTCTATAACGGGGGTCCCAAAACTGGACGCAGGACTCCAGACGTGGCCTCCCCAGTGCAGAATAGAGGGAATCTGTTGGCAACCCTCCCGGATGCCATCAGCCTTCTTGGCAAGCAGGGCACATTGCTGGCTCCTATTCACGGTGACCCCCAGGACCTGTTGCTTAGCCAGTCGGTCCCAAGCCTGCAGCGGTGCATGGGATTCCTCCAGCCAAAGTGCAGGCCTTGGCACTGGACCGGAAAGAAAACCAGCCCTATTGGGATATGGCACCTCTAGACGGGTAGCATGGCATCCATGCTCTAATTAGCATTCATTGTTGTGTAGAGGAAGCCTAAAGCTGGGATTTGCAAAGGGCTCAGTTACCCACACCCCACCCTGAGGGCTTAGAGAGGGGCTCAGGAGCCTAATCTTATCAGGGCCTTTGGGCTCCTGGCATATAAAGATCGAGCGCTATTGCTGCAAGATGGCTGTGCTGGGCAATTTGGAGCCCTTGTGGAAAACCCTCTGGACAAACTGGGGGATTAATCATGGGAACTAATTACGGAGGGTCATGGGGGATTCTCCATTGCAGCAAAGCCGCCGGCCCTCCCCGCGGCGAGGCCCTATCTGAATTCACACTGGCCTGAACGTCTCGGGCTTGCGTTATCCAGGAGATCAGACTAGGTGGGCTGCAAGGGACCGGGCTGGGAGTCGCAAGGAGGGGGCTTCTCCTTGGGTCCCGGGTCACCGGCGGCTTTGTGGAAGGACACGAGAAAGCCCGGCACGAGGTGTTGCAGACTGGGATGCGACGCGCCAGTTCGGCCCTTCGGATCCCTATTGTGCCCACCTAATCAGCTGTTGGGATGGAAAGCCCCGCTCTGAAAGCCGTTGACAAGCAGGGCTCCTTGCCATGAAATGTTCTCATTGTCACGGGCTTCCTAAGTATTTATTAGAATATTTTATCATATCTGAGAGCGGCAAACTCAGGCCCGCTTGATCTCGTCTCGCCGCAACTCGCCGTTGAAAGGAATATTCTTAAAGGGAGTGACCCGATAACTGAATAAATTGACTCTGCCTCAATTTATACAAATCCTGCCTGTGCTCTATTATGTTGCGGAGATAAGGATGGATTGGAGGAGCTCGGTTTGCATAATTATTATTTATCGCCTCATCTAGAACAAGCCCAATCCCCCTGTTTATCCGCAGCCCCCAAAAAAAGGAAAAAAAGAACGGTAGGTTATATTTGACGAGAAGGGGCGCCTGGGCCTTTGTAAATATGGTAATACGGTCCCTATCAATAGGTTTGCCAGTCTGCTAATGATTGTCTGGCGACCGCTCGCGGAAAGAAGAATTGCTTACCGCCTGTTTGTACACAACGTGCCACATTGTCCTATTCAATACCTGCTCCTTCCCCCCCGGGAAACAAAATTGGAGGCTTGATAGCTTCATTCCCCTGCGGATGGAGGGGGGTGCTAGGTCGACTCTGGATTGCAGGCGGGGAAGATGAACGACGATGCCGTAACGCGCTCCTGATACCATCCGGACGCCCTCGCTTTGCACCTTTGCTCGCTCGGGTATGTCACGGGTGGGACCAGGATCCGGCCCAGCCAACCCGCCACGCAGGGGCTGCGATAACGGGTTATTATGAGCTAATTGGGGGAGCGCCCAAGGGTCCTGCCAGTCTGGCTCTACTACGCCTCTGTGGTTTCGGGGGTCCTGATTTAGTCTTTGAAAACCCAGGTATAAATCATAAGAGCAATAATGTCACGGCCGAGTGCTGGGGGGGGGCAGGCCTCTGCATCGGGGAGCCCTTCAGCGCGTGCTGAGCTTAGGCGCATGGGCAGCTCCCATTTAATTGGCAGGGATGGGTCTGCTTCCTCCTGCGCCTCCTCCAGGGCTCTGTTGATTGTCTAGGCTGAGCAAATCAATAATAATGATAGGGGGTTTCACCCGCGCTGAATTACAAATAGCCCCTTTGCAAATAGCTCCTGTTGATTGCATCGTGTCATTTGTTAATTGGCAAACAAGTTCTTCGGGATGGATCCTCCGTCGGTGGGAACGGGTGTAACGCGCGCCGTTCCAGGCTCGAAACCGAATGGCCGTGCATACACACGTGCACGTCCCCCCCGGACGTGCCGCCCGAAGCTCAGGGGGAGAGATCGGGCTCCAGGCTGCTTCCGGAGACTCGTTCAACACCGATTCTGGGGAAAGGCCCGTTACAGATCCATCCCGAGAACCAGCTGCCTGCAATCCCCCCGGGGGGAAAATGAACTAACGTCCTTGGAAGGGGCTGACTCAAACACCTGCCTCCAGGTGCAGGGACTGGCTCGGGGAAGGGCGGGCACTCATGTAGGGTCGGGAGATCCCAGTTCAGCCCCCACCTCTGCCACAGACACCCGGCATGACCCTGGGCATGTCGCTTGATCTGCATAGGGCCAATTTCCGCACCTTTAAAACTGATTGTGAGGATGCAGGCTGTGAGGAGCTCCGCACGATGACAATCAAAGCCACGTGAGCGTCTCGAACAGATCTGGCCGTGCGTTCACCAGGAGACCAGGGCTCCGAGACGTGGATGAGGTTGGGGACCACACCCTCCATCCAGGCGTAGCCCAAACGCGGGATGTGATAGAGGGTGAAATGGTCAAAAAGCCAAATTCTCATTTTCAGAAGTGACTCAGGCACTTCAGAGGCCACCTGGGCAAATAACGGATGTTTCAGTTCAGTGGCCAAGCGGAGAAATCAAGGGGAAAATAGCCAGCGAAGTGGAACCGAAGCTGAAATTGTTTTGAAATTTTCAACTTCATAAAAGAAAAAAAAGCTGCAAAAATTCACCCTGGCAACCCGGGATGTGTCTTTTCTTCTTTTTCTTCCCCACCCCCCAACCACTTTGTTTCACTTCGGGATTATTTAACCCCCTTCCTAAAACCTTTTCTTTCTTTTTTTTTTTAATTTAGATCAATTTTAAACTCAAGACTGCCATTGAGGAAAATTGACAAATGTCACCTTCGAAAAGGTCAGAACAAAAAGCTTTCTGGCATTTCTGAAGCGAAAAGTTCCCGGGTGCCAGCACGGAGCCGGGCGTTCGCGGGGCTTCGGGGCGCGGCCTTCGCAACTTCTTTCTCAGCCAACAACGCTCTGCTGTGTCAAACCCAATTTTGTGACTACTTTTGGTGCTTTTGAAATGCAGGTTTGAAGCAAATTTACTAAAATGCAGTAGCTGACCCCCACGTTCTTTCCAAAACTAGGGCTGAGGCAAATAAATCACTTAGGCTGCCTTGAAAATAGAATCACAGAATCATGGAAATGAGGGTGGACGGGAGCTCGGGAAGTCACATCTAGTCCACCCCCCTGCTCCAAGCAGGACCAGCCCCAACTGCATCATCCCAACCAGGGCTTTGTCTACCCGGGTCCTAAACATCTCCAGGGATGGAGACTCCACCACCTCTCTGGGGAGCCTGGTCCAGCGCTTCACCACCCTCCTAGGGACAGAGTTTTTCCTAATATCCAACCTCAACTTCCCTTGCTGCAGCTTGAGCCCATTGCTCCTTCTGTCATCTGCCCCCACTGAGAACAGCCCAGCTCCATCCTCTTTGCAGCCCCCCGGCAGGGAGGTGAAGGCTGCTATTCAATCCCCCTCGGTCTGCTCTTCTGCAGACTCAATCAGCCCATTTCCCTCAACCTCCTATACGATATCTCCCAGCCCCCAACCATTTTCATTGCCCTCCGCTGGACTCTCTCCAAGGTGTCCACATCCTTTCTGTAGTGAGCAGTAATGAGGGGGATGGGAACCATTCAGGCAGGATACTTAACATGAGGTCCGGTCCACAGGTTTAGTGCGGGGGTCCTCAACGTGGGGCAGCATGACCCCTTGGGAAGGCCCCAAATGGGGTCTGTGATTCACAGCTTCCCTGCCGATCCTCTATGGCTGAGAAGGGCAGTGAAGGCTAGATGGAGGCAGGTCTCCAGATGTGTGGTTAACTATGGAGAAGGGGTTTTGAGGTGGAAAAGAGCCTCCATCCTCTGGTGGAGATGATCCTGCTCTTGACCTCAACTGTAACGACTGGGTCTTCCTGGTGTAAATCATCTTCGTGACGGTGCAATCATCTTCATGATGGCCACATATGCTGGGGAGGGTGCCCAGGGTCAAGAGCAACGGTGATTAGGATATTGAAGCCAACACGTCCTGAAGGACAAGGGGGATCCCCTGGTTTCCAGGCGGCAAGGGGGTGCTTTGGAGGCGGTGGCCATCCCAACTAAGGGCAGGCCAGGCCTTCAGGCTTGCTGGAGATGATGGTTAGCTCAAGGAGGCCCTCAGACTGGTTGAAGACCTGGGGCGCATGTACACGCCACGAGGGCAGCTCTGGGGGACCATGTCCTTTATCGGCCTCCCCTAAGGAAGGAACCGCTCCTTGGGCCGCCATCTCCCACAGGACACCTCCATAGCCACACGGGCCATACCCGCCACCGCAGCCCGGACAGGAGCCCAGCCACCCCTCCGCCACGGACTCCACGACACGCAGAAGGGAGACGGATGCCATCAAGCTGGACTGCCCAGTCTGGACTCCAAACCCCACAAGAGGCACCAGCACGCCGGGCGCCATCCCTACGGAGGGATGAAAACATGAAAATTAATACAACCGGCTACATTTCCCCCCGGCAGCCTCGCCGCTCCCCCTGCCCACCTGACGCATCGCTCCGTTAATTGAATGGTATGAAGCAAGCGAGGTCAGAGCTCGCTTCAACCAGACAAGGACACAGAAGCGCAGAGCCCCGTCTGACAGCGAGACGGGGCTGCCTACACGTTCCCTGCCATGAACTGCTCATTAAAAACCTAAAAGACGGCTTAAGCATCCCATTAGAGACTCGGGCGTTCTGTAGTTTCTTCCCTTCCAGATATGTTTGTGTGGTTCGAGACCAGCGTGCGGAGAGAGCGGAGATCACAGCCAAATGTCTGGAGGGAAAAGGGGGAAATCTGCATTTCTGGCATGGCCAGCTGCAGGGCCAAAAGCTTTTATGTCACCCCCTTGGCAAGCGGGTTGGGGCTGTTGCAGGCAGAGACCTCCTTCAGGCGGGGGAAGAGGGAGGAGAGGAGGAGCGCTTCGGTCCTGGAGGTGACTCTGTTGTTCCAGCAGCACCTGCACAGATTCAGCGACGGGGACCGAAATGCAATTCAGAGCCGGCTTCGGGAAAGTTAAAGGCATCGAGGCTACGAGGCCAAAGCTGCTTGGATCGAGGCACCTTGGACTCCGCAGGCCTCGGGGGGGTCAGGATGGTCGCGCCTGGAAGTCCACGCCGGGATCAGGCCCCCCGTATCCCTCCCTCCTGGAGAGGCGGCTGCAGAGCCATGCGAGGGGAGACACGTTTTGCTCCGGAGAGGTCACGCTGACTAAACTGGGTGTCTGCAGGCTGGGCTGGAGACAGAGAATCAGAAAGTCATGTGTTTGGGGCCTTAAATGCAGGGCTGCCCACTATCCACTGCCTTGCCCCCGACCCCCAGCACGTGGGTAACTGCAAAGTTTGCCACTGTAGAAACTGAGGGATGGAGGTAAAATGCTCTTGGGCAAGATACAGCTGCAAGTCAGTGGGCTTGGGACCCCGTGCCTGATGCCCCGTCCACCGCAAGGGCATCCGTGGTGGTGGCGGGATGAAGATGGAGCAGGGCAGGCGGCAATGCCTTTGGCTGGAGGGAGGTTTCCTCAGTGTACTGCAAGCCCGGTGCTCCACACAGGTCCTTTTTTTGGATGGCCGCAGCGGGTGTTACAGGGGCCGGTGCAGCCCTCCTGCCTGGGGGAATCAGGAGGATGGTGCAGCCTTCCTTTTGCAATGCAAACCCCGAATGCCTGGGCGTGAAATGCCATCCCCGGGCTTCATGGTGAGGGTGAGGCTTGGGGAACCCCGTGCTCCAGCGCACGCCATCCGTGCAAGCAACCCACTGCCTGGGATCCTAAACCCTTTGGGGTCCCTCAGTGAGCAAACCCCCCACAGGTTATACCCTCCCCTGGCGTGAACGAGCTTGGCGCTGCTTCAGTTCATGCCCAGAGAGCACCTGGCACCTGGGCACCAGGGTGCTGCAGCTGGCCCAGCCTGCCAACACCAGCCCTTTGCCCTCTCCTCCCCGGGCGCCTCCCTGCAAGGGCCGCATTTGCAATCGCGGCCTGCTGCTCCCGAGACCCTCCAGCCCAAAGACCAGCCTGGACACGGCAGAAGCCCAGCTCTTCTCAGGAGCGAGAGCCGCCGGCTGGTGCGCTGCTCCCGGAGGGGAACGGGAGCCAGGCCCGCAGAGCCGTCCTGCTAATGGAGGGCCAGGGGATGTATTGACTTCCTGCCAGCGCCGCACTCGCGTGGCATTTTAGGGCATTCTTGGCCTTTGGGATTGTGCCGGGGCGGGCGGCAGGGGGAGAGTTTGCAGAGTCCTATTTGCAGGGCCCAGACTAACAGCCCATCTGATGTTTGCCTTTGCTCCGGAGAGAGCAGGCATCGATCCGCGGCATCGATCCGCTGGGGCCTGAACGCTGAGTCAATTCCTTCCTCTGCTCTCCCTGGCAGCAGAAACGCTTCCCCGCTGCCCCGGGGCGGAGCGTCCCGGGGCCCCAGGCCGGCATCGACCCCACCTCCAGTTCCCTTGGGTTTCAACCTCATCGCTTCAGGTCCAGAGCCCCGGCACGCGCGCCTGCCTGCAGATCTCAGCCCCGCGGCCCAGGCGTCCACAGGAACCGGGGGGCATTCGGAGCAGAGCAGGATTCAGTTCTGGTTTCGGACCCCGGATCGGAGAAGGGAATCAACTCGGTCGCCCCAAAGCTGTTTTCCGGGGGGCTGCAGGCACGGGGAGTCTTGCCTGGGTGGGAGTGGAGGAGCAGGGCTGCTGGAGGGCTCTCAATGGGGTGCGTGGTCCGAGGGACCCCCTGGGAGCGTAGGTAGGACAGCCCAGACCCCCACCAGCAGGATGGGGGCTCCAGTCCTTGCCACAAGTTCACACGTCATCCCCGGGAGTCCTGCCGAGCCTGCAGCTGGATGCCGGGGTGTTTGCAGATGGTGTTAGCCAGCGGGGACCCCCGGCAGACCCACTTTGGCTTCGGACTGTGTCCTGTCCTGCCGGGTGGTCCAGCGCTCTCCCTTGGCCCGAGCTGAGGACCTCATTCTCCTCCTCCTTGGGCCCCCGCTGCCCCACCCCGCATGGCTCACGTTCAGCCAGACTTGCCGGCTGGGCAACCACCGTCCCATTTGCTAGAGGCTTTCCCCACAAGCAGCTCCTGTGCCCGTGGGATCGGCGGTGCACATCTCGGGCAGCTCCAGGGCTGGGCTCGGAGGCAACGAGCAGGGCAAGGGGGGAGCAAAGGTGCCTCAGCTCGAGTCTCGGCTCCAGGAGGGGCATGCGTTCGTGCAGGTAAGGGCACGGCCCGGGGGTTTGCTCCCACCTCTGCCAAGGGCTTCGTGCTTGGGTGAGTCACTTCCTTGGCATGATACGGGCAGGGCAGGGCTTGGGGGCAGGCTTCCTGGGTCAATGTGTGAGCAGTGCTATCAGCTGGCAAAGCTCCACTAGCCGCAAGGCTGAAGAGTCCCTGGTGCTGAGCCCCCGTCCTCCCAGGGGTCCCAGCACCCGAGTCTGACCCCCTCCCGGTTCTGCACCACTCTACCCACTGACCATTAGATCCACACTGGTGTGAATGAAGCAACCTGATCTCCCCGGGGGGGGATCTCACCGCCCAGCCCCGTGGCAGGTGGAGGTGGCAAAGCCCCAGCGTGTTTAGCTTAATCGCGTAGGATTTCCCTTCCTGCAGCACGTTCATCCAGGCTGGTTGGAAATGCTTTAAAGCACCGGGGCCTTCTCGGCTTCTGAGCAAGCAGCTCCAAAGCCTAACGAGCTCAGGGAGAGCGCTTCTGAGATGCAGCCCCAGCTGGTCGCTGAGCCCTGTCTTTCCACCGCACGTCTTTCAAGAAGCGCGCGGCCGGTGCAAGGTTGGTTATCGCGGCTGCGCCCACGAGCCCATCCCAGGACTGTGCCGGGCACCAAATCAATGCAGGCTCAAACGTGTTGGGACCTACCCCCGGAGCCGGGCAAACTGGGCTCTGGGCAGAGCCCAAGGAGGTGGCGTCGCAAAGCTACTTTTATCCTCTTCTGATCCTGGATTTGCACCGCCGCTTTCAGAGCCGCCCCAAGGCTGCTCTAAGTGCCCCTGGCAGGAGCAGCCCCGAGGCCTGTTGCAGGAGGCTGGTGGGCATGGCAAATACATGCAAAGAGCACGGTGCCCTGGAGCACGACAACAGGCAGCGGCAGTCATTAATGAGCAGGTTCAACGCGATGCCCTCCGTGGCAGTGGCTGGGAATGCCTGCGGGGTCGGGATCTGCTTTCGGTACCAATCCGTGGCTCTAGACTCACGCCTTCGTGCACCCCCTGCAAGCACTGTGCTGCTCCCGCAGGCCCGTGCTCCCCGGGGCACTGCCAGGGAGCAAGCCCCTGCTCTGGCTGGAGCGCAGCACTCTGCTCGCTTTGCGCTGCGTGGCAAGCAGGGGTCCAAGCAGAGCCACGCGACCCCCAGCCCCAGCCCCAGCCCGGGGCAGGACCGGGGGGTGCCAGGGGCCCCCTCCCTCCTCGTGCAGCATCGCGGGAATGCACCAGCGTCAGAGCCCTTGAAACAAAGCAGCAGCTCCCC
>NW_005841880.1:841659-844629 GCF_000455745.1 Alligator sinensis
TTCCCTTCCTTCCTTTCTTTTTTTTTTCTTTTCTTCCCCTTTTCTTTTCTTTTCTTTTTTTTTTTTTTTAACAAGAAATGAGTTGTCTTCCAGCAGATGTGACTAAAGCACTCTGGAAATGTCAGCCACGGCTGGAAAGGGACCCAGATAACATTTAGCTTTAGGTAAGAGAGTAGATTTTCTCTGCACTAATTCATATTTATAAGCTCCCCTGTTCCCAGGGAGAGTGGAGCAGTGATAGCACTTGCTGATTGCTAGTGAGCAGCGGTGGGAATTGTTTTCATATCTGAGATTAAAGAGTGGTTTTGGCTCCCGGCGGCACCTGTGTATTTACGCTGGTCATTCTCAATTCATTCTTATAAGATTAAGACTGGAAATGGGAGATGGTTATAGAGTGCTGAGTCGGAGGGAAGGCTGCCGCGTCCAGGGGGACCGGAGCAAGGGCTGGGGCGGGGGTGCAAGGCAGGAGACAAGCTGAACAATGCGGTCGCAGCAGCGGTGCAGGGATATTATACGCATGTGTCCCCCCTGCCGGGAATCCCCGGCCAGGCGCTGGGTTGGGGTTTGTGTGACGCTCTGTGCAGCGTCACCTCCCGGGCGCGGGACCTGCTCCAGCCCTGCCTGTGGTTGCAAAGGGATGGGGGGAGCTGGGACCTTGCCCCGCTCGCCGATTCAGCCCCCCGCCACCCTTTGCATGGGTCCACCCAGCCTGCCGACCCATGCTCCACCCCGAGCCAGGCATTGCCAACCCCAAGCCGGGGTCAAAGGTGCCTTATATTTCAGGGCAGGCCCAAGCAGGGCATCTGGGCTTATTCCTGGCGGGCTGCAGAGCATCCCAGATGCCTGGACCCATCTCCTCTGGGCTTTTTGACTCCCTTCAGGGTCTGCCCCCCATCCCCGTCCCATCCTCAGGACCTGGCACAGCAAATTTCCCCCACCCCAAATGAACCCGTGGTCACACAAGTGCATCCTCCCCTCCCGGGGCAAGGGGCGCCCGGGGCTCTTGTTCCAGCTTCCTCCCCATTTTGCATGTCCGGGTTGTCGGCTGGATCCTGGTGAAGAACTGGAGCCCGTCTAGTCGGAGCGGTCCGGAGACACGTCCGCAGGAGATGGCGGTCGAGGCAGCAGTGTTACTTCTCTGATTATTTTTTAACGCGTCCCGGGTTGGCGTCAGCTGATGCCGACGAAGGAGCCGGGCCCCTCTCCGCCACACGGCACCCGGCTCCCGGGAACTTTTGTTTTGAAGCCTTCGGTCTTTTTTTTTTTCTCCTTCTGATTATTTGCTGAAACCACGGCTGTGAACAGGCCGAGCCGCTCCAGAGACAGCGTGGATGCCGGGAAAGCAAAAAAAAATCCAAAAAAAATAAAAATCCCGTGGTGGGGATTTGCAGGGCTGGAATTAGAAACGAGGGGGAAACCTGCAGAGAGCAGGAGAGGAGGGGCAGCGTAGGGCGGAGAGGAAAAAAAGGCCCCCCCAAAAAAAAAGGAGAAACGCAAGACAATGGCAGAAACAACCCATGGGGACTTCCTGAGAGGGTTTAGAAATTCAAACTACGCCTTGGAGTCTCAAAGCTGTGTCAGTCACAGCCCCGGGACAGGGATCACTAAGGCTGTGGCCAAACAATACGGGATTGTCTAAAGAAGGTGGGAAATCGGGGGTCTCGGCGGCTCTCACTCACACCAGCGGTTCCGCTAGTCAAGCACGTTCCACATGAATCAACTCTGGACAGAGCCCGGCATAATCCCCTCCCGCCGCGGTGACAGCTCCGCCGAGAGCCCCTGAGTGACGGCCGACACGGGCCTGAGCCCGCAAACCCCGCAGCGCCCGCTTCTCTCGCTCCCGCCGCTCCTCTGCCTCCTCCTCCTTCTCTCGCCTGCTTTCTCTTTGCTTTTCTGTCTCTCTCTTTTCTTTCTTTCTCTTTTTCTCTTCTCTTTCTCTTTTCTTTTCTCTTTTCTTTCTCTTTTTCTCTTTCTTTTCTGTCTCTCTTTTCTTTCTTTCTCTGCTTTCTCTTTCTCTTTTCTTTCTTTTTTCTTTCTCTTTTTCTCTTTTTCTCTTTCGCTTTCTCTTTTCGCTTTCTTCTCTTTCTTTTTCTCTTTCTTTCTCTTTTTCTCTTTCTCTTGCACACGCCATGTAACACCACGAAGGTGTGTGTCACGGGGCGATGTTACGAATGTCATGACCTGGTGCTTTTGCTTTGATAGTGATTTGCTTGTCTTTGCTTTGTCTGTTGGACCCAGACCCCGGAGGGGCCGACTTTTTGTACCCCGAACCCCTAAATAAAGTAGCTAAAAAGTCAAAGTCTCTTGCTCTTTCTTTCTTTCTCTTTCTTTTTCTCACTTTCTTTCGTTCTCTTTCTTTTTTTTAAGAACAAAGCTTAACATTTTATTCTGTAAAAATTCTTAACTTTTAGAAAAAGTTTATAAAGCAAGTACAATGCACGACTGCAGAAATGCACCTTCCTGCAAAAAAGGTACAAAAGTCATACTCTCTTGTAGAGTTCAACAGTACACGTGAGGCCACAGCCCCAAAACAGCTCAGCTCTCAGCTTTGTATTCTTGAAGGCATCAGACACCTGTCGCTTCCCTCTCCACCCCCCGTTTCAAAAAGGACTTCAAAAAAAATCACACTATAATCCAAAATACACATACAGCTTCATCTCTGCAAGTCTATTACAAAGAATTTCTTTTTTCCTCTCTTTCTTTCTTTCCCCACTTAGTAACTCTTTTGTGCGCGTGCCTGTGTGTGTGTGTGGGGGGGGGGGGCAGGCATGTGTGCTTGCACCCTGTGCATGCGCATGTGTGCGTGCATGCATTCAGATGTCGCGCGCTACAAACTCTTGCAAAGGGCCTTAAAATCAATAGATCATGTCTGCCTCCCTCCCTTTGCCAGCTCCTCGTCTCCACTACTTTTAAAGGCAGGGGCCCTAACCGCCCGTGGGGAACGGCCTGGTCCCCGCTGCACCCTCGGTC
>NW_005841880.1:844660-859081 GCF_000455745.1 Alligator sinensis
TAAGGCACCCCCGGCCAGGCTGGGACATGGGATGTGTGTTGCCAGCAGCCGGAGGGCAGGGGTCTGTGCCCGCGGTGTCGGCTGCACCCGGGGATGGTGCCCTGCTCACACTTGGCGTAGCACGCGCTTGGCTGTTCTTGGCACGTGTTTGGCTGCTCCTTGACGCAGCCTGGCCCTAAACAAGGAAGAAACCAGCCCCTTGATGTTTTCTCCCCAGTGCCACCGTTACAAGGTGAGCGCTCGCCATCTTCCCCCGAGGAGGCAGATGCAGGGCCCAGAGCTTTGCCACCAGCCGCTCGAGGGCTTCACAGATCCATTTATTTGCCCAGAAAATGGCGTTGACACAAACACGAGGAGGCCGCGTGTGCAAAACATGCTCGGATCGGGAGGTGCAAAGGCGTGTGCAATGCTGGCCTTGCACATTCGGGGCAGGATTTTGCACACCCCGAGGGGCAGAGGCGAGGGCAGGCCGCTTGCTCGATCACACGCATGTGAGAGATGGGGGCTGCGGGAGCTCCGTCACGGGCCGGCTCCTCCGGGCGTGTATTTCCCGGTGACAGGCACCACCATGCTTAACGCTTATCAAGCACTTGCCATCTCTTTGCAGCTAGGTCCACCCACTCCCCCACCCCACCCCGGGAGGCAGGTAAGTATTACTATCAGTCAGTGACAGAAGCACACAGACCATGCACTTAGCAGGTTGCAGAGCTAATAAACCTGTAGCCACGGCCTATTGCAAATAGGACGCTGTTTGACATGTGGCTCTTATATCAACAGACATGCGTTGCCGCCATAGCCCGGCCCGGATTTTCTTATCAATCACACCCGCACCAGCCTCTCTGGCGATCACGGCGTGACATCGGGCCTCCCCTTTGGAGACGGTTTGTGCTAAAGCGCCGTACAGAATGGCAGGGGTGTAAAAAAGGCTGAACGCAGAAGGAGTAAATTTGCAGGTGCTGGTCCTGACAAGCCTTTGGATCTGAGTGTGACCCATGGTGTCGTCCTTCAGGCTGGATCGCCACGGCTTTGGCGGGGGGCAGGAGTCAGGACTCCTGGGCTCTGCAACAGAACTGCTGCGAGGCCTTGGTAAAGTCTCTCAACCTCAGCTCTGCTCCCCGTGACGCAAAGGGAACGGCACTTTGCCGTGGGGAGGGACGGGGGGCACGGGGCTCCATGGGCAATGTCTGTGGGGGGAGAATGCAGGGCGAAAGCGGGGCCACGGCTGTACAAAAGTGCTGCACTGTCTCTACCGGTCTCCCACAGCCCCGGGGGCAGCTCCTGGTTCCCATTGCTGGAGGACTCTGGATTTATTTCAGCCCCGCGTGAAGTAAAGGCTTCGCTACCCCTAAGAAGAAACACGGACGCTGACTGCCAAGCAGGGGCCGGGCAGCAGGAGCTGCCACCCACACACCTGCAGCACCCTGCGCTGGGCGGGCATCAGGAGCAAGGATTGAACCCGCAACCTCGGAGCCTCCCGGGACAAGGGTGCAGCGCCAGAGAGAGACCGCGGATGACGCCGAGCAGGATCCATCATCCTCCGCGGTCCCGCTATGGGCCATGTGGGTCCATCTCCCCTCCCACGGGGCCACCGACCCAGGTGGCATCGGCATGTGGCTGCCCCCACCCCACAAGAGAGGCACCGAGACCACCGGCCAAGCCCCTATTTGATGCCCAGCAGCCCCCGAGCGCAGCGGGACTGGCCCAACCCTGGTTCCCGTGCCAGGGAAGGGCGGTGGGGCAGTGCCAGCGCGGGCAGCACTTGGCCCGTTGGGAAAGCAGGAAGAGTGCCAGGTCAGGCCCTGCCTCTTCGCAGCGTTGACGTGGGTGAGAGCAGCTGCGAGGAGCCATTTGCAGTGCATAATAACGACAACTTTATTGAATCCTCCAGCTTATGAATTATACAAGAGCTGCGGCGATGCTCCTATCCTGCTCAGCGGTGAGCGCTGCACACGCAGCCGTGGCTTTTTAGGGGCAATTCCCCCACCACGTGCTTTCAGGGAAGCCGGCGGGCCCGGTCCCCCTGCTTTGCTCCAGGACAGAGGCCTGGGGTTGACTGGATGCAAAGGGTGGTGTGCCCAGCCCAGCTGCCCAATGCTGGACCACTCTCAGAAAGTTTCTCCTCATCTCTAACCAACATTTCCCCTGCTGCAGCTTGAGGCCGTCGCTCCCGGTCCCGTCTCCTCCAGCCACAGAGAAAAGCCCATCTCCATCCTCCCTGTCATCACCCTTCAGGTACTGGAAGGCTGTTGTCAAATCCCGTCTCGGGCTTCTCCTCTCCGGATCGTGTGCACGAAGACGTAAGCCGTGGCAGCGCGAGCAGGCGAGCCTTGCAGTGCGATACAACCCAATGCTGCTGGTGTACACGGTCCCCACCTGCAAAGGTTGTGCCGTGGGCAGGATGCGGAGGGCGTGAGATGTGCCCGCGAGAGGGCATGCCAGTGAGCGGCAGCACGTGCAAAGCTGCACATGCACGTGCTCCATGGGATGATGGTGCTCACGCGCCAGAAACAGGCCCTTCCATGTGCGGGAGGTTTAACTGGCTGTAACCCTGGTTTCCTGACTGACGAAACCAAGGATCTCCTCCAAGATCCGCAGGCACGAAGACTTCCAGCTGGTAGCATGAGCCCTGGCCCCCAGTGCACGGGGAAGAGGGGTACAGCTGTGCTGGAGCCCACCTTAGCCATCCCACCACTAGCACAGAGCCATGCCCCCTCCCCCCCCCCGAGAGCCCCAGTTCAGCCGGGGGGTATACTGGTCGGGGATATACCCATGTAAGCGCCGGCAGTGGAGCTGCTTTGGGGGCCTCCGGAGAGTTGCCAAGAGCAGGATTTGCTACGTACACCCCCGTCGCTGCAATGCCTCTCACAAAGCTACGCTCGGTAGGAAATGCAGACACACACCAGCGAATAGATCCGGGGGCCTGCTCTGCTCTCCCGGCGAGCCACAGGGTTTGGCCTCCTCCCAGTGACACGGGGGCATTTCGATCCGCCGGGTCAGCCAACGCAGTGGGTTGGCAGGCCTGGTGGGCTGGTTGCCTTGCCTGGTCTGGATGCCTGAAAGCCACAGCCCTGCTGGCCCCTCTCGCCTTGCTGAGTCTGCTCCCCGCCGGGCGTGCGGATTCCCAGCCGGCGCTCCCAATCTGGCGTCCAGGTTCACACTCCATTAAGAAGAGCTGCTCCTGCCCTCGCCGCGGCATGGTTTATTTATTTATGTCTGTCCTTCTGCAGCCCATGATGGAGGGAGTGAAAAAATGACAGTAAATGGTCCCAGCTGGGAACTCTCCGGCTGCTTCTGGGAAGCCTGCAGAGCCAGGGCACGGATTTGCTCAGGGCAGCACTTACGCCGGCGTTTTTTCGGGGCAGGGGGCCAGAAAGCCACGCGGGGAGCCCTGCTCTCACCTCTCCCCTGCCTGTGTCAGGAATTGACTCCAGCAAACTTGCTGCCAAGCTTGCCCTCCATGAACCTGAGCTCCAGATCTGAGCCTCTGGGCCGGAGCCTGTTCTTATTTGCAGCGGCGTCAATCAGGACTAAATGCCCTAGCGCCCCTGGGCCAAACCTTGCTGGGCGTTGCTTGGCCTCGCTGCCCGGGTCTAATCCAACGTGCCGGCGTGCAAGCGAAACACGACTTGGGAGAGAATCAGCCCCCGTGCTAAACGCAGCGCTGTGCAAAGCAGCGCTCCAAGCTGCAAATACTAATGAATGAAAAGGATCCGCATGTGCGTGTGTGTGCGTGCACACTTGTGTGTGTGTGTGTGTCTTGGCATCGGGATAGAAGGCTGCAGGGTCCCCGGGGCGATTTGAAGCGTGTGGTACCTGCCATTGGCCTGCAGGGAGTGCAATGCCCAAGCATTGCAGACCCGGAGGCCAGTTCTTGGGCTCCCATCATCCCTTGCTGTCAGGGCACAATTAGGCAGAGTTTAGGAATTATAGTGGGCAATTTAAATTAATGGCCTTAATAAAGGTGCCCACACGGCGCGCTCCAATATTGTTTAGAAACCAGCACATCGGCGCAGCGCGGCAGAGGGAGACCTCGCCGGACCGGCCGCCAAACCTAGCACGGCTCAGCGCGCCCACCCGGGAGCTCTGCATGGGATTTCCGAGGGGGGGCACCGGCCCGGTGCTGGGGGCAATGCAGGAGGGGGAGGCAGCTTTGCTTTCACCCCAAGCTGTCCAGGTGCCTCGACGTTCCCACTGGAGGTGCTGTATCCACGTGCGAGGGAGAGTGTTTCACTGGATCCACGTGCGAGGATCCCAGCCCCACCGAGCCGGGATTTGTTCGGCATCTCCCGAGCAAACACGCCTTCCCTTGCCCTGATCCGCCTTCCCATGTCACGGGTCACTATTGTCCCTGGTCCGGGCTCTTGCCTTGGCGTCTCCTTGGGGCAGGGACCCTCCCGTTGCTCTGGGTTTACACCGCATGGCGCACGGTGCTGCTCTGGTCCAAGACCGGGGCTCAGACTGAGCGCCCATTTATTTTTTACTGTATTTCGTATTCCAGGTCCAATTAGCCAAATCGGTTCCAAATCATATCGACTGAGCAGAACTTAATCGTTCCAAAAATCACATCGATCGAGCAGGCAGAAACTCAGTCGTTCCAAGCAACCTGTGCGGTGCTACAACTGCCGAGCATCGTCCATCCCAGACCCATCGCCCTGGGAGCGGGGGTTATAATAAAAATGGATCTCTCTATATATACATAAAGTTATCTATATCTACGCTCCTAGTCCCACACCAAAAAGGAAAAACTGTAAACCCGTTACGGTATCTGCAGCCGTGCACCCGTGCAAAGGCCCGCTGGCCTCCCGAGCCCGTTACCATATACACACCGGCGCCCGCACCAAGTCTGTTGGTTTCTCAGACCTGACACCACAGTCCCCACCCCAGTTACGGGGTGACAAAACTCAGGTCATCGGTCGTCCGTGTCCAGGCCCTGCTGGAGGACTCACCCTGGGACTACGGATGCCCCCAAAACCATTGGCAGGCATCCTACTTGCAAGCCCCAGCTCCGCGGTCTTGGGGTTCGGATGCCTCCAGATACTGCAGGCGAGCATCCTCCATCCCGGGATCTCAGATACTGCCCACACTTGATCGTAGCCCATGGGAGGCGGATGGGGAGGGCTGCCGGGTCTGGTTGAGCTGTGCAGGGCTCCTGTAGCAGGGTCTTCTGAGCCCCAGGCCAGGCACTCGGAGCCAGCTCAGCGTCTCCTATGGGCTGGACTCTGCCCGTCCCCCTAAACCAGTGCGGCGAGGGCTCAAACTGGGCTCTTCCACTGAGCCCACCGCCTCTGGAGGAGCTGCCAGGCTCTCCCAGGCAGCTCTGCACGCCCAGGGCGGACGGTGCCCGCAGCCATCGATCGGGGCGGAGTGGCACTTCCACCCACCAAGCAGCGGCTGCTGCTGGAAGCTCTTTCCCCCCATTGATTACAAGGCAGAGCTCTTCTTTAAACAAAAAAAAATCAATGGCAAGCCGTGGCCAGCCATTGCAAGGATGCAATCACGGGCACAGGCTGGCGGCGGGGTGGGGGTCAGGCGATGGTTGCCGTCGTGCATCTGGAAGGACCCAAGTGGGAATTAGCCAGTTCGAATTTTTATTTAAAGACCGCCTTAGTGGTTCAAGTCACTTCCCAAGCCCTCCAGCTAAGGAGTGGATAATTACTTCCCCCCCTGCTCCCGCTCTCCCTCCCTTCCCTTTCTCTCTCCCAAGCAGCTTGTCTTCCTCGTTAGGTAAACCGCTTGTATTATTAATAATCATATCTAGAATAAAAAGTGCTTTTGTCATCGCCAGGTTCTGCTCCTTTCTTGGTTTCCCCTGTTCCGGTTCCACACGCCTGCTCGGGGAGGCAGGAGGTATAAAGGAAACTAATTAAAAATTGCCAGTGTCTTCTGTTGGAGCATTTGGGCGCGTTCAGTGGTGAAAGACAAGCGTCTTGTTGCAAGAAAATCAATTTTACAGTTACAGGAGCAGAATAAATAGAGGTGGTGCATTAACGCGGCGCTACACGCGGCGGCTGGCAGCACGGGCCCGCCCGGCGCCGTGCGCGCCGGAGGCTGGGAGAAGCGAGGGGATCCTCACAAGAATCAGTCGCATGCTCCCCGGGACCTGCATCGGCCTCCCTGTGCTCACGTCTGACTCTGCAGCTGCTCCGGCCACGTGCGGCTCCGCCGTGCGGTACCCAGCACGGTCTCTGCTCCCAGGAGCGCCATAGCAGAGGCACCGGTCAGCCTCAAGGCATTGAGGTGCCTAAATCCCATTGGCACTGAGAGAAACGGGATGCCAGAACAGCCACTATGCCCCAGGAGGAGTGTCTCTCTCGGAGGGAGGGTGCCCACTGCGCCGGGACCGTCCACTCTGCACAAAGGCACGTTCCCACTCGTGTTGGGAGGGCCGGAGCAAGGTGAATCCCAGAGATTTCTGCTCGTGGGACGAGGGCAAGAGCAGTGGGAACAGGACTCTTCTGTAACGCGGTCCGGTCCCGGATTTCACGCAGGACCCCTCCTGCTCCTGGCCGGCCCCGCTTCCCCGGGAAATTCAGACCCCGGGGCACAGAAAGCAGGGAGCCTCTATTAAGTGCTAGTTCAAGGATTTGTCTAGGAAGGTAACCGGGTCCCTGCCCGCGTGCTGCATCTCTCTCCATGGAGAAACACCAGTGTTCCCATTGCAAGACGTGCTGCAGGAGCTGGCAGCCCCGTGCATTACCGTGGAGCTGGGCCGGTGGGCACCACATCCTCGTAGGATGCCACGAGGAGGAGAATCTCCTTCTGCCACGGCCTCCACACATAGCAGGTGTGACGCTGGCTTTGTAGCACCCGCCGCTGTGCCTGGTCTCCTGGAGAGCTTTATTGCTTCCCTCTAAAAATCATGGACAAGGAGGGTGGAAGGGAGCTCAGGAGGTCGCATCCAGTCCAACCCCCTGCTCCAAGCAGGACCAGCCCTGACTCCATCATCCCAGCCAAGGCTTCCACACTCTTATCCATCCATCCATCCATCCATCCATCCACCTTCTACACCTCCACCTGTGCCTTCCCCCACCGTTTTTCCTCTCTCTCTCTCTCTCAGCCGCCTGTCCTCACATCCCTTGTCCCCCGAGCGTATTCGAGGGAGTAAAGGCTTCTCCCGTAATGACGGCACAGTCGAATGGAAACATCTGGGAGAGATGGAAGTTTTTAGTTCCCTGGGGCGCAGCCGCAAAGGGGTTGATGCCTCTTCCTTCTCATGGGGGGAGTCAGGACTGCGGCAAGTCCTGCCCTGCTGTTTCAGCAGCATGCGTGTGCGTATGTGTGCATGCATGCCCGTGTGTGTGCGGCGAGGGAAGGAGGGGAGCGGCCGAGCCAGCCCCTTTCTTTTGCACTGGTTTGCAAACAGCCTTGAGCCCGCAGGGCTCCCTGGGCAGCAATGGGCGCCGTGCGTGCACCGAACTGTGTGCGGAGCTGCCGGCTTGCTGGGGAAGGATTATACGAGGCAGTCCATCACCGGGCCCCAGCGGAGCCATGCCTTACACGAACGGTGGCCTCTGCCTGCTCCAACATGCAGCCTCCGTCACCGCCTGGATTTATGGAGCCATTGCAGCAGCCCGGGCCAGCTCGCCCCAGGTGATGTGTGGCAGAGCAGCCACATTATTCCTCCTTTGGGGACCTGCGCGGCGCCTTGTCCTCGGGCTGGCTGGGAGCGTGCAACAGCCGTGCTTCGGCTGGGAGGCGTCTGGAGCCCCACCGGGCTGCTACTTCGAGCCGCCGCGCTCCCATTCCCGCTGGCACCTGGAGCCAGGAGAGCCCTGATGGATGACGGGAAAAGCAGCGGCTGCGGGTCCAGAGGGAGAACGCACGTCCACGCGGCAGGCGCCACGCGAGGCTTGCCCTGACGAATGCCCCGGCCCAGGTAGTCGAAGGCAATGGGCACGGATGAATCTTACCCCAAGGAGCTAGAGCTGGGGGGCTTGCACCGGGGTGGGACCAGGAGCAGCCTTCCTCCAGCGCCAGAGGAGGAGGCGGAGTTATCATGGGGCCGGCTGAGCCTAAATGAACCGTGGTTCCTCCAGGGTCAATCCCATCCCACACACGCATGCACGCGCGTGAGGCACGCCTGGTGCCAGCGACTGCCCTGGCTGTGCTGCTGGACCGCAGCGCCGAGCCCCTGCCCCTGGCTGCCAGCTGCACAAGACGCTCTTGAACCTGAGCCTCAGCTCACTTCGGCCGCATCTTTCCTTCCTCAAAGACACCTGGTGCCTGCAGTTGCCCAGAAACCTCTGCACGCCCATGGTGGGTGCCATGTTACACCCTCCCGTGCACACACGCGTCCCTCCCGACCCTGTCCCTGGTGTAGGACCGTGTGGCGATAGATGCACCATCCTGCTAACGCCGCCCCCGCCGAGCTGGGGTTACACGATCAGCGCATGGGGCGTGCACACATGTCCTGCTCGCACCGGGCCCCTGCGCTGCCATCAGATAATGCACGCGGGGCATGGGATAGTTTGCTCCCTTTTCCGACTAGCACACGCAGGAGCTGCCGATGGAAAATCAGGCCAGAGCTGTACAACAGGATTGTGTCTGCCAAGGCCTTTAGTCTTCATGCTCCAGGGCATAATGCTAGGACCCAGCTGGGATTAGGGAACGTGTGACCCCAGGGCATGATGTGACACAAGCTCGCATGAATCGTTCAGTGGTATTAATACTCCAGTAGTGCCGGTATTGGCTCGGATCAGGGAAACGTAACCGCAGGACAAGACACGACGCGGGCTGGTATTATCGGTGATACTCCAGTAATGCCCACGTGTTGAGATCCCGCCACAATAGAGCCCAATGGGCCCAGCTGAGATTGCAGCCCTGCCGTGCCAGGCGCTGTACAAAGCTCCTCTTCCTGGGCACGGCAAGGGGCACGGTTACAGCTAGACAGGGAAGGTGGGCCCGGAGAAAGCAGTACCGAGTGCTGCCGCCCTTCCCAGCACAGATGCATTGCATTTCCACCCCATCGGGTGCATTCGCCATTAGCCGGCGGTGGAGGCGAGACGCTGGGCTGGCCGGGCCGCGGCTGGAAACCTTCTTTTACGACCTCAAGCTTTTTAAAACAACCTTTAAAAGACCGGCCTCTGGGCTTGAAGCCAGGACGCGCGGCAAACAGCGCGTGGAAACTTAGCTGCATAATGGCCCGTGGGCTTGAATGCGAGCCATCGCCATCCAGTCGCCGCTTCGGAGAGGAAGGAGCGCGGCGCCACGGACATGTGCTGGATATTTTAAAGCGCGTGGTCTCGTGATAGCCGAGAGCAGCCAGGGCCACGACCCGGAGCGATCAATCCCACGATAAGGCATCTGCGCCGGGTCGCGGTGGTCAAGAGGAGGACACCCAAACAAACAGTCCCGTCCCTCCGTCCCTCCTCCTTCTCGGGGTCGGGAGATGGATGGAGATAAATGGGGGGAAGGAGAGGGATCCCAGGCAGGTGGCGGATAGCTCCAGAAACGGATGTGCCTTCTCCTCCTCCCAAAAACCAGTGGTCCGTGGGGATGGACGTCGCCCCCAGCGCCCCGGACACCGGGCAGCACCGAGGATGCATTACCCATTCACCCCGCCTATATTTTATTTATACCTCTGTTGGCACTGCAGGCATGTGGCTAAAATCTATTGGTTTCGTGCACAATTTTATTGTCTTTTCAGGGTCAGGAAAACGGTAAACAAGCCAATTATCCTTGACGGAGGCAGCTAAACGCTGCGCGCCCTGCACAGCTCTCGGCGCTGAGCCGGCGACTTGCATTCGATGTTCCAGAAAGTTATCAACTGCCTGTAAATAAGACAGGAGCAGACAGGGGGCCCAAACTCAAATGACTTTTATGCTAAATGGCGCAGCTCAATGTTCCCAGGTAGGAGCGAGTTTAGCCGCCCGTGCCGGCCCCTCTGTGCGTGGCCCGTGTCCTCTGCCGGCGGATGGCAAGGGAGGCACGGAGGCAAGCTCCTTCCATTGCCGCCGTGCCCGTGTCTGCTTCATGGCACATCTCGCTGCCAGGGCCCAGCGCGGTTTTCTGCAGCGGGGACTGTATTGCGGGCCCAGACACCCCAGGTCTTCTCCCCCCGGCAGGATTTGCTTCGCTTTTGCCTGTCACGCTAGGAAAGTTCAACTTCCTAATCCCCAAATTGTCCCTCGCCGGTTTTACAGACGTCGCTAAGCTCCTCGTAATGGATTTAGCAGGGGGGGAAAGCCCCCACTCGGAGGGTGATGATAGGATCTCAGCGTGCTTAATTGAAAACCCTCCCTCGCGTGGGGACCGCATCCTCCGCGGGGGCAAATTAGCCCCGCGGCGTCACGTTCCACCGGCCCGGGGCCTGGGTCCGGCTGGGATCCTGAGCCCGCAGAGACTCGGGTGCCTGGTTTAGGTCTGCCCTGGCTTCTCTCGGGTGGGAGAGGGAACGGATTGGTCTTGCAAAGGGGGCCCGGTGTCTCGGCCGCGCTGGGTCGACGGGGCTGCCGGGGAGAGCCGGGCAGCAGTCAGCAGATCTGCCGTGGATACATGCGGGGCAAGGAAGCTGCTGAATCGGGGGGGCCTTTCCGATGCAACCGCTTGCACTGTGCAGCCACACGCCGCCCGCCGCGGACGGACGCGCTAATCCCCGCATCCTCCTCCCAGGACCCGCGGGGACCATCGGAGCTGCTGATGCTCCAGTCAGTCCCCCGCTCGCACCGAGGAACCAGCTCCCCCCCTCCCGATCAAACACACGGCCAGTCCGTGGGGCTTTTCTGGGACTCTGGGGGCAGGAAAGAGGTGCCCGGCAGGGGAAGGGCGAACTCATTCCCGACCCTAGAGATGCCTCCCAGCCTGGCTGCTCTATGGCACTGCAAGTGTCACCCCGACACGTGCACCTCTGCATCGGACCAGGACACGGCCCACTTTTAAAGCAAGGGCAGATCGCTCCTGAAAGGCTTCATCTGGATTTCTACGCCCATTCCCCAGCTCGAATGAGGATGCACGGCCACGTGGGGCTGGGAGCACCTCCTGCTCGGCCCCTGGCCGTGCCCCATCCGTCTCGACGCGCCACCCCAGCAAGGGCTACGATTTAATCGCGACCCCGCAGGAGCCCAGTGCCCGGCGGTGGCCGAAAGCAGCCATCCCAGTGGGTTTAGACACCCGAGCGCTCAGGGATGCTTCGTTTGCCGTCGTCCAGTCCTGAGCAGCTGTCATGCGGCCGGAGGAGCCGCGGGATGGATGGTGCCTCTTGCCTGCGACGCCGGGCGGCTGCCCCATTCATCACCTCCCTGCGCAGCGGCCTGGGCTGGGGGCGCCCACCCGCCCGCCGGGGTGCTGCGATTCCAGCCTGCCTTGAGCAAACTCACCCGGCCATCACGAGTCTCTCCGTCTCCCTCTTTAATAAAGCCCAATTGAAAGGCCGAGCCGGTCTCATCAATCAAAGGCCAGGGTTGGGGGTTTTTTTTCTTCCTTTCTTTTCCCACTGCCCTCCAGTCTCGTCTGAGTTTCCATTTGCAGCTGAAAAATGGTTGCATTTACACTGGGGAGAGGGGGGCAGGGAGGGCAGAAGCGTCGGCTCTGGAGCACCGCGCTGGATGTTTTTATAGCGCGGACGCTAATGCACCTCGCAGCTTCCCCCGGCGCGGGGAGAGGCTGCGGCTCGGACTCGGGGCTGGCTGAGGAGTGAGAAGTGGCAGCGGGCCAGCGGCTGCCAGGAACGGGGGAGCTGGGACGAGCCGTGAGAAAGCGCGTCTGGGAGCCAAGATCCTGAGGCTGGAGAAAAGCCGCAGGCCCGATCCCTGCCCTGCCCCGGGAGCCTGAGCTGCAGCGCGCCCGCGGAGGTTCAGCCCTCGCTTTGGAGAGGATGAAACCGCGCGTCTGGGCTTCCCGGCAAGGGGGAGCAGGAGCGGCCAGGGCAAGCGCCCAGAGCAGTACTTTGGCCCCTGCAGCCACCCAGGATCTGGGCAGCAAAATCACCTGGGCCCCTTCATCATCCTCGCCCAGGCCAGCGAGGTCTGGTCCCATGGCTCCGCCACTGATTTCCCAGGAGCCCCTTGCTCAACTCACTTCAACTCCGTGTCCGAATTGCCCCCGGGGCTGCATCTGTGCAGCATTTGGGGCTACCGGCCCGCGGCCTCCGGCTGGGACTTGAAAGAGAACTAAGTGAGGATGCCGGCCAGGCACGGAGACCCCCCAGCAGAGACGACCGCGGCATTCAATAGCGATATCGCCCGGGCTCGGCCTGTTACCCCCGGGCCAGGCCAGCTGTTAATTGCCACGGTTATTTTCCCACCGACCGCCGGGAAGAGCCGCCCGGTTTCGGCCCCGATTGTCTTGTTTCTGCGTCTCCGATTGAAAATCGATAGCGGAGAAAATTGAAAAATACATATTTGGGGCGGGGACAGACGGCACGCGGCCGCTCGAACCAGGCGCGCGGGGCTAATTGCTGCCGGGGCGTTTTACGCCCAGACAAGACATAAATAGCCAGGGCAAGGGGCTCCCCGGAAAAGTTGTCCAGAGCCGGGGAGGCAAGAGGAAGTGATAGATGCTGCAAAAAAGCGGGCTAGGCAGATCCAGCAGCCCTCTTCCCCTCATTAGGATCCATGCCACTTATTTCCCTAATAACCCACCCTGAAAGCTTTTAAGCACTTAGAGCCTTGCTGAAGGCAGGAGAATATTTGCTAAGGGTCTGCTGCTTTTCCCCAATCAAATCCTGATTAGATCAGCAGTGGGTTAGCCTCCGTGCTTTCTTCCCCCACCCCCTGCTTGTCGGACAGTTCAGCCTCCTCCTTCCCTCCACCTCTCCCTCTGTAGTGAGATAAATGGGTGCTTGGTATTCAACCCATGGCAGAGGGGATTTTTTTCCACCCCGCTCCCTTCTTCTCCTTCTTCCAATTGCTAGGACATTAAAAAAACCAAAGGAGGGAAGGCAAAGGCCGCCCATTAGCCTGTCGGAGTAGCAGCACCAGAGGCATCAGATGAAGGTGGCTGGGTCTGTCTGAGTCGCGTGGCGGTGGATCCTGGACGCGCTGCGCTAGGCGCTGTACGTGCGTAGGACATAAATGCAGCAGCGGAAGATCGAGCGAGTGCGAGAAGCCAGGCCAACCGAGATCAGACCGAAAAGAAATGCAAAAAAATCTACAACTCTAGGTTCAGAGATGATACCTTTTATTAGCCCGGCCCCCCCAAAATGACGTTTTTCTGCAAGCGTTCGGGCTCACGCGGCAAGTTCAAGAGGGTAAAAAGTCCCCGTCGGTAGGACATAAACTTCATTTTTTGCACAGAGGAAGCTGAAGCTGGAAATCTGTCCCTCTGGGCCCACGAGATCAGAACGAAGGCCCGTGTTTCTAAAGGGGAGAGGGATTTACCCCTCGAACCCGCCGCCGCAGAAGGGGCAAATTCTCCGTGTCTTGACGTCTTTCCTGGGTCAAACACGAGTCCTCAGGCTGCAGCGGGGGTCCCGCGGGGAAATGCTGGGGTCTGTGCCCTGCTGGGGGGCAGAGGAGTGATCGTTTCTGCCTCCAACACCCATCAATCCCCCAAAAGCAGCTCCTGCTGCAGAGTTTATAATCCCAGCATAAAGTTTGGGATTTCAGAAGGAGCCCAAGTGATTGCGGAGAGCTCGGGCACCGCTGATAGCTGCCATGGAGGGCAGAATACAAGTGCGTGCCCCCGTGGGTCTTTAACCTTCCCGTCCTCTGCAGTATGGGAGGACTTGGAGCCCCCAGCTGAAACGTGAGCCTGTGTGTCGCACATGTGTGCACACACACGTGCACGCACACACAGTGAGAGCCAGCCTCTGCCCCAAGGAGCGAGCAGGCTCCGTGCCCAAAGCAGAGGGACGGTGGGAAGGGAGGCCGAGGCGACCCCGAAGGTCAGCACTGGAGCCAGGCGCAGAACCCAAGCGTCCGGCCCAGCCAGCCTGTGTCACATCTGTACTACACGTGACACGCGTGTCAGACAGGACGCCGGGTCTGAGTGACAGCCTGGGGAGGGAAGGGGTCGCACCGGGGAAGCGCCAGGCAATGGCTGAGCTGGCGTGTGCACGAAGCAGGCACGGGGGCTCCACGCAACGCCCCAAGAGCCAGAGGTCAATAACTAGGCAGCATCACATGGCGGGCGGGAGGAGGGGAGCAGGAGGAGAAGCCATTTCCTGCAGCTTTATAGATCCAAAAGCTCCAGTAAATTGTGGACGCGGAGACCCAGGCTCTGCTATTATCGCAAAGCGCCTTCCCAGGACCCATCGGGGTACAGCACCGCGCTGTCATTTGCCGTCCCCCTGCGCGTGTGCATGCGGGATGCAGGCGGGGGTACGTGCAGGTGCCCCAGAGCCCGCATGAACGTGTGCACATGCGTCGGTGCACATCTATTTACACATATGCACGTGCATTCATATGCAGTGTGCGTGCATGTGTGTGGGCAAGCTCACGCGTGTCATTAGAGAGCCCTCCGTCCAACCCACCCGGCGTCCGG
>NW_005841880.1:859395-871269 GCF_000455745.1 Alligator sinensis
TTCCCTTCCCTGCAGCTCGCTCGCGCGTCTTTTCCCTCTCTCCTCTAAGTCTTCCCTCCCGTCCTGCTAGCTGCTCTTTGACTCCAAGCAGTATTTGGGGGGTCATGCATTTGCTTCATGTCTCTGCCAGCTTCGGATGGGGTTCAACAGCAAGTGCCGAGGGCAGCTGCTTTGTGGAAACAACAATGGATGGGAGGAAAGGTCTGCTCTCCTGCATTCACGTAGCTCCCACGGATCCCCGTCCATCCGTCCGTCCGTCCGTCCGTCCGTCCGTCCATCCTGAGCTCTGGTCCCACCACCAGAGACCGTGCGAGGCTGTAGATTAAGATGACGGGATTGAGATGACAAGGGTGTGAAGTACGTGTGCCCTGGAGCTGGCTCGTGGCTGCCGTGGTGCCCCCAGACGGTGGATCCGTCTTCGGGCTTTCAGGGCCAGCGTCCGGAGCGGAGACTGCCCTGCCCTGGGGGGGCTCGGGGCCAGCCTGCATCACTGCATAACCCCTTGGCACCTGCTGGGACAGGGGCCGCCCCAGCTGGAGGGGATCCATCCAGACACTTCGCTAGAGAGCCGGTCCCCCTGGATAACACCCCCGGCAAAGCTGCGGGTCCCTTGGGACTCACACCAGCGCCTCCCCTCAAGCATTCCCCGTGCATCACACGCGTGGCTTCTCCTCCTCCTTTGCAGGAAGAAATACCCCCCACCATTTCTCCACCGAAGGCCCGACGGCCTCACCCACCGGCTGCAGCTCCAGGAGGCGAGCCCAGGAGAACAGGCTCATGCATTAAAGATGCACCACAGCTCCGGGGATGGGGAGAGAGCGGAGGTGGGGGGCAAGGGGGCAAGGGGATACGCCACATCCTTAAACCAATGTAATTAAGTCCTAATTAAGTCGCCGAGCTGGCTGCACTGGTCGTCTGCATTTTTTTTAATTTTTTTTTTTTTTGGAGAGGGGAAGTTGCCTTGAAACTTCCAGTCTCTGCAGTCTGGGGAGAGAGGAAGGTCTCTGGGTGAATTAGCATTTATATAGCTGTGCCTTGCATTTCAAAACCCCCCTTATCTCTATTAGCACCTAATAAAGACAGAGCTTTGCTCTAATTCATAATTATAGCGCAGGATGGCAATATTTGTGTTTCGATTCCCAGGGAGTTCACCGCCGGGCCCCTCAGCCAATTTGGAAGGAAATATCACAGGGCTTCCCCGGCCTCCCGGCTGGCTCCATCACCGCTGCTGGAGCGGGCACGAGTGACCAGGGCCGGGAAACGGGGAGAAGGCACTTGGGGCGCGGGAGAATCACCGCTGGGTGACAACCCCTGCATCCGGGCACCCGGTGGAGAGGTGGCCAGGGCGCAGGATGCTGCATGGGGGCAGCGGCCCCGGTGCTATTGCTGGGTCGCTGCCCGAGCTGTGCTTATTCCAGAGGGTTTGGGGGCTCTTGACCCCACTCCAAAGCTTTTTGCTCATTGCTGCCTACCCCAGCCCGGCCATTGCGACCCCCGGGCAGGCACTGGGGGTGCGTGAGAGACAGGGGGAGCAGGAAACCAGCCCTCTGCCTCTTCCAGGAGCCTGCCCTCGTGTTGCTCTGGTCCTCCCCGCCTGGCACCGGGCACGGGGGTTTGCACAGGGCCTAGATGCTTGTTCCCGCCAGGCTTTGCACGCCCCGGATGATGAAAGGAAAAGGCGGTCTGCCCCGTGGCGACGCTTTCCCCGCGCCGTGGGGCTGCGGGAGGCAGAGGGCAGATGGGCCAGGTGGAGAGGACCGCCCTGACCTGGCTCCATGCAAAGGGACGCCTTGACCTTGGAGGGAGCGGAGCCCCGGCCCACCCTCTCCCCCAGCCGCGGCGGTTGCCTTCCCGCAGCTCGCAGCCTCGTTGTACATTCCCTGCGACTCCCGCGCGCAAATGGGTTTAAACGACCTTAAGTGTTTCAGCGGGGAACTGGCGCTGGCGCTGTAACACTGCATTACCACAGCATTAGGAGCGCGGCATCGATCCTCATCCCCTGGCTCAAAAATAGGATTATCAGAAAGCGGGGAAAGGAGGGAGGAGGATTCGCTCTGGGAATGAGAACACCTTTGCAGCCCCCTGCACCTGGAGATGCGAGTGCGGCAGATGTGGGGAAGGTCTCACCCCCGAGCCCTGCCCCCTCCGCAACTGTCTTGCCCAGGAGGAGCGATTCCGGATTCGGGCTTGCGTGCGGTCTCAGAGAGGCTGGGATTTGCGTGCACGTGCGCGTGAGCCCCCCGTGCAAAACCTACATGTCCCTCATTAGGATCCGCGCCACTTATTTCCAGGAGCTGGGCAGCACGGCAGCCTCCAGCCCCAGCCTCAGGCCCCATCCTGCCCTAGTCCTCGTCTCCCGGCCACGCCAATGCAGCCCATCACACGGCCGGACCCAGCGCGCTCATCCATACAGCCCTTCTCCCTCTGCACAGGCCCAAGCCAGAGCCCTCCAAACTCAGCAGGAGTTTCCTCCGTTGCATGCAACAGGTTTGCATCCGGCCACGCTGGGCGTGAAAACTTTTCAGCTCCCAACAAGAAAAAATAGCCCGGCGAGGCGGGCTGGCAGTGGGGCGGGGAGGGAAGCACAAAAGCAGCCGCGGCAGCAGCCGAAATGGATTTTAGCCAAATGTAAAATATCATAACAGGATTTCTCCTCCTCGTCTTCTCATATCAGTGATCTTGGTATTAGCTGTTCCATTTGACTGTGTCTCCAGATGCATATTTCCATTACCCGGCCCCTGAAAAGTCATCTTCCCCAATCAATACGGGGGCCTTTCTTTCCAGCTGCTGCTAAATTTCTATTTCCTGATTGATTGATTGACCGATAGAATGAAACATCCCGGATCTGGGCTGTGATTTCCTCGGCCCGGGGACATTGGATGTATATTTTTTACTCTAATTTTTTTCTGATTTTATTTTTGCACAACAGGCCTGAGGCCCGAAGCATGTTCCCTGCTCCTGATAGGGCAGGAGGCAACGTATTGGCCATGCCAAGACGGCAGAAGAGGCCTCCGATACCAGCAGGAGAAGATTAGCTGTCACACCATCTCCGCGGAGATCGGGCTGCTTAATGGGGACAGCGGAAATGTTGCTAGCTAATTTCTCCGCTGGGATAAGAGGGGTTACTGGGAATCAGAAATATGAGCTCTCCGCTAATAGGAGCGATGGCTGGGGGGGGGACGGAGTGGGGCAGGTGTTGCAGGGATGCAGCTGGCCTGGCCGGGGAAGGGAGATGCGGTCCAGCTGCCTGCCCAAGTCGTGGCCTAATGGAGGGACGGTGCCAGGGCGCTGTGCAGGGCTTTTCAGACATGGACTGAACTCGCACCTGGATCCCGCAGGGACTCAGACAGAGCTAGAACCAATGCCACGGTCATCTCTGGCCATGCTGGGATGAGCAGAGCAGCATATAGGCAGGCAGCCCCCAAGACAGCCGCGTGCCTGGACAGCATTGAATACTGGAGACTTGCACCCAAAAACCCGTGCCGACCCCTCCCGGCCCCCCTGCTTAATCCACCGCTGTCCAGAGCACTGCAGGGAAGGATTTTGCACCGTTTCCCCTGCACCGGTGGGAGACCGCTCCTCCTGTCGGACCCCTCTGGTCTCGGGGGCACGGGGGTCCCTCGCTCCCGCGTCTCTCCAAGCCAGCCGAGCCGGGAAAGCAAAACCGGGAGAAGCCCGAAGTCAGGAGCGCGTTTCTCAGCCTCGAGCCCCAGGCGCTGAAGCCTGCCCGGGCTGGATGCTGATGGGGGGAAGCGGGTCACGCTTCATTACGGCTCTCGCGCTGTCAGGCTGTGACTAACAAGTTGGGAAGCGGAGAGCCACTGCCGCCGATAGTATGCAAAGGCTGAAATCATATCGGTGCGAGGGCCACGCTCCGGGAAGGGCGGGAAGCAGGAGAGGCCGAAGGGAGGACACAAAAACGGGGCCGGCCCGGTCCCCCCTTTGGCCAAGAGCGCTTTGGCTTCCCTCTGGGAGGGTCTCTAGGTGCCCTCCTCGGCCGGGAAGCCGGGCTGGGTGTTACTGGAGAGGAGCTCGTTCCCACCCTGCGTCTCCCACCCTGGCTGGGAAGTTGCCCCTGGATCCCTATCCACCGTTATCAGGCTCCAGTGGATCCCAGACCACTCCCATGGCTGGGTGGACCGAGGTCACGGCACTTAGTGGGTGCTGAAGTGTCATCCACCCACATCCCAGTGCTTAGGCCAACCACTGGACCCAGGTGAAGCGTGCGCTGCAAGGAGCACATGCAGGGCAAGATCCCCGGGGCCGCACACCTAGCGGCTCCACTTTGGGCGGCTGCTCTTCCCCCCAGCATCGCTTCCTGTAACACAGCGGTGCAGACATGCTCCCATTCCCCCGGGGTCCACCACTGCGTGAGCAAACGAGCCTGGTGTAACAGCCCACGAGGCAGGGAAGATGCTGACCGAAGGGATTTGGAGCTTCTTGTACTGCTTGGTGGGCCGCCTGCCGATCTGGAGTCAATCCGGAGCAAGTCCCCATGCTCAGAGTCGGGTGACTGCAGATTTCCAGATGCGCGTCCAAACCCAGGATGCGATCTTGGACTAAACTCTCTTCCCCGTGGCTCCCACCTCCAGAAGCAAGCAGCGCGGAGCCTGGGGGCACCCAGCCCGCCGGGCGGGGGAGAGCCCGTGAGCTGGCTTGTCTCGTGCCCCAGCTCCGGGCGCCCCGGGGCCGCGGCCTGCTGCAAACAGTGAATCAGCCATGAAAAGGGAGAGCTGTTCGCTCAAGCCCTGGGCTGTGCATGTGACACAGGCGCCACGGTGGCTCATTATGACAGGTGAATGCGTGCAAACACGGCTGCACGGAGCTGGAGGGGGCTCGGGGCTCTTTTGTGCCAGGAAGAAAGAGCCAAAAAAAAAAAAAGGCAAGCTGCTGGGGCCAGGAAGCCTTTGTGCTCAGCCGACCTGCGCCGTGCTGCGGCCGTCCCCGCCACCTTTTTTTGATGAGTGAGTCAGAGGCATTGTCCCGTCGGAGCGCGCTGCCCCACGCCGCTTGTGTCTGAACCGCCCCGAAACGGCTCCCGGCGAGGGACAGGCGAGAGGTGCAGGGTCCGAGCCGCAGCTGGCGGCTCTGGGAGTCCTGCTCATGCCCTCGGAGAGCTGGATCCCGGCCGTGTTATCATCCCAGCCGGGAAGAAGGCTGAGACTCATTGGGACGCATCCACGCCAGCGTGACGCCCCTGCCTGCCCTTGCGCTCCTCTCCTCGACTGCTCTGCAGGCCAGGGACCGTCTCCCTGGGCACGTACAGCCCCGAGCGCATCACAGACCCCACGGGGGGAGCAGGGTGTCTGCTCCGATGCTCAGCCCCGCAGTGGGATCCTCGTCTCCCTCGCACCACTGGTGCAAAGGCAGGATCGGGCCCGCGCTCCCTGTCACACCGCAGCCGGCTGCCAGCCGCGGGTCCCTGCCTGGCACGTCCCTGGGAACGGCCACCAGCCCGTGCCCGGACCAGACAGACGCCCAGCACCGGGCGAGCAGCAATGCACGGAGCCGAACGGAGTAAGCGGTGAGCCGGAGCCGGCCTTTGATACCCTCCAAATGCCCGCGGCCGGCCAGGGGGGCCGTCCCTCCCCCCCGCTTGCCTCTCCCCGACTGCCCGACTCAAAACACAGTTCACATTTCACTCCTAATCTCCTCTTCTTCCTTTTTAATCCCCTCACTCCTCCTGGGTTGGGGTTTTTTCCCCCCCTCTCTCTCCCCTCCTCTTCATCCTTCTCTCTTCTTCTCCCCCCCACCCTCCCTGCAAGACAAATTACCCGTAATGATATTCTGAAGGCCATGACACCCATGTTGTCTCTTTGTCATCCTTTGCGGGGCAGTGTGAAAAGATAATGCCGAATGCAGCACTTATCTACAATTGAGAGCCCAGACAACTTGCTAATCCTTTAATAATGCCACATCAACAGCCTCATTGGCCAGCGGCTGGGGGGCTCCCTCAGCTGCATATGAAATCGCGGCTCCGCTTGCCAAAGTCTCGGTCCCTTTGTGTGCTCCTGTATTATTCCAGATGCTGCTGCCGCGGGGTTTTTATGCCTCCCCTGGCCAACCAACGTCCATTGTCTGGGCCTGGGCGCGAGGGAGCCCGGGGCCGCGGCCGGGGGGAGAAGGGGCATCGGCATCCAGGCCTCCTCCGCCATGTAACCCCATGGTTACACCGAGCGGGCCGTCGGGAGAGCCCAGAATCCCAAAGGGCCAAATCCTGAAGCCTTGGGCTCAGCCGTTCATCCCTCTCCCATGGGGTGACACCCTTGCAGAGCAGCTCCCTGGCACCCGGCCACCTCTCTCCCGTCTCCAGGCCAGGGTCTGCCCAACTAACACCTCCGCCCTGGCACAGCATCCCGCTGGAGACCACACGATACGGCCCGGGCGGAGGAAGCCGGACGCTATGATCGTGCAACCTGGGAATACTGTCACCGTGCCCCTATGCCGCGAGAAATCACAAGCGCATCGCTCCGTGCCTCAGTTTCCCCTGTCGCACGTCTCCCTGCCAAGTCTCGGTGGCTAAGCCCAGCTTTTCGGGTGCCGCTCGGGCCCTTCGTGGAGGCCACTGGCACTCTTCTGGGTGAGACGTCGGCCCTGGTTATTCATGCACCCATTTACACAGTGCTGCTCCTGCCCCTGTGCGGCGTAAATGCAGAAGGGCGGCGCGGGGGCCCCCAAAATCGGGAAGACGGCAAGGGCCACTTCCTCTCCGGCTCCCTTCCCCCCTCCGGCCCACCCCCACTTTGATTTACGGCTCTCCGGAGTCGCCCAAAAGCTGTAAACACACTTTTATTTGTCAGCCGGATCCCTGCAGCCTGCGAGCCTGTCGGGAAGGTAATATATGATCTCCGTCCGCGTTGCCTGATGAGGCCAGGATTAGGAACCCTACATATTTTATAGAAACCTCTCCATGATCCTCCTTTATAAATCATTTAAATAGGAGTGTCTTTTCTTGGGCCGCGATATAAAATATTTACTGGAGTGGATGAAGGCTATTCATCCGTGTTTACTCTGCTGCTTACCAGACCGGCTACATTTACAAATAGCTCAGCTTGACGGAGCCCTTTGCTCTCCGTGTCTCAGACCTGGTTAAATTACAGGGCTGCTCTGTTAAAACTCCCCCAGCTCGCCGGGGCTGGGGGGCAGCAGAAGGAGAAGGAGATAAAGCAAATGCCAAGGGAGCACCACGGAGGGCTTGTGGAAGGAGGAAGAGTCTGAGGTTTCTTTTTGGGGGGCTTTTTTTTTTCCTTTGGGGGCTTGTTCCCCTTTTCTTGGCTTTGCTTTCAGCCATGTCTTTTGCTCCGTGCATAAAAATAGGAAGGTACCGGGCCGGGCCCCAAATAAGCAGTCCATCCCCTGAGCCTAGATGGCTCATTGGAGCAGCGTACTCCAAGCATCCCCAATTCCTCTGCGCCCCGCGCCTTTCCCACCACAGTCTTCTCTCTCGGGATGGATATGCCGCGGTCTGGAGGTGCGAGTGCGGGATGTCTAGACATCTCGGAGGGAGCTTTAATCTACTCCCGGGAAATCAGAGCGTCAGATAAATGTCCAAGCCAAAATCCCAAGCCCCCCAAACCCAAGCCAGGGTCTTGAGCTGGCTGGTGCGGGCGTATCGTGGCGACGCTGCTATTGGTATCAAACCGGCGAGATCAAAGCAACCCCAAACGCATATAGAGCAGCTGCAGCCACGTCTCCAAATTGCAGTGTCGGCACAGACCCCTCTCCTCTCTCTTCTTCTTCCTCTCCCCCCCTGCACCCCCCAGTGCGACAGTCCACTTGCACACACGCTTAACATGGAGCCTTGGCGCTGACACACAGGTTGGAGGTTATAAACCTATTTCATCTAATGAGAATTAAATCCCGTGGTGTGTACAAGCGCCCCACGGCATTAAAAGGACGCTGCCCCGTCCAGGGCTGCGGTGGCCCCAGCGGTACCAGCGCCGGGCCCTGGGGCACACCTGGTGTACGAATGCACCGGCGGCCCACGGGTGTGTGACACAGATTGCCGCGCAGCACCTCTGCAGTCCGGGGCATTTCATCGCGGTCTCAGCAGCAAGCCATACGGGGGTTAATATCTGCCGAGGGTTTGACTCCCTGGCTTTCCCCCCCCTGCAATGATTAAAAAGGGGCTTCTCACTTTCCCTTTAACTTGTGGCCAGGGTCACGTTCCAGGGGCCTTTCCCCCACGTCCGTGCACTGGCACCGGGCTAATTGTGAACGCTGCAAGGGGATGCATAATCTGCGCGTGCCTGATATTTATAAGCCGTCTATCTCTGTGGTATCAGCTGGAAAATGCAAATACATCAAAGCCCAAACACAAAAAGAACGGGAGAATTATGGAATCGCGTCGGAGAGGCACGGCCCGGAGGCTTTGTTTGTTTTATTTTTTCGGCAAACACTCCATTTTTACGGGACGCTGCATTCAGGCCCCAACGCGGCGCGTGCTCGCGTTCCCAATCAACCAGGAGAGCGAAAGCAGGAAACGACGGGCCCCGTCCCCAGAGCTCCCGTGACAGTGTGACAGTGGGTGTCAATCACCCCATTTCGCAGGCGGGCAAACTGAGGTAGGGAGAAGAGAGTTGCCCAAGATGCCAACGCAGCTGGGAACAGACGCCCAGGAGTGCTGACCTCCCCAAGCCCCATTATTTATGCTTTAGATAGGAGACTAATTACAAACAGAGGCTTGGATTTGCTTCTCATTTAAATGAGGACGGCGTCAGGAGTCGATTCACTCCGGTCCCCAGAGCTGTCCTTGGATAAACACAGGGCAAGTCAGGAGAGGATCTGTCTTGCTGTTTTGCTCCTCGGCTGCAGATCTGTGTGTGCACAGCCTTCCCTCCCCTGCTGTCTGGCATTTAACCCAAACATGCCCCCTCAGCAGGGCTGGAGACGCTGCCAGGGAAAGTTGCCCCTCATCTCGAGCTGGATAAACACTGAATCAACAGCCGAGCGCCACGGTCCTGCTGACTCAGGGAGTGCGGAGCGCTGGGATGTGATCATGAATCCTGTTACAGGAGTGACAACACCCTTACATCAGCCATGAAGCTGTCTGTTCCCAGCAACGGCTAGGAAAAGAATGACTCCAATTACCGCCGAACGTCTGCGCGCCTGTTATTAATACATGTATTACAGCAGCCACCGCCGAGAGCGGGGCCGCCGGTGCCAGGCCCCAAAGCGCTTCCAGCCTAGCTAGGCAGGAGAGACGGGCCCCGGGGGAAAGGGGTTTTTATCTGCTGCTGAACAAGGAAACGGAGCTTTGTCCGTGGGCACTGGCACAGCTGGAATTAGGGCCCCAGATGTGGCATCGGGAGAGGGCGCAGCCCGCATTGTAACACGCACCCCTGACTCAGCAGCCAGCAGCACACGTTCAGCTCAAACTTTCTCTCTGCTTGCGTTGCTCCCTTGAGACATCCCAACCCTTGATCCTCCTTCCTCTTCCTATGGGCTTGGGTAGGGACACTGCTTTACGGCAGCGCCCGGGCGTACAATGCGAGCCGCGGCAGCCTTCAGGCACGGGGTTGGTACACTTGGCTCCGATCGGCCGGTTCTTTGATTTTGCCACTCGCCCGATGAGTTGTAACCGGGGCCGGGAGCAAGGGAGGCGGTCGGTGCCACATCTGGAAACACGACAGGCCAGCTCCACGCTGCCCCGGTGCTCACCCGGGACTTTGGTTTCCGTGGGGGAACACGGCCGTGGGTGGAGATCCCACTGGATGTCCTCTTGGTTCATTGGAGACACTTAAATGTGGCCGAGGGGTCGGGACACCCCCGCCACGAGCCGGGACAGCCTCGCCAGAGCGCCCGTGTCCGACGGTGCGGTGCTACCGTTCTCCGGGCTGAGCCGCTCTGCCAAGGCACACAGCTACGTGGCGGATTCAGCCCACGGAGGGATGCTTGGTGGAGAAGCCCACGAGACGCTCGGGTCGGGCCCTGGAGGGGCTAGATGCAACGGTTTGCACCAAACCTCTCCGGCGCCTAGACCCGTCCACGCTGTAGGGCCAGCTCCGTGCCATCCTCGGCCCGTTTCCTGCACCGGGAAAGGACAATGGCTTCCTTGATCATTAGCATTCATTGCAATTCTTTTCATTTGTTACCTGGCAGTGAAATGAAAAGCCGTCTCTCTCTCTCTCTCTCCTCGGTGGGGTGTTTCTTACGGAGAGCCCCAGCTTGGTTCAATCATCCTTTGGCTCCGAGACGCCGGAGAGCTGCTGCCCTCCCCCGCTCCCCGCCCCCTTGGGGGAGCAGACATTCCTATTAAAAGGCGCGCGCAGGGGCATGTATTTTACATAACACGCCGCGTACATGCTGTGCAGCATTCATGAGGATCATGCTGGAGCAATTGGGCCGAATATAATGCCAGGTACCTAGAGAGAGAGGAGCTCACAGAGGGAGAAAGGACACTGGTTTGCAGAGAAACCGCTCCCTATTAAAGCTCTCTGGGCTGGAAGGGGACTAAAATGCAACAGCTCTGAGTCATGGAGGTGGATACAAATGGGCTTTATCTTCTCCCCACAGCCCCAAGGGCCATGCTGGGAGCAGGACCCCTCAGTGAGAAGGGGAAGGGTGCAGAGGGATGAGGGACGGGACGTGGGGTGGGTATGGGGTCACCCAGCGAACGCTGGGGAACCTCTTTGGAGAGGACACAGGCAGAGAGAGCATCACGCCGGCTCCTAATGCTCAGACAGTCGGGGGAGTCCCAGCTATCCCCCCTGGGCTGGGACTAGACGGACCCCAGTGTGACCCAGTTGATCAGCGGGAAGTTCCCAGCACAGTGAGTTTGGGGCAGCCCGGTCCAGTAGCAAGCACCGATCCCCAGCGGGGATCTCCACGCCACTCTGCTGACGCCCGCCACGGGCCGCAAGGCCAGGAGGCAAAAAGAAAGGCCGCAGTGGGTCAGAGGAGCCCCCGCCAACCCTCTCCCAGATGCCAGCATCCCTCAGGACTGGGGAAGGATCAACATCTGGATCCAAGTATTGCCGGGCCGGGGTCCTGTTGGCTTTTGGGGCTGCAATTGCTGGGAGGGGACACGGTGAATTAGCAGGACCGCGGAGCACCGTACAGCACCGCACAGCACGAGCAATGGCACCAAGCCCTAGCAGTCCCGATAACAATCACGAGCACCGTCGCAATAGCAAGAATAGCACAGCTTGACGCAGCATGGGGCAGCCAGCCTCGTGCAATACAGTATAGCATAGAAACAACAGTACGAAGGGTTCACCCACGAGGAGCAGGTCCTTTAATAACCGTCTGCTCCATTGCTAGGAGGCATTCAGGCTCGGTGATGTCTGCTGGATAAGGACCCGCAGAATAGGAGAGATTCAATTGTCAGCGGCTGTTACCAAATCCCACAGGTCACTAGCAACCATATCTTATAAGCATCTCCATCTGCTTCCATTGAAAAGGCCCCGAACACACACACCGCTCACACTCATAACACGCCCTTATCATCCGGGCAGTGTTATTAATCCTCCCCGGCCCGGTCAGAGAGGAACCGGCGGGGAAAGAGGGTTTGGGTTCCCCCCCACTCGAGATGCCGCTTTCAAGAGAAAGGCCCGAAAAAAAACCCCACAACCCAACAAAATAACTGCCTAACGGCCTGAAAAGTTTCATTTCCTGCCGGCGAGGGCCCAGAAGAACAGCATGTAAAAGAGGCTACAATATCTGTACACAATTACACACCCGGCTGGCTTATTTCATGGAAATCAATGGCCGCAAAGGGACAGCGCATTAGGAGCTCTGCAATATAACACACTGGCTGGCCTCCCGTGATGTGCGAGACTGTCCTCTCCCCTCCAGTGCATATTTCATCTGCTCGCTGGCACCAGGCGAGGCTCCGGATTCAGATCAGCTGGGGGTCAAAAGGGGTCCGCGGGC
>NW_005841880.1:871284-885470 GCF_000455745.1 Alligator sinensis
GCATTCAGATCAGCTGGGGATCAAAGGTGCTCGCTGGGCCCCGCGCGCAGGGATGTGGAGCAGGCATTCATTACCGCGCGCGACTCGGGCGCTGTTACATTTCAGCAACCTTCCCCGCTTGCCTCTCGCTCCATTTTCATAAATCATCCCCCTGATCTGGTATTTTCTTGGGCGTTCACAGCGGCAGGCAGCTTGTTACATGAGCATTGCCGGTCGTATCGCTTGTACCTATCAAGAGATAAGGATGAGGGGAGAGACAGGGAGGGAAGCCGGGGAATGAAGTGCAGAAGCAAAAGGCTGGAGATATCCGGGTGGCAGGCATCGGCGCTGGGTGGCCTCCGCCAGCAGTTTCCCACCCCAGCGACGCCGATGGTCGCTGCCCCAGGGCAGGAAGGGAGCTCGGGAGGTCGCATCCAGTCCAACCCCCTGATCCCAGCAGGACCGGCCCCAGTTGGGAGCCGATGGGATGGAGCAGGGGGGTGATATAAGACCGGGCTGTTAGGACCTGGCTAGACAAAGCCCTGGCTGGGACTGGGGCTGGTCCTGCTTGGAGCAGGGGGTTGGACTGGATGTGACCTCCTGAGCTCCCTTCAACCTTCATTTTCTATGATTTTATAGGAAAATGAAGGCAGGGAAGCAGTGGCTGGCACAGATGCAGTAGCAAGAAGGATGGCATGGGTGGGCAGTCTTCAATCCATCTGCACGGGCATCTCACCGCTATCAGTGGGCATTTCTTTTGCTCAGTCTCTCCATCCCTGCATACACGGCCGCATCCTTCCCTCTCCCTGCCTAATAGCCATCCATCCACGCAGCCATCTCTCCATCCATCTGACCACGAGTATATCCATCTACCCCCTAGTCCTTTGCTTCTTTCCTTATCAAGCATCCTCCCACGTACCCGTCTGCCTATCAGTTTATCCACATTCCCATATGGATAGGATAGGAATAGCTATTCCCAAAGGAGCTAGCCAGTTTCCAGCAGCTGTGTCAGGTCTTCAGTGAGCCGGGGGGCTAAGGCAGAGGGTAAAAGAGCTGAGCCAGGCCCTCACAACTGCACCAGGAGCTCCTCTGAGATATGCCTGCAAAGACCCCCGCACAGGGACTGTGCCCACAGGATGCCCCGGAGGGACACAGGCTGGCTCAATGCAGGGCACGGGCCCTGCTCACTGCATTTGCACACAGACCATGTCTCCCGGGTGAGAAGGGAGCATGCACTGCAAGCAACAGCAGAGGAGGAGCTGATCCAGGTTACCATGCGGGAATGCGGATAAATAGGTATGCGTGAGGATGGATGGATAGGTGATAAAGAAAGTCAACGCCTAGGCAGCGCCACGTTCTTCCGAGGGGCTTGCAGCAACACGCCAGCGGTGCCAGGCTGCTGCCAGGCCAGGCACCGTGCAGCAAGCAGGTCGAGCAGCAGATCCTCGCCCCTCTGCACCCCCCGACACACCAGCATAGCAAGTGGGTTTCAAAGCGCAGGAGCATCAGGATTTCCAGCAGCCTGGATAAAAAGGTTATTTTTAGCATGGACCAAACCCGGCAGGTTCTTAGGTGGGCTCCCCCCCAGATCCAGACAGAAATCTGGGCTGCTCCCTTTCGGAGCTGTTGCATAAGGAGCTGAGTGGCTGGTCAGGGGGGAATATAGGTCTGGAGGGGTGGGAGCGCGGGCAGGGACCTTTCCCCATGGCAAGCATTGGTTTCAGTGGGTGCTTTGCACTGCAGCTCGGCAGAGACTGTCCTCAAAGACCAGCTGAAATGGGAAACCTGAGGCCCATCCCGCTCTCGCTCCCCCGGGGCGCGCATCCCAGCTGACACGGCTGCAGTCAATGACACGACAGCCTCCGAAACGCGCTCAGGATCTGGCTGCGCAGGCTGCGCGCCGCTATGACTCAAACACACCTTCCTTTCATGCCAGGCAGGATCTTCCCCAGGCCAGTGGAGCGCAATGTGCTTAGTGCCTTCAAGGGATTAGACGGGGGCGAAAAATGAACGCCGCGATGCTCCGTGCGGCTCAGGCAGCGTGCAACGGGCTCGGTGTTGTTATCAATTAATTCATGCATTGTTAAAAGTGACGGATGGCGATTATTTATGTGACAATAGCGCCTACCAACCCTGACTGGCATCACGGGCCCATCGCTGTAGCCGCTGCGCTGCCCCCAGGACTTTGCAGTCTAGACAGACGGGCAAGCAGGGAGGCGCAGAGCCAAGGTGTGACCCGGGAAAGGCCTGGGAATGGGATACTGCTTCCAAGTCAGGACTCTAACCACTGGCCCCTGCTGCCTCCCCCTGCCAAAGCTGTCCTCAACTACGACTGAGGTAGCTAGTCCAGTTTGTTCCAGCTGAATAGCATCACTGGTGTGTGTTTGGGGGTGGATTTGCACACATGCGCCTGCGCGTGGGTATATCCGGGCAGGCACACGCTGTAAGAGGCATGCAGAGGTACTTGCACGCACTACAAGAATTGCATTTTGGGTGGAAAACAGCAGCTTAGGTCAAGTGGGAGAAGTGACCGCGGTCAGATCCCCAGCTGGGAAGAAGGAGCAGAGCTCTGCCGGCTGCATCGGCGTCGGTGTGTCCGCCGCGCTCTCAGCCCGCAGCCCTCGGACACTGCCTGCCCGGGGTGGCCGCGATCCCGTGCTGAAATATGTGCTGCTGTCCCTGGCAGTTTCCAGCTGTGGCTAATAGGCCCGGCTGACTGCGGCGCAGCAGCCAGACTTACGGCTCACATGGGAAAGGCAGTCAATTAGAGCAAGACAGAGAGCCTGGCAGCCATGGGACATCCCAGGCGCGGGGGAGAGCAAGGGCGGGTTCGCTGCAGGGGAGACAGTCCCCGTTGCCCGTTGGAGGAGGATTTATGGAGCGCGGAGGGAGCAGAGGTCTGGGGGTCTCCACCGGGGCTGTTTCCAGAAGCCCAAGAGACTTGGGTCTCGTTCCACCCGGGACCTGAACATCTGGAAGCACAGCAGCGGGCACACAGGTCACGTACAGCCTCGCAAGCAAACCCAGCCGCCCGGCATGATTAACTGGCGCGGCCGCGCTCCTGGCGTAAATCAGCCTTTCTGGCGGCCGGAGGAAATGGGGGCCACGTCTCCATCAACCTTGAGATCTGCCCCGGGCGGCCCACGGGGGCCTGTAAAGCTGCGCGGCTGAGATTGCCAGCGCAGCTGGAAGATCGCGGCGTGGGTTTGTCCAGCAAGCAGAGCCGGGCGGGTTCTGCTTTTGGCACCGGGCGTGTTTCCCACCATCGCTGCACACCAGATTAATGGGCAGGGGGCCCCGGGGGCCCAGCAGCCCGGCAGAGACACAAGGAAGGGAAGGGAGATGTCGAGCTCAGTAGCAATCCCCAAAGCCCGTCTATGCTTGGACGGTAGAGCTGGAAAGAGCCTGGCTTTGCGAGGCCACGAAGCCGAGGGCAAAGACCCGAGAGGCTGAAGGGACCCACTACACTGGATCGCCAGGAATGAAGCTCCCCGAGCACAGGTAGATCCCAGACCCCCCCGCCCCCGGGGTCTACCCATGGCCTCTTGCTCAGTGAGCGAAAGCCTTGAGGCAGGGTCTCGGCCCAGCTGGTGCAAATCAACTGAGCGGAGAGAGTTTTTATTGAAAGAGGCATGGACCTTCAGGGCAGACAGGACCGTGCCCCGCTCCATAATGCCCCCCGCCGCCAGCCGGATGACGCGCGTGCCAGGAGCGGGGGGCTTGCAAAGCCAGCGCCAGCCTCTCCTTGCAGGCAGGGCCCGGGGACGGCCGTAGCCCTGGCCGTGGCAGGCGGTCTAGGATAACGCACAGCCCCCGCAAAGCAGGAAACAACTTTCTTCTTCTTCCCTTTAAGACTCGTCTCTAAATTGGACAAAAGAGCCACGAGATAAATAGAGAAATAATGAAAGGGGAAAGTTTCTCCTCTTCTTCCCCCTTCCCCCCCCGGTCTCCCCAGCAGTATTTCATCACAACTTCAAAGTTTCATTGCACTTTTCATCCGTCCCAGCAGAAAATATCTGTAATAAGATCAGACAGGTCCAAAGATTCATTGTTTTTTAGGGGGCCCCCCTTTTTTGTTTTCTCCCCCCTCTTTCTCTCTCGGCATGTCCTCGCAGGGAGGCTGCCCTCGCATCTGGAAGTCGTTACAGAGAGAAGCAAAGTTGCCGTCTCCCCGCCGCTGGTCGTTAGCGTTCAAGCAGGGGTCCCCCAGGACCACCCCCGGCACCCCAGCCTTCCCCTTTCTCACCCCCCCACCAGCTTTTCCCCTGCCTCTGACTGACAGCCCTGACCACCGCCGCCGGATTGCGTCCCGCGGTCCCGATGTTCAGGGGGTCCTTTTGATCCCGCGGCTGGGGTTGAACATCCGCTGAGAAACACTGGATGAAAGCTCGTAATGGCATTGAAAGGGCTGTCGGAGGCGTTTCGGATCAGACATGCCTCGACAGAAGCTGTCGCCCCCTGTTAACCCAGGATTGGGGGTGGGTTTTGGGGGGTTTAAGGGGGGAGTTGGGTAATTTCCCCCCCACCCTTTTAAAATCATTGTAATTCCTGAATTCCTCTTCTCTGAGGAGCAGATCTGTGTCTGCGTGTGCGTGCATGTGTGTGCGCGTGCAAGCATGCGTGCGAGAGAGAGAGAGAGAGACAGAGGGAGAGCGACCACAAGCACTTCCTTGCATCGCTCCCGGCGCTTTGCTAGACACAGCTCCTGTCTGCCCCGTTAATAGCTTACAAGCCAGCTTCTGCCCTAGGTTATGCAGATGCAAATCCTTGTTAAGTCACTGGGTCAAATCCACTTGCTCCTGTCAGGTAAAGCTGTCATTCAAGTCAAGAGCTGGGGGCTCTTATTGTTATCATATGCCACGGGCCTCACTCCATTTGTACTCTGTAGGCAAAGCTCTCCCCGGGGAGCCGTCCTCCCAGGAGCGGATGAGCGGCTCCTCCGCCGATGGGTTGCTGGCTGGCAGGCGGGCGGTTGTGTAACCCGGGGCTGGGTTTTGCCGCTGCTGGAAGCACACTGCCGGCGCTGTCTTGCACCCCGGTTGTGTCACAGCTTTGTCACGGTGCATTGCAGGAAGGCACATTTGAGGGTGCCCAGCGGCACCGCCACCCAAGCCGGGGTGACTGCAGCGACGGGGAAGGGGTCCCCCGGCTTCAATGCGTTTCAGTGCGGCCCCTGCACCTCAGAAACGTGCGTTCGGAAAAACAAGAGTCCCGGGTCAGGACAGTCCTCAAGCACATGCTTGTCTTTGAGTACCGGGCTGAAGAGGACCAGGATTACTCGTGTGCTTGAGGGAAAGTACCCCTCAAGTGCTCTCCTGAATCACGGCTCTCCGAACACAGAGCTGAAGAGCCGGCCCCGCTCCTAAGAGAAGAAGGAAATTTAAGATGTGTTTCATTTCTCCGGGTCACGCTGGAGAGGAACGCTTTGTTTCCCAAGCAGCGCCAGCCCCGGCGGGGCGAGGGAGGGCAGAGACATGAAAAGAGGGCCTGTTTCTCCGGCGGCCGGCGGCTTCAGCTGTTTGTTCCCCACCTGGAGCCGCAACAACCCCGCACTTCATACCGCGGCCGTCGCTCTCCCGGCGAGGCGGCTCCGACGCCGCAGCCAGGGGCGGGGGGGGAGTCCTGGGGCAAATGCTCCAGAAGCGCTTGTACACGTGACAAAGCACTTGCACACACGAAAGGCGCTTGTACACGTGACGAAACGCCAGCTTTCATCTTGACGCCCGCAGGCGGATCCGGCAATGAGACTGGACTCCGCGGGGTTTTGCAAGGGCTGGAGTCTGCCCCCAGACTTGTGCGACTCGGGAGCGACCCCCAGAAAACCCAGAAAAAGCGGGGCGCTCGGTGCCACTTCCTGGTGCCCGGGGAACGAGGAGGACTTGCCTCCGTGCCTGGTCCCGGGAAGGTCGCTGGGGAGGATGTGGCCAAGGGGCTACTCGGGGTAGAGTCCGGCCCTTGGTTTTGGCCATCAGCTGCCCAAGGGGCCCAGTTTCCCTCTGCTCCGAGAGCTGCCCTCCATTTCCACTTTCCTGCCTTGCAGACCCTTGCTCATCGAGGCCTGAATCCAACCGGAGTCCGGACGGGCAGACGGCACCAAAACTGCACCCGCCGCCCTCGGGAGCGCCCCCGAGGGTGCTGCCCAGACACCACGGCAATGGGCACCTTGGAAACACCTGGGATAACCCCCTGAAACACTAATGCGACACCATCCGTGAGAGCCGGAGGGACCAGAGGACCCAGCACGGACCCCGGGCTCCGCTCCCTGAGCAGCGGTGCTCGTCCCCGCTCTCCCATCCAAAACCCCGGGTCTAAGGAAGGCCTCCGAGGGGGCTGATGCCTGAACAGAGGCCGTGCCAAAGGCTCTCAGGCGTCCCATGGCCCAGGAGAGACTAGCAGACACGGGCTCAGGGCCCTGCACCTCGGAGAAGGTTCCCGTTGCGACCCCGGGACGCCTTCTCCCCTGGCCCCCCCGGAGCCGCTCCGCCAGGCGCCAGGCGCTGCAGGCTCCACGCCGCCTTCGCCTCCACACCTGCAGCCGTGACCTCCGTCTTCACACCATCGCAGGTACGGCGCGTTGCCGTGGCAATGGCTGGGAATCGGCTGGGGATAAACAACAGGAGCCGGCGAGCTCTTTCCAGACAAACAGCCTGGTGCCGCGGGCAGGAAGGCGGAGCGGGGCCCCGCTGCCCCTGCACGCAGAGGGGAGGGCACGGACAGACGCCCACGGGGGGACCTCGTCCTAGATGAGGCCGAAAGGGGAAATCCCTCCGCCCGGCGCCCTTGGCTGGAGGATGGGGCATCTCTATGCACACTGCCGCGGGCTGGGGACAGATGGGGGTCTAAGCCTGGCTCTGCCACCGATCTCCTGCGTGACCTTGGGCACATCCCTTCTCCACCTCTCCTGCGGTTTCTCCTGGTCCTGCTGTCTGCCCCCACCAAGAACAGCCCAGCTCCGTCTCTGTGCAGCCCCCCTGCAGGGAGGTGAAGGCTGCTCTTCGATCCCCCTCGGTCTGCTCTTCTCCAGACCGGCTATGTGCCGTTCCAGCACCCGGCCATTTTTGTTGCCCTCTGCTGGACTCTCTCCAATGTGTCCATGGCCTTTCTGTCGTGGGGGGCCACAGCTGGACACGGGATCCAGATGTGGCCTTACCATTGCCAAATAGAGGGGAAGAATCACTGCCCTCCATCTCCTGGCAGTGCTCCTACCCATGCAGCCCAGGGTGCCGGTCGCCTTCTTGGCACCAAGGGCACACCGCTGGCTCCTGTCCAGCTTCTTGTCCACGGTCCCCCCCAGGGCTTGTCTGCAGAGCTGCTGCCCAGCCCATCCCCTCCCCGGCCTGCACCGGTGCAGGGGATTATTCTGTTTTAAATTGCAGGACTTTGCACTTCCCCTTGCTGAACCTCCTGAGATTTCTTTTGGCCCAGTCCTCCAGTTTGTGTGTGTGTGTGTGTGTGTGTGTGTCTTTGTGTGTGTGGTTTTGTGGGTGTGTGTGTGTGTGTGTGTGTGTATACGTGTGCGTGTGCATAGGGTTCATAAGCAAGGCACCTGCAGGCAGCACTCAGGAGTAGTCAGCCTAGTGTCGGGGGGTTGTAGGCCCGGTCTCACCCGCACCCCACAAACAGCTTCCTCCGTGCCGCTCTCCCCCAACGCGTTTACGACACAGACGTTCCTCCATGGAGACACAGGGACATGGCCAAGGTCGTGCCGGGCGTCGGCACCCAAATGCAGCCCCCTCGAGTCCTCCCTCTTCATTCAAAGGACCAAATTCTGGCTCCAGCCTGGAGCTCGGGCTGCTGGGGAGGAAGGGCGTAAAGCCCCCGGCCTCATCTCCCCCACGCCTCCTTGCCTCGGTGGCCCCAGCAGGGCGAGGGCTGTCTGATCCAGGCCGGCCAGACCAGGCTCCTGCTGCCAAAGCCTTCTCCGTTGCTGCAGCCTTGACAGGGCTGAGATTTAAGGCCCGGGGTTTGGCCCGCGGAAAGGGGGGACCCGGCACAGAGCCACCCCAGCCTGGCTCCCAAGACCAACCGAGTCTGGATCTGGACCGCAGCAGCGACCCCCGTGGGGTGGGCTACGCCAGGGCCCTCCACCCCCCAAACCCTTCCCAAGCATGTCTCCAGCACCCTCAAGCCCGCATTACAAGTGCCGCCTTCATCCCTCTCCTGCTGGCGTTGGGGACTAGGGACTCGGTGCAAAGCGGGCAGACGGGCGCTCTTGCATCGGACCTCTGCTTCGGGTCACCGGATCTCCATCCGACGACGAACGGCAGTGCAAGAGGGAAGATAACACGCCGCGGGGAGCTAGGCGCGCCAGCGAAGCCCCCGGCCCGCAGCCAGCCTCCGCGCGCGTGCTAAATGGGGCGCCTGCCTTCCCGGAGAGGAAAATCCATGACGCTTGAATTTTGTGGCGCTCGCCATGAGATAAGCCGCCTCGGAAATGCGGCGCTGCGAGGGATGCGCATTTTTCTCCTCCTGTTCTGCTCTCGGCAGATGCAAAACAGCTGCAAACCCAGGGACCCCTCCGCCGCCTAAGCACCCGCAGCTCAGCCAGCACCCCGGGGCGAGGTAGCTCTAACCCTCCCCATTGCGGACGGGCATCTGGTTGCAGTCAAGGGGAGTTTGCCGCTGCCTTGAGGGCACAGGCAGCCAGGCCAAGGGGGCAATCCACGCTTCCACGGGCCAGCCAAAGCCACCGAGGGCGGGCAGCGGCCCTGACTGCCGCTCAGCCGCCTTCGCTCCCTTCGCCATGCCCATTCGCCTCCCCGCCGCAGCTGCTCTGCCAGCGCGCGCCAGCCCGGGAGCCGCGGCGGGAGTGCGGGGGGCTGCAGATGGTGCCGGCCCGGCCGGTAATTGAAAGCTTCAGCTCATCAAAGAGCAGATCATGCGGGCTGTTGTTGCGACAGCAGCGCGCCGTCAGCCAGGGCAGCGAGAGTTAAACGGTTCAAAAGCATTCCCCCCTCTGCTGAAAGAGCCGCTTTTAATTAAACATTTATCAGCTTAATTTTTCATCAACATGACAAGAGCTGATTATTCACCTACAACACCACCCCCCCCCGCCACCATCACCACCTCCACGCCGCCCCGTGGCTCTCCCCGCCGCTCACAGCCCGTCGTGATTGCTTTCCTCGAGGCCTTGCCCCCACGAGCCCAGCAATGGGGCTCCATCACCCGCCCGTCTGGGTGCCAAAGGCCCTCGGACGTCGCAGGGTGGCCGAGCTATTGGGGTGGTGAAAGGCTGCGTTTCTTGTCGAGGGATGGTTTTTTGGAGGGGGAAGGCGGCAGCTGCAGCAGGACGCTGGGTTCTCCCGTCTGATCCGGGAGGGAGTGCAGCCTGATGGTTAGAGCAGGGGCATGCTGGGCAGCCAGGACTCCTGGGTCTTCTTGCCGGCATCGGACGGAGGGGAGAGCGGGCCAACCTGGAAGGCAGGACGAGAGGACGAAACATTTTGCAAAGCCCCCGGGGTCCGGCTGCATTTCCCATCCCTGAGCGGCTCCGGGACGCAGACCCCCCCTTCCAGCCCCGGCACTTTGTGCTGCCTCCGCCGGCTTGACGAGCTGTCCCCGGCGCTGTTAAACCCCCAGCAGCCTAATCCCGCCTTTGTTTGCCCGCTAATCCCGAGCGTTTGGAAAGCGATCCCGGCCCCCGCGGCACCTCCGCCAGCGGAAGCAGATTTGCCAGGTGCCCGCTCTGCGGGACCCCCCGATTGTCTCCCGAACGAGCCTTTCAGGCCGACTTCGTGGCCAGAGCAATGAACCAGCCCGGAGTCGCCCGTGCGGCTCTCTCCCAGGCCAGGAGGTGCACTGGCCAAAGGCATTTCCAGCCTCTCCGTCCCATAGCGGCCCCCAGACCCAGTCCAGCGCCCAGTGGAAACCACATGGCTGGGCCAGGCCCTGCCACGGATGTAGAAGTGGGGCCTGCTAGTGCTCAATCTGGTGCAGAGGACCCCTGCCCGGGGTCCCAGGATGTCCAGGCCAGGTCTGAATTGGTGCTGCCCCGGGCAGGTGCCAGCCAGTGTCCAGGGTGGTGGCTACAAGAGGCATGTCCAGCTGCTGGGCGGCTCTGGTGTGGCCAGATGCAGAGGTGCAAGGAAGGAGCTTGAGGGTTCGGGTTCGGGTTCGGGTTAGGGGTTCCAGCAAGTGGGGCTGAGGAAGGTGGAGCGGAGGCTTGATGTGGGGCAGGAGCTGCGTTTATGCCCTTGATGGGATCTATGCTAGAGGCACAGCCTGACCCCAAGCAAGGGGACTTGGGATTCAGGACTCCTGGGTCCTCTTCTCACCTGGGGGAGCATTGCAGCTTCGTGGGGGCCCGCGTCAGGAGACTCTGCCCCTCTTTCCCAAAGGCAGCCTTGCCTGGCGGCTGCAGAAGGAGCCTGGCCGGCAGGATGCCGCAGGTGTGTGGGCTGATGACCCCTGCCTTGCACGGCATCGCCGACAGACGCGGCACAAGGGACAGGGGCGCACAGGACGGCGGGGCGGGGGTCTCCATTTCAAATCCACGTCTTGCTGAGTAGCCCAAGCGCTGGGCTCTGCAGAGAGGTGAGCGGAGACGATGGCACCGGCCCCTCGTCGGGCCTTTGGGATCTATGGCTCCATGAATTAATGAATAACGCCCATCCGTCTCTGTCCCACTCCCTGTCACCCGCCTATTTTTAGCCCCCTAATTCCAACCCCGAGTATTAAAAGAAACATGAGTCAGGCCGGAGCGAGGCAGGGAACGGGCACCGAGCTCGGCCGGTCTTATTTTAAAGAGCCGAGGTTGTGCGGGGCTCTCTGCCACTGCCCGCCAGTCGTGGCCCTACGCTCGTCTCCCGTAACCCCGGGACTCCGGGAGCTGAGGCCTTGCAGGAAAGCAGCGGGTATCATGAGGGTTGGGGCACATCAGGGAGGAGCAATGTGCCTTGTGATCATCCCTCCGTTTCACCGTCTCCATCACCACCCCCAGCCCAGCGCCCGGAGGGACGATCCCCCCAGGCTGCAGCCGGGCCAGGCAGGGAAGCGAGCACCCCAGCCCCACAGGGCTCGAATCCTCCCTGCCCAACCCTCACCTACGGCAAGGGGTGGCCAACCCGCAGCATGCATGCCACACATGTGACACGTGGCAGAGCAGGGAGGGAGCCTGCAGATAGGGCAGGAAGCAGAAAGCAGAGCAGTAGATCAGGCAGGGAGTGCAGAGCGGGGAGCAAAAAGCAGAGCAGCAGATCGGGCAAGGGCAAGGGATCGGAGATGGCAATACTGGCCCCATTTCACTGCGGGCATGCGGTGCAATCTCAGCCCTAGAATGACCCTGGCAGCCAAATCGGGGCATCGAGAGGATTGAGGCATCCAAGGAGGAAGGGCGGAAAGGGAGCTCGGCTTTCGGTCGGAGCAGCCGGAAGGAGGAGAACGGCCAAGCCGCGGTGCCGCCGTGCGGGGGGGCTGGCGCGGCGTCCCGACCTCGCTCCTCCAGGTATTACTGTTATGTCTCCCCACTCCCGGCACACAGATGGCCCTCATTAAAAAGCAAAATTAGTCTTTCCCCCTCTTGTGGCAAACTTCAGAGCCACGGATCAGCTGTATTAGGCTGAATTAATTAACAGCGGATTGTTCCTATTCTGCTAATTATGCTGAAATATGCATTAAACGCTGGAAATGAATAGGGCCCGTGCAGAAAAAAATGATGTAGCGCTTTAAAGCGGAGCCCCTTCCCCTGCCCCCTTCGGCAGGAGGGAATTGGCTACGACGTGGGTCCCGGCACGAAGCCCGTCACAGCCCCTGGCCCTGGCGCCCCCGCTCCCCCCGGCGCCCGGGCAGGCTTCCTCTGCGGCTCTGAAATTCCTCCAGACAGAAATGGGGGGAAAAGCAGGGTTTTGTTAAATAACAGAGCAACACGAGCAGGGTTTTTCCCTCCCTCCATTGGGTTGGTGTCACCTCCCAGCCCCTGGCACGTGCACATATCTGCAGCCAGCGTCAACCCACGGGGGCCTGGTCCTTGTGTGAAGATTTGCACGTGTGCAAGGGGCTGTGGAGCAGCGGGGTGAGTCGGTGCCTCAGTTTCTCCCCCTCTTTGCCTCATCTCTCCAGGGCCTTCTCTGCATTTCCCCCATCTGCTGCCCCCCACGCCCGTGCGCTCTGCACCCGGGATGCCAGCGGGTGACGGGGTCATTGCAGAAGGGGCTGCCGGTGCCCTGTGCCCGGCTCAGCTCTGAGGGCTCGCGGCTGCAAGGTCACCGGGACCTGACTGTGCCAACTCCCCGCGGACCATCCCGAGGGATGCGAGGGCAAGCAGCCGACCCCGCTCCGTAAGGCAGCGGGGAACTGTAACGAGCCCCTTTCGACCCCGCTGGGGCCGGTCACCCAGCAGCCAGGACAGCCCAGAGCTCCCGAAGCCCAGGCGGCACAACGCCCGCCAGGCCACACCGCCTCCATCATGAGACCCGGTCAATAATCCTATTCCAGCAACGCGGCCAAGCCTTAAATCGATGGCAACGAATCCTCCAGTCCAATAATAATGAAGTCCAGGCAATGATTATGAGCACTGCCCTGCAGCAGGGTGGGCCACGGCTTTGCACCCGGGGTGGGCGCGCCGACCCCTGGCATGAGGTGACGATGGCTGGTGTGAAGCGAGCTGTCCCAGCCCGTGCCCGGTGACTCCAGGGAACGAGGGGACACGGAGACACCCCTGCGGGGATCACACCCCCTCCTCTCAGCCCACCGTCGCCCTTCAGTCGTGGTCCTGGGGGCAGGTGCCCGGGCGGAGGCACGCAAGTCCCTTTGGGAGAACAACCTCCTCTCCGGCCCGAGGATTTAATCCAGAGGGCTCTCGCCCCCGAGCTGCCGGGTGCAGGGGCTGGCGGGGCACAAAACATTTCACCGCGTAATCAAGCACGTGCGGTGCATTTCTCGGAGGCTTTCAGGCCTGATGGAGCCGGGTAATGCCAGGGGGAAGGAGCCCATGGATTCAGCTTGGCCTTGTGGCTGGGTCCCAATCCTGCATCCCAACCCCATCGCCCGCCCCCGTTTGGGCTCTTTCATCTGCCGCGGCTAAGGGCTCCAGCACCCAGAGACACGAGAAGGCTCCCAGCATCTGCCGCAGCGATGCGTACGCTCCTACAAAGGCAGCAACAGCAATGACTTCTGCAGGGCTACTGCTGATTGACACCAGCTGGCATGATTTACACCAGCTGCAGCGCTGACCCCCTTCGCCACCCCCCAGCGGAGCGTCTCAGGACCCGGTGGGACGCGGCGGCAGGCAGCCAGGGAAGGGCAGGGGCCGCATTCTGCCCCGAGACGAGCGCTTTGTGAAAAGCCTGCAGAGTGCGTATCATTTAATTAGGCCTAATCAGTGCGGAATGCAGGTTAATGAAGCGTCATCGACTAGGAAACGCGGGGAAGTGACGGGCAGCGGCGGGAGGAGGGGACGGCGTGCATCCTATGCCCGCGGGAGCAGAGCCAGGGGCCTGGGCTCCCTGTCCACAGGCCCCGCGGTGCAGCCGGGCTCCCAAGGGGGATGCATGGGCAGAAGGAAACCCTCCACCGGGAACTGGAGATGCCAGCTCTGAAACAGGGGCTCGTGATTGCTGTCGGTGCTCTGTGCAGCGCCACGGCCCCGCATGCCTGGAGCTGTGCCAGCCTAGGTGGGACCACGATCCCAGGACCCGGCGGAGATGCCATTTTAGCAGCCAGGAAGGTCTGTCCCCGGAGCAGCCGGGGCGCGTGCCGGGTAGAGGCGAAGGCAGGAGCTCTCCAAAACACCGGACTCGCACGACATTGATTTTTATTTTATTATAAAAAAATACAGAATCCAAATGGGGCAGGGGCCGGGCACCATCGGCACGACGCGGAGAACGAAAGCTGCATGTCTACGGACCAAGCTAGGCGGAGTCGAGACCAACAAGCAGAGACAGTTCCCGGGGCGGGGTGGGGGCCGACCCCCGGAGGTCAGCCCGACCCAGTAAAAGGATTAAAAAAAAAACAACCCCCCAAACCCAAAGACCCAATCCCAAACCCTGTTGTGTTTAATTATAGCTTCGTTTGAACATTGCTTCCTCGGTTGCTTTTGTCTTTTAATTCTCTCACAATCGCTGTACACGATATATATATTTATATATATATAATATATATATATAAAACACAGACTGGAAGCCAGGTTTTGCCACCATCCCCAGGGTGCGCGCGCCCAGGACAGGCGGCACCCGTGGGTGGCTCGGGGCTGACGGCTGGCTCGAGCATCC
>NW_005841880.1:885760-906978 GCF_000455745.1 Alligator sinensis
AATGGGGGGGGTCCCGCGCCCCAGTCTGGGACGTAGGGCGCGGCAGGGGGGGGAGAGGGGATGAGAGGGGCCGAGATGAACTTATTGCGCGGCTTCGAGCGTCCTAGTCTAAAAAATCAAAAGCGAAATCCACCCTTTCCGGAAAATCCATTCTCAACAATACGTTAAAAAAAATATCTGACGAAGGCTCACAGTCCAACGCCCGCCGGCGTATGTACAAGGCCGAAAGGTGCGGGGGGCTCGGGTAGCGTCGCCGGCCGTTCACGGGTTTCCACTTCCCCAGGGCTGGCGGGGCGAGATGTGCGCAGCTGGATGCTGGGTGCTCGGGGCGTCCCTGGATCGTACCCTCTTCCCCCCGGCCTGAGACACGCCAGGCACCGGCCTCCCTTCCTCGCCTCTTGCTACTGGGCTCCTCTCCAGCGGGACGTGCTGAGACCCCGATAGCTCCTTGCCCCTCTCCCTCGCCGTCTTGGCTTGTCCCCTCTTTCTTTAACTTCCGGCCCTGATGTGCAGCTTGTCCCAGCAGAAGGGGCAGAGAGGAGGGAGCGGGGCATGCCTGGGTAGCTTGGGGCCAGTCTAACAGCAAAGAAATGGGGAGGAAAAAAAGCTGAGCCAGCTGCTTTTCCCCGGGACAGCGGAGCGGTGGGGGGCAGGATTGAAAGCCACTGGTGACAGGGAAGGGGAAGGCCCGACGAGCAGCTCGCTCGTGGGTCCAGCGGGGCTGGGGACCACCCGGGCGCTGCTCGCACGCTGACCCCTCTCCTAGCCCTCACAGTGGGGCCGGGTGGAGGGGGAAAGCACCAGCCCCGGCGTGAAGCAAAGGGGTCTTGCAAATGGGAAGGGACTTAGCCGAGCTGCACCCATCGCCCGCCTGCTCTCAACCAAGGGCACACTCAACCAAGGGCACAGAGGAGCCTGGCGTCAGGGCTCCCCTCGGAGACCCCTCAGCATCCTTGGCCCCCTTGATTGCTCTCACCATCCCCAGAGCCCTTCTCACTGCCAGGCCGGCCCCTGCCCTCTTGCTTCAGCCGCTTTCCAACAAGCCGGCTCCGTTGCCCACCTCCGGCTGCCCCTTCCCCCAAGTGGATTTGGGAGCCTGCTCCTGCCGAAACCCCTGGCCTCACCCGTCCCTTCCCCTCCCGCAGCTGGCCGCCCATGAACCCTTTGCAGGCATGACCCATTGCTGCTCCAAAGACGTCCGCCCACCGCACGTCGCCGGCTGCACGTGGCCGCTCAGCCCTCCCCTTGCCAACCCCGACGGCAACAACGAATTACACACATCTGTGCACGAGCCAGAGTCATCCCACCAGGTCCCGGGCCTGCCTGGCTGGCTCCGAAGGTCCTGGATTGCCTGTTTCCATCGGGCCCCTCTGTCCAGACCCCTCCGGCAGGGAGCCCCGGGGTCCTGGCACCGCTCCATCCAGGCGAGAGCGAATGTGGCTGCAGAAGGACAGCGGCAAAAGCCCAGGCTGGCCCGGGAAGGGCTCCATTGGCTGTGGGTACCGCTGCGTCCCGGAGCCGTGTCCGCTTCCCGACGGCTGCCCCGGGCCAGGGATCGGGTCCGTCCGAGCGCCGGGGAGGAACCGAGAGAGGGGGATCCTCCGGCCTTCCCGCGGCGCCTGGGGAAGGAGCGTGGCTGGGGCGGGGAGGGCTCTCGTGTTGTGCCCGGAACAGGGCTGATGCCCCGAGGCCCTGGGAATGACATAAAAAACCCAAAAGGACTTGAATATTTGGTCTAGAAATTTAAAAAGCGAATGCCCGTGGGGGAGGCCGAGCCACGGGTCCGTCCAGAGCCAGCGCTGCGCCCGCCCTGCCGCAGTCCTGCCCGGGGTTAGCGGCTCCCAAAGAGGGGCGCCAGGGCAGGGGGGATCTTGGCAGTCTTCTCCCCAAATCAGTCCCGGTCAGGGGAGGGGTCCCCTCTTCCCCCAGCATCCGAGCAGCTGGAGCCCCCGGTCCAAGGTCACTGGCAAAGGGAAACTTGGAAAGTAAAAGCCGAAGGCTGGACTGAGCGGGACCTTGCCCCCCAGCACCGGCGCCAGCACGTCGCCTCTTCCCCCATGTCCGCCCGTCCGTCCGTCCGTCTCCTCCTTTCCCGGCTGTGCTGCGAGGCGGCTCCCCTCCCTCGGTTTGGCTCCGCGTGGGGCTAGGAGGTGAGGATAGTCCAGAACACCGGCACCACCACCAGGATGGCGTGCGGGACCCTGAGGCTGCAGCAGGAGTTATTGCTTGTGAAGATGGGCTCCGGGGACTCGTACAGGGAATCGTCTGCAAAGGGAGAGGAGAAGAGACCCACGTCAGAGCCAAGCTACCGGCCGCCGGGCCCCGCTCAGCTCCCCGCCGCGTTGCACCAAGAGAGGCGTCTGCGGGGACCCTCCTCTACCCCCCGCCCCGAGCCGGGCCGTGCCTCGCCCCCCAAAAACCGCGAGACATTGCAAGCTCTTTAACTACAAGCTGGGTGCTTCTCTAAGGCGTTCTGGGACGTCGCTTTTGAGGAGGTCGTGGTCCCAAGCCGGCGTGGCGAGGGAAGCTGAGGTTTCTGCACCGTGCGCGGGGCTGCAAGGGCCGCTGCGGGGACGACTGCACCAGCCAGGCCTGCGTGCACGCTCCCTGCGGAGTCAAAGCATCTCCTGCCTGACGAGCAGCATCAAACCTGGGGTCCGCTCTCGCGCCCGGCTCCTCCACCCCCTGCTGACGGTCTTGTCCTGGCCCCCGGTGCCGGCTCAAGCTCTGAAGCTTGAGGTTCAAGCCCCTTCCAGCCTGTTTCCTGCCGCTCGTGATGATAAAAAGGCCCGAGAGGACCCGAGAACAAGTTAGTCCCCAAGGTGCGGCGCTGCCTGACTTCAATCTACCTCCCCTCGCCCATGTTGGCGGGGCCGGCCAGCTGCAGCACTCTCTAGCTCCTGCTACTTCCCTCCCTGGGAACTTCAAAATACACTTTCTTTCCCAACCAATTTTGCTGCATTCAAGGCATCCAGAGAACCAGCCTCCTGGCTCCCCTCCAAGCTGGAAAGCCACGTTAACTGTTAAAAGGAGGAGAGAACAGGCAACCACTTAAGAGCTGCCTAAAAACTTTGATACTTTCTTCCCTCCTGCCTCCCCCACTCCCCGCTTTCACTTCCAATGGAGCCGCATTCAGCTGCCACTTTCTGCTGATTGCCTTTGTTATCTTGTTATTGCTCTTTCTTTCGCTGGATTCATTATATTCGGAGAAATACACACAAAAGGGAGCAGGAACGTGCAAGCAGCATGGGGGGAGCGATTACACTGGCGATCAACAGGCTGCCAAAAGCCGGCACGCAGAAATCTCACGACTGCCTTCAAGTCTTGGGATTTCAATAGCGGGAGCGATGGCCGCTCTGTCATTTCCCTTCGGCAGCCGCCGGGGCTAGGAAGCGACTTGGCTTCTCTGATTTTTAACCGCGGAAGCGGAGACGATCCCTCACACGGGTGGGCCCGGGCGCCGGGGCGCGCCAAGCATTACAGGGGCTGGGGTCAGGTCCTGCAAGCTGCGTCAGCGAGTTATAGAAAATGAGGGTGGAAGGGAGCTCAGGAGGTCCCTGCTCCAAGCAGGACCAGCCCCGACTACATCACCCCAGCCAAGGTTTTGTCTAGGCGGGCCTTAAACACCTCCAAGGATGGAGACGCCACCACCTCTCTGGGCGACCTGTCCCAGCCTTCACCACCCTCCGAGTGAGACAGCTTTTCCTAATGTCCAACTTCAACCTCCCTTGCTGCAGACAGAAAGGCAACTCCACAGCCGGAGCAAGGAGCCAGGGCCACACAGGACAGGCTGCACCTGCTGCTTCGAGCAAAGCAGGTCTTCGTGCGAGTGAAAGGGAAGAAATGAGGCTCCTAGAGACTGGAAATCCAGAGGGTTGGATCATGACGGCCAACCGCTTGCAAATGCTTGAGCACGTGAGTAAAGCAGAGTCCGTGCAGGAAAACCCCATCCCGGGGCCGACCCTGAGCTGCGCGCTGGGAGCTGCCAGGCTGAACTGCCGGAGGAAAGGGGGGGAAACTGAGGCTGGCAGCTAATGGCACATAGCAGCAGCTGAGACCGGTGACTGGGGTGAGCAATGCAAGGTGAGAAGCCGGCTGGGTGAGCCGGCTTGTTGGAGCCAGCATTGCCCCCGCACCCGGGGACGGGGGCGGCCAGGGGGAGCCGGCCGGGCTTCGGCATCTCAGTCCGGTGCCTCGAGAAAAACCCACGGAGCAGAGCAAAACCACCCCGTCTCCCTACCACGCGGTGTAATTGAGTCACCGTGCGCACTGTCACAAACCAGTGATCTGGGGCCCTCGCCGTGCAGCCACACAAACACAAGATTGCAAAGCAGCGAGCTTGAAAAATGTCCCCCCCCCCCGGCAGCCGCGAGAAGACTCGGAGGGAGGACAGGAGCGCGCTCAGCCGCTGCCGCGGCGCGGACTACAAACAACAACTGGAACGATGCCCAGAGGCGACTCGGGGACTTTGCCGGGTCTTGCAACGTGGCTCCGCGCTGCACCCGGGGACGAGGGGAGGGAGGAACGTGCTTGTCCGGAGAGACCCGTCTCCAGCGCGCCGGGCCGCGTGTCCCCGGCGCCTCCTCCGCCTGTCTCACGTAACACCCCGGGTCGCTGCTTGTGCGTCTGCCGGCATCACGCCCATGGTGCCGTCCCTCCCTGTCCCTGCCTGCGTCCCTCGGGTTGTATTTTAGGTGCAAACAGAAGCTGGGATAACTGGAAATCAGGAGCAAAGTCCTGAGGGTCGAAGCCCGGGACACTCCCGCGCTCGCCCCTCGTTCCCGGCTGCCGAGAGCTGCCCTCGCAGGAAGGGGGCTCAGGTGGCTGCCCTTTAAATGGGATTAGGAGCATTTCCTCATGCTCCCAGCCTAAGCCCCTGGCTGACAGTATGCCAAGCACGAGGGTGGTATTGTGCGAGATGCACTGGATCCGACGGCCGCTGCCAGCTCCTGAGAAGCCTGGGGAAGTCCCAGGCCTGCAGATCTGGCCAGAGCTGGAGTCGGACCAACCTTCTGGGGGTCAAAGAGCAATTGCTTAATAACAATCCAATAATCCAGCAGCAGAAGCCCTAATCAGGTAGCAAAGCAAAGCGCATTCAAGGGAATAAGTTAAATTATAACTAAAGCTGTTAACGCAGCCCCTGAGCTCCGGTCCCTCTAGTTTACTACTGGATTAAGGCTGGCAAGAGCCCCGAAGCCAGGAAAAGCACAGCCTCCCCGTGCCACTCATTTTCTCTCCCTCCTCACTCTCCTCTTCTCATTGCTCTCGCCTCCTTGTCTTCCTCTCCTCCGATTTCCCACCAGTCCCTTTTAACGGAGGATTGTTCGGATGACAACGCATCCCCATGCACATTGGGGGCATTGCTGCACGGACAGTGCGGTCCCTGCCTTGGTCTGAACCGTGGGCATCTGGACGTGGCAGAGGTGCCCAACGTGGGAGATACCGAGACATCCCCTACTACAGGCCAGCTCATTTTGAGGGTGCCCAAACCTGCGTGGCTGGCAAAACACCCCAAATCCACCTGACTCGAGGGTGGGTTGTTCAGCGCCCCGGGTGCGAACGTGGCGCTCCGAGCGTTTCGGAGGCCTCAGTGGCACGCAATCCCAAGCCTGGTCAAAACCCCCAAAACAATGGAGATTTCCTTCCACCAAGCAAAAGAGTTGCTAATAACGTGGACTTCCTTGCGGATCATTTTGTTCTCTGGACTCTCATTTTAAAACCACACAAACCAACCCCCGCCATCAACGCCGTCCGTTTAAACAGTGACATTTTGCAGCCCCTCGCTCCCTTCCCCTGGGACAGCAGCTGCCATGCACTAATTACACATTAATGGGAGAAGAAAATAATTAATTGGCTGCTTTCTGTGGCCAAAGTAGTTGGCTGTGCAGAGTTGCTGCTGGGTGGGGGCAAGGACTTTTCGCTCCTCTTTCCAATGCTGCAGCAAGGGTGAAGAGGCTGGAGGGAGGTTGGTGCCTCGCCGGCTCCCAGGGGCCTTGGCTGGGTGGGACGGCGTCGCGCACAGGAGACCTGGCATGAGAAGCATCGGAGCACCCTCAAAGCCAGCACGGGAAGGATCCTGGCTGGCTTTTGCCCGTGCAAGCGACTCGTGGGCATGACACCGGGGATCTGCGGCTGGGTCTGGAGATGGTTCGATGTCCGCCCGTCTCTAGCATGGAGTTTTGTCAAAGCATCTCTCCTGAAAATCCCCCGCCCCTGGGCTCTGTGCGACGAAGACCCGGGACTGGCAGATCCCCGCTGGCCCCACCTCGTGCTGTGCATCGTGGATAAGCTCACGGCAGGGGGGACGGGCCCTCTGCCCCCGCGGTGCAAGGGGATGCTCGGAGGGCGCCGTGTCTGGCTCCGCATCGGGGAGCCTGAGGGTCCAAGCCGCGCATCAGCGTGTCCTCCCCTCCCACGCACAGAGCCCGTCGCCGGCTCGGAAGTGGGCTACTTACTTGTCGGTCGAACATAAACCTTCAGCTTTAAGCAGGGCCTGTCAACCAGGTTAGGGGGGGTGGCAGCTGGAAGAGATACAAGGGAGAAAGAGAGAGAAATGCAGTGGGTTAGCAAAGGAGCAGGACAACCCAGGCATGCGTGCCACCGTGCCTCGGTGAGGGCGGTGCTGTGCTAAATGCAAAGCCACCACCGCCCCCTGCGCCAGGGTCTTCCCTCCCTTCGGGATCGCTGGAACTGGCCACGGCTTGGCTCGTGAGCTTGGAAACTATCACAGCTCAAGGGGAAGCCCCCGCACATAGGCTCGATGCCAGACTGGTAACTGGCTGCCCTCCCCTTTCGGCTGCGTGTCGGGGGGGGTTCAGCCCCCCGCAGAGGGTGCTGGCTGCAGCCCAGGCTGGGGATGGTGCTGGGCTGTGCCAATGCTCCTGCTGGGACTTCAAGCAGGAGAGGTCTTGCCCTAAGGGGTCTTGCCCCTCCACTTAGGGTGGGACCAATGCTGTATTTGGGGTCAGGAAGGACTTTTACCCCACAGACTGGGGGGGCTGCCCTCTACCTAGGATCTACGCTGGCTGCCGGGCCCCCCTGCTTTCCCTGCGGCAGGTCCGGGTGCGATGCCTGGTGCTGTGTCACGGTTGATTTATGAAGAGCTTAGGTGATGGATTTGTATGGGATGGTTTGGACAGGGCTGATCCTGCCTCAGGACTAGACGCGAGCTCCGGAGCTCCCTGCCAGCCCTGCTTCTCTGTGATTCTCTATGATCCTAAGTCCCTTGGGCATCCCTGCGCCCAGCTGGGCCTGGCACCAACACTCCCAAGCGCTCACGCGCTATGCAGGGGAGGGAAGCAGACAAACCAACACCATCATCCATGGGGCAGTATCTGTCCTTTGCAAATATGAGCTGTTCTTTGGAAATCTGATTATTGTATGTAAAGGAGGTGCCGCCTCCACCCCTCGAGCTCCTGTGAGCTGGTTGATTTCTTCAAGGTGGCTCTGCAAAACCATGCTGTGCTGCTCCTGAATGCCCCTGTATGCCCCGAGATTTCCCCCAGCCTCTGCCCTCAACCTGGCAGGCCACAGACATCTGCAGCCAATGACACGTGCGTTCAAGCCGGGCCTTGGAGCGAAGGAGCCAAGCGCAGCGCTCTCAGGCAGACTCGAGCACTGAGCATTAGGCTGAGACCTGTCCAAACTCGTGTCACTCAAGGCACTGGGCAGGTGGCTTGAGCCCTAGCCCAAAGGACCGGGCCCAGGATTTAACCCCCGGAAAGGGAAAGATTTGGTGTGCATTATTGTCCACGCCATCACTGGCCAGTGGGACTCACGGCCACAGGACGGGGCTGAGACAACCCCACTTCAAGGTGCCCGAGTGGGTTTGACAACCGGTGGGGGGACAAACACCCACCCTTATTTTGGGCATCTCCAGGCCCTGGTGCAAGCACTGGGGTCAGAAGAGAGCTGGCTATCCCGGGATGGGATCTCTTGCCCCTTGTTCGGAGCCACCCATCCTAGGCAGGATAAAGGGCCCGAGGGGCGCGATGCAGGCAATCCCGCGGCCCCGGGACACGCAGCTACATCTGCGTGACCTTCTGCCTCGACCCCTTCCAGCCGCGGGGACATCACAGCCGCGACCCCGGGAAGGGCTGCACCGACCACCCCACGGGCCAAGTCCAGCTCAGAGAAGGGAACCCCCAACTCGGGCTAGCGTCGGTGGCCACCAAAAGCCAGGCAGGTCCGGGAGAGCGAACATCCCCTTCCTGCGACTGCCGCTTGACCTCCAGCTGCTCCCAGCTCCCTTTAAGGAGCTTAAAAAGTTCGAAGCATCCCTTGCACGACTGAGGCGACTCCTGCCACAGACCGCAGCTTTGATCAACGCTTAGCCAGTGTCAAAAGTTGCCCGACCCCGGGCAGCGCCTCTCCGCCGGATCGTCCCTGGATACATGCTCCGGGGGCTAAAAAATGTCTGCCAAGCCAGATTTCATGCTTATTAGAGGCGAATGCAGGGGGTGCCCCGGAGGGGCGCTGGAGCCGGTTCGAGTGGCTATTGAAGGGGAACAGTTTGCAATTAAAACGGTGCAAAGTGAGAAAGGGAGGAGACGGGACTGAAGAGGCTGGCGCGGGGGGAGCGGGGAGGCATCAGGAGCTTGACGGCTTGGGAGCGCGCATGCCGGACGGAGCCGGACAAGGTGAGGTGGGTTTTAATTCGCCCTGAGGCTGATCGGCTCTGACAGCCCCGGCCCCAAGCTGCGTGGGGGACATCCTGTGCGGAGAAAAGCCTGGTGTTTTCCGCCTTTTCGGGGTCATCTCAAATAAGTGTTAAAGCAGCTTGAAACGCTGATTGTTCGGCTGTTTCGCCAGGGGGGTGGGGACGCGGATGGCAGCAAGGTCCCCGTGCCGGGCGAGCCGGGGAGACAGAGTCTCTCCCCGGAAGGGGCTTGTGCCGTGTTAGGAACCGGGCGGCCGCGGAGGGGGACAGACAGCGCCGGCACCAGATCAAGGGGGGGGGCAAGACCCGGCAGACGCATCCAAGCTGGGAATGACGTGGTTTCCTGCTGTTCGAGGCTCTGGAGCAGCCTTCCCAGAGGAGCAGGAAGGGCCAGGAACGCGCGGCTGCTACAGCTGGATGCGTTTATGAGCGGGAGGACATGACCGGACACCTGGCAATAGCAGGGGTGGAGCTGGGGTCCCTCTCCCTTCATACGAAGGGAAGCCAAGGCAGTCTGGCCCAGGTGGCGTGACATGGCCAAGGCCACGTGGGGTGTCGGTGGCAGAGGCTGGAGCCTGACTGCTGTGGTCTGAGGCCCATGTCCCAGCCCCGAGTCCGGCGTCAGGCTTTGAAAGCAACCTCACACCTAACCTGCTGCCCACTCTGCCCTCGCGTGTTGCTGACTCCCCGTGTCGCGTCCCTGGATGCGTTTTCGCAGCTCCCTCGACAGCCCAGCTCCCTCATTTTGCTCCTGATCTCTCCACATCCCTTGGGCACGTCCCTGCCCTGGGGTTTCCCAATGGGGCTGGCTGCTCCCCTCCCTGCGCTCCCCAATGGGGAGGTACGGGAGAGCCAGTGCCACGAGGCCAGGCACCGAGACCCGCACGGCTCCTTCCCTGAACAGCCCCAGCGAAGGAGAAGGGGTTTGCAATGCTGACGGCCCCCCACAGCCTGCACCCAGAGGGCTCACGGGCTGCAGGTGCCCCGTACAAGCTGGCTGTCATCTGAGGGTCTCCCCCTTGACCTTGGGGCAATGCAGGAAAAGTCCCAGGGACTCTCAAGAGATCAGGTTGAAGAGACCCCGAGAGCTGACAGAAGCCAGGCCCTGGGATCCATTGCTAACCCTGGCATAAGTCCTGCACCCACATCGTGCCTCAGTTTCCCCTCTGGCCCTCCTTCTACGAGGAGCCATGCAGCAATCGGAGATGTACAGCAAGGGATCGGACACCACAGCTCCTGGCGCGACCCCTCATTGCTTCCACCCAGCCCAGACGTGAATGGGGACAGGAGCCTCTGCGCGTGCTCAGCCCGCAACCAGTGCCCATACCCTCTCCCTATGCTACTGAGCCTCCGAACCCAGCCTGCCGGAGAACGCCGGGGAAATGCAGGCACTCCTGCCTTGCTCGTCTGAGCAAAAGGCAGCGGGCAAATCGGGCAGGGAGGAAATGGATGGTTTTTTTCCCTTCCTCCTTGCGTGGGCCTGACCAAGGCAGGAGCCAGCGCTTGGGGAAATGCACGGGCTGGCAGGGGGGTAACAAACCTGCCCCCGCGGAGAAGGCGGGGGGCAGCGGCTTCATGCACACGGTGCGTGGCCAGGCTGGGAGGCTGCTGCACTCAGTCTCCTGGCCTGAAGCAAAGGGGTTCACAGCAGTGCAAGGTGCCCCCCGCATCTCAGCCCCCAGAGACTGGGAGCTCCAGCAAGCCGGGCTAGAAAGAGTGGGCGTGTACATGTGCATGTGTGTGCAAAGTGCTCCCATAAGGAGATGGGGGGGGGATAATTGATAATTAACTTGCCCAGAAGCAAGAAGGAAATCAAACATTTGCCAGCCCATTTGCTGAGCCTGCAGGCCCATCCCGCCAGCTGGGCAGGGTCGGGCAGGCCACCCCTTCCTCCTGCCTCCCAAACTGCTGTGCTTTCAGCTTCGGCACACCATCGACCGGGCAGAGCTCCCGCCACTGGGACAGCACTGAGCGGGGGCTGCCCAGTCCCCCCCGCCCAAACAAGAGAAGTCAGGCAGAAAACAGCTACCAGGAGCCGCCCCGGACACAAGTGAGGGGGAGCACTGCAGGCAGCTGCCCCTATCCACCCTGGGGTGCATGAAAGACCTCCACTCCCCTACGCCCAGTATCAGCTAATCCAGCTGCGAGCACAGCTGCTAGCAGGGTGCAGAGGCGCTCAGGCACCCGCCTGCTCCTTGCTTCTCTTTGCCTGACATGCAGCCAGGCCTATGCTTTGCTAGGTGTTACCAGGCCCAGAGACTCCCAGCAGCCATCTCCATAGGGCCAGGGGCCCCCAAGAAAGCTCCATTATCATGGGAAAGAGCTCCTGCTCCCCACAGCCCCCAGAAAGACCAATATGAAGTGCATGATTTTTTTAATATATATAGTCTACAGTGCATGTAGTATAGGCCTGGGGACCCTCCCAAACTCTCATTTATATAGGAGGAAGTAAGGGGTGGCCTCATCCTCTGGGCAACACCCACTCCTAGGGCCAAGCTATAAAAGGCTGGCTCCAGCTGAGTCTCCTCCCTGCTAAGTGCAGGCTGCTGGGTTGGGTTGCAGTGATGGAGAAGCTGGAGAGGGAAGGAGGGTACCTTTTTTTTTTCTTCTTGCTGTAGCTCAAAGGAGGCTGAGCTGAGTGTGGCGGGCTAATTAACGCCTGGGGGATTTCAAGGGTGGGCTGTTCCCGCAAACATGCAAGTGCTAATAGCCTGGAAGGGAACCCAGTGGTGTGCGCAGCTGGAGGACAGCTGCGTCTGTGGTTAGGGCACTGCAAGGAGGCTTCGGAGATCGGGGCCTGACTCTCCTGCACCCCCAGGTGAGCCGCTTGCCCCCAGGCCGGCGCTCCCTCGGGCAGGCGCTGCCTGTGCATGTAGGACAGGAGCCTGCTTCCTTTTGGGACCAGCTGGTATCGTGATACCCAGCAGCTCGTGACTTGGCTGCCCTGGTAAGCAGCAGCCAAAACTGGCTCTGTGTCAGCCTAATCTGCTGGAGCCCAAATAAATGGCTGGGATTATAGGATGGCGCCAGTGGGATCTGGTGTCTCGTGAGCCCTCCCCTGCATGGAGATGACTCCCTCCAGGTGCTGAGGAGCTGCCCTGCCAGTGGCTGGGGTGATGCACATGGCACTGACAGGTCAAATGCAGGGAGGCATCGGGTCTCCCTCGTGCAGAAGTGGCATAGAGCGGTGGTTACATCTAGCTGCTGATCTCGCTTACTCCGGTGTAAATCCCCCATGTCTCTGCAGACTCCCCTGGGATTGCTCTGACCTTGACGGAGCCAGAACCTGGCTCCTGGGGTCCAACTCCAGCTCTGCCACTGATGCACTCTGGAGCCTTTGGTAAGTCACTTAACACCCACCCACCACCCTCGTTCCCCCCTCCGCCCAGCTTGCCCTTTCCTGCTGCAAACGGGCAGACGTTGCTTCTCCACCAGAGCCTTTGCTTTCCCTCCACATCTTAATTCGCCCCTGCAAACGCAGCACCCATCCGCTAAGCCAGCGCTTTTTCCCACATCAAGGGGAGGGCAGCCAGCGTTCCTACATCCTGAGTACGAGGCGCTTTGAAGCTACAGTAATGGGCACCGCATAAGTGCCTAGACGGAGCACTGAAATAGCAGGGGCGCTGCCGGTCGGGATCGAAGCAAATTAAGGCTGGAGATAGTTGCTCTGGGCTGGCGGCGGTCTCTCACAATCTGCCCTGGCACTGGCAAAGCCCTGCAGCAAAAGCCTAAAGCTGCCTTTAACCGAAAACAAAGCAAGGGATTAAATCACCTGTGGCTTCCTCCCCTTTCCCTAATGTGCTGGCTCCATCTCGGCCCCTTGTTGTGGCCACGCAACTTGTGTGGGGTTTCTTCTTTTGTTTTAATTTTGTGTCTTGGGCCAAATCCATTCTGAATCCTATTGACTGAGCAGCGCTCAATCGTTCACGTCGGTGCGGTGTGCCTCCTCCCTCCTGGGCTCTTCAGTCTGGAGCTTTAGATGCTCCCAAATCCATGGCAGATGGGACAGGCATCCCTCGTGCCTTGGAGTGCAGCTGCCCCGTGGTCCTGCTTGTCCCCAGCCGAAAGGCTGAAGGAGCAAGCTAGAAGGAGCGCCCGAGAGCAATCCCACCCTGCCATAACTTGTGTAGCCGAGATCCTCCCAATGGGAGGCTCATCATAGACTCTTGCAGGGGTGCAGTGCAAGGCACGGGTCTCCACCCTCGACTCCACCAAGTCATTCGAGGCTGGGAAGAATGGGGATCTCCCCTGCCACGTACGTAACATGACCTGGACTAAAACCGTCCTCATGGTGTTGGCTTGCACAAATGCAGCCTGTCTTCATGCCGGTTCTCTCTGGAGCAGGCGCGTGATGTGCAGGCCTCCACCGTCCGACCTTTGGATCCAGAGTAGCTTTAGCCGAGGGTGAAAAGCCAGGGTACAAATACACTAGTGTAAATGTTGTGTGTCTGCAGCACATCTCAGGGCAGGCATTTGCTCCGTGTTATCCCTTGCTCCTCCTGCATCTACCAGCATAGCTTTGCAACAGCACCGGCTACCCGCAGCTCCCCTGGGATAGCTGATATCTGCTCTGCATCCCAGTGTAAGGCTGGCATGCAGATCTGATGTACATCGCGCCGGTGTGACCGGGCCGCGTGTCCAGGCATTGCATACTGCAGGGCTTCTACGTGCCCAGTGTGGGGGTGCTGCTATAGCGAGGCTTTCCCACAGCTGTGAATCCCATGCACACAGGCCTGGTTTGCCACCCCTATGGGGTTCACGCCCCATGACGGCATCTGGTGCAACCTCCCCACAGCCCAGGTGAGCTGCAGCTTTGCATGGAGCAAAAAGCAGGGTCTCCGGCACGGTGCGGACCATGGTGGCCAGTGGCGAGGAAGCCCCTGATGCACCATGGCTGGGAAGCTTCATCAAAGAGGGATTTGTGCAAAGCCCCCAGCTCATGGCCGAGCATGCGCCGGGCTGGGGCGATGGCTCCCGGTGCCCCATTGTGTGACATGACTGGAGCCAGCTGTTGCTGATGCCTTTCAATATTGCTTGACGGCCCTTGCTGTGACATTGATAATTGACAATGATGCTCGTTAACAATAAGAGGGGGCCCCCTTTCCGCCGCCGCCTCGGCTCTTCAGCTGCCCCCCCAGCAGCGGGCGGGGGGCTGCCCTGGGGGAGGTGGGTGACCGCGTGGTTCTGGGTGGCTTTTATCCAGTGGCCTGTTTCACGTGTGTGTGAACACACGCGTGCACACGCATGCCTATGTGCATTTCCCCCTGAACACAGGAAATGAGAGAGAGAGAGAGAGGCACGTAATAAAAAATAATCCTCATTGGGAGAGATAAAAGGAGTAATTGCAATAATTATCTTGGCAAAAGGCCCCTCTCCAAATGGAGAATGTAATTTATGGGTATATGTATTTTAAAGGAACTTCATTTTCTTTCTCTCTGCCTTTTTTTTTTCAATTCAAAAAAAAAAAAAAAAAAAAAAAAGGAGGAAGGATGGAAATGATTCTCAATAAAGTTTAATTTGAAATGGAAGGAGGGGCCTGGGGGAGTGTCTGTCACATTAATGGGACTCTGACCCTCCCCCTGCCCCATCCCCTCGGGCACATGCAGGGTCCGGGCACACGGGTGAAATCCTCCTCCTCTCTGGACTGACACGCACACGTGTCCCTCGGTTTGGAAGATGGACTGTGCACCTTTTTGCACACTCCTGCTCAGGCAGGGGCAGTAAGAGCTGCAAAAGCCCCGCAGGCTGAGCGGGGAGTGGACAGGGCAGTGGGTCCTGGCCTGGCAGCTGCCCCAGGCGTTGGGGCTGGGATGCAGCCGTGGCCTTTCTCGCATGTACCCAAGCGTCACTGCTCCCGGGAAGGACCCGCGAGAAGCAGAAACACTGCTGGGAAAGGACCGGTCTGGAAAGCACTGGCATATCCCAGAAGCCACGGCCCCCCCACAAATGCAGGAGCCCCCCGGCCGTGTGCATGACTGGCCTGTTGGCTGCCCTTAGCTCTAGACCCAGCGCCTGCGCTGACATCGCGGGAGTGGACGCGGCCCTTATTCCCGCGGGGATTCCCTCCGTGCGTGCACCAGGGCAAAGCGGGGCTTGGTCCGTCTGCACAGGGGACTTGGCTGTGGCCGTGGCACAGGTCCTGCCCCTGGCAATCGCCTCCTGGCAAAGCAGCATCTTACCTGTCATGCCCATGACAGCCCGTGCACGTGCCATGTTCCCTGCCAGCTCAGAGCAGGTGCCGGGAGCTCCTGGCCCCCGGCCACGCTCAGCTGTAACGAACCTGTCGGCATGGCCGACCCCCTCTCGCCGCTCGACTGCGGGATCCAGCTGGTTCACGTCATCCGTTTAGTTGGATCAAATACGCCGGCCTTGCAGTTCCCAGGCGACTGTATCTGGCGGTGCCGTGCTGGGACCAGGACACCTGGGTTCCCGCTCTGCCGGGGTGACCTTGTGCAGCGTGCGGCCCCTCTCCAGGCCTCTGTTTCCCCTCCCTTCTGCTCCCTCGATCTACTGGGGACGCTCTCCCTGGGGGTCTGTGCAGTTCCCAGTGACCCAGGGCTGGGATCGAAGGCACCTCCGTGATGCACACAGCTCTTGGAGCCAAGTGGCTTGGCAAATCCCCTCCGCCAGCCAGCCCTGGGCAGCTACCTGCCAACCTGCCTCCATCTGCCGGGAACAGCAGATCTGCACAGCGCATCCTCTCCATCCCTTCCTCTCAGTTTAACAACCCAGTTGTTCCACCCGCGTCCCCGTCTCCAACTGGGCGCACTGGGACAGCCTCAGAGGCTCTCGCTATTCCCAGGAATCGGTTTTTGTTTTACAGTACATGCAATGACAGTTATCCTAAATTGCAACGACTGGGAGGGGGGGTCACAATCCTGGTGCAGCTGATTTCTGCTCTCAGCACTCATCTCTGATGCCTTGCATCATGTTTGGGGGGGGGGGGGTTCAAAGGGGGGGGGAACCACATCAGGATAGCGGAGCGCCTCAACCGGGGAAGGGGCAAGCGGTCCCCAGCCGGTGCATCAGCACCTGGCAGCAAAGTCGGCTCCGGCAGCAACAGGCAACGCGGGTCCCCCCAACTGCTGGATGTTCCCGGTGCCAGCTCTTAACCTTGACCCAGAACGGGGAGCGCAAACCGGCGTCTCGATGCCTGCGAGGTTAATGAAATTCCAATTTGCGAGCTCTAGAAGGAGGTAATTTCTTTTCTTTCATGTCTGCTAAATACGGTTCCTCAAAGAGGCATAATTTCTAATGTTCCGCATGACATGAATTCTAACCGGTTTAGCAATGATCAGTCTCACCATTTACTCTTGTGTAATCTCTCCCTAACGACATTAAAAATAAAAAAAAAAAATATACAGGGGGAAAAAAAAAAAAAACAGAATAAAAAAAAAAAGCGCGAGAGAGTCGTAGCCGCAGTTATTTCACGAGTGACATTTTACGGGGAGAGGGAGGAGAGGGGGGGAAATGGTAATTTAATATAGATAAAAGGAACAAATTAAGTAGGCTGAATACAGATGCTTTAGAGAAGGAAGGGGAAATAACGAGAGAGAGAACCGTGCGGGCTGTTCCTGCGCTGACGGAAGAAGGGTCCCGGCTCCCCGTGACACCACTAAGTGCTTTAGGGTCACGGCTTTTTTTCCTGCCCTCCCCTCTCCCCCCACTCTTCTGATTGCAAAACTGGCCGTGTCCAAGTCCAAGCCCCCTCTGGATTTTTCCAGCAGCTCCAGTCAACCAGGCAGCTATTCCCTATCGATTTCTGACCCTGCTGTCCTACAAGCCAAAAATAATAATGGGCCCAATTCTCCCCCCTTCGGGCCTGATCCTCTCGCTGCCTGTCCGGCTCATTCAGAAGAGCATTAGACCTGGTGCAAAGGGCTGCAGAGCGTGGTCGCGTGGGGCTGCGGACGCAGCCTGGCACGCAGCTGCTCTGGTTGGGGGCGCAGGGTTTGCTGGCTGCCATCTCCCCAGCGAGGATGCCAGGCATTAGCTGCTGCTGCTGAAGACAGCAGGAGGCGTGCAGGGTGGTGTTTTAGGAGGCCCTGCATAAATACCCAGCCTGCTCTGTGATGAGGTTTTCGCAGCGCCTGCGAGTTTGGCAGGTGCTTGCAGCCAGAGGAAGGCACAGGGTGGTGGCCGCACATGGTGCCGCTGGTTCTTGTTTGACAATGGGCAAGGACCACCGCCCTGGTCCAGCAGGAACCATCCCTCGGGTGCCGGCGATCCTTAACACCGTGCTCGCGACCCTCTGCCCCGTGGGAGGGACAGGAGGTGAGAGCTTAGTGCCATCTCCAACCTGTTTGAGGATGGACCCGCGCAGCCCCTTTCTGCATCCTTCAGTGCCGGGTCCAGGGGCAGCCTCACCTTGCTTCTCCATCCCTTGAGGCCCTGCCTACATCTCCTGACTTGGGGGCTCAGGGGAGAGGGGCCGAGAGGCCCTTGGACATCCCAGTGAGAGACCGACAGCAGGGAACTGGTCTCACTGGGAATGCTCCAGTCAGACCCCACCGCCCACTGGAGCAGATGGATTATGTGCGGTCAAATCCAACGGACTTCAAGCAGCTCCGAGTCGTTGGAGCCCCTTCCCCTGCCCATGCGGCACCGGTGTGGAGGGCCGAACACCCAGCAGGTCCCCAGGACTCAAGGGGCAGGAGGGGGGATCTTCCCACCTGCTCCCACCCCGGGTTACTGGTGGGGCGTGCAGGGCTGCCCGCGAGCCGCTCTCTGCGGTGTCTGGGCTGGGCTTGTTACTTCTCCAGCACCCCCTTGGCTGATGAACTCGTGGCCCGGGCTTCAACTGCAGGCTCCGCTCGCGCCAGCTCCGGCATCCCGTGTTCCAGCCGACGCAACGGGGATTAAACAAAGCCGCTGCTGGAAGCTAAAATACCTCCTGACCTGGCTGCGCGCCGCGTGGCACAGTGCCCTGGTGCCCGGCCAGGACCTGGCGAGGCGTGGCTGCTAGTCCCAGCCCCGCTGCTCGCTGCTCGCCTGCTGGGAAACCCCGGGGAAGCCCCAGCTCTGCACCTTGGCTCTGGGCAAGGGCGACGGCTCCAAGCCCCTTTGATGGCTGATGAACAGAGGGGGCGGGGGGATCTCTCTCAGCCATGGGAGCCCCTTTCCACTGCCCTGTCCTAGGCTACCTTGCTCCAGGGCCCAGCCCCAAGCTCCAGCCCAGAGGTAAGAAACCAGGGGTCGCTGCTGCCTTATCTCCATCTCTCTGCACGTGCAGGCAGGCACTGGGTCGCACGTGCCCACCTCTCTGCAACCCAGAAAGGTGACAACAGTGACCCTGGAGCAGCACAGTGAACCCTGGGATTCACTAGGAGCAAGACAGGAGCAAGCCCCTGGGAAAGTCCTGGGGAGCTGCAGAACCAGCCGGGCAGGGGCTCATCTCCAGAGCCCAAATCCACCTGTCCTGCCCCGATGCACCACGCACACATACACAAAGAAGGATGACCGCAGGTGAGCTGCTTCCTCCCCCTGTGCCTGCCCATCACTGTCGCACCCCACGCCAGGGTGCCTGAAAGGCAAGGGCAGATTTGCTGGCATGCTCCGGGTCCCCTGCGCCTCCCTGGCCAGGCAGCGCTGGCGCCAGCCCAATCCTGGAGGCTGCTCAGGGTGGCTTCATGGTTGCTCTGCACTAGCAGAGCTGCACAGGGCCTAACACAACCCTAACCCTAACCGCTGCCCCTTGGCACCGTGACGTGGGCATGTCGGAGAGCACTCGCGGTCCCTCTGCAGCCAGCGTCAGTGCTGGGGGCCCAGGCCAGGCTGGCATGGAGCTGGGTTTGACCACGATGCTGCCAGCCTTGCTTCGGTGCTGCTCCCTGCCCCACCAAAATTAGGAACCTGTGGAGCCTTCTCCTCCCAACAGCAAACAAGTTCCCTTTCCCCCACACCACCGAAATGCCCCCGGGTTGCTCGCAGGGTGGCTGGGCTAGGTCACAGCGTCCCGGATGACCCCAAATGAAGGAACCACAGAAGGAGAAGAGACAGGAGGAGATTGCTCCTCGGCACAGCAGGCCACATGTGTCAGCGGCAGCACCAGAATTTGCCCTCCGTGCCCGGAGAGCTAGAGGAGAGTCTCCCAGAGCTGCTAGCAGTATGGGGCACTTGACACAGAAGCGAACCGCTGCAGCTAGTGAGACCAGTGACACACACACCTGCCTTTCCCAAGGCTTTTATGCTGCCACTCGCACGGCTGACCTGAGATGTGCTAACCCATCGCTGTGCAAATCTGCACGGTGCCCATTAGGCTTGGAAGGTGCCTGGAGTTGTCAGTCACAGCCTTGGCGCCATGGCTGGGGGGTGGGTACCCAGGGGGACGGGGCACGGTACTCACAGATGTAGTAGTACTCATGCCCCGGCCGAAACTCGAAGCCCAGGGAGAAGGGCGTGAAGAGCTGGAACTTCTCGGAGAACTTCAGGGGCCCGTTGGGCGAGTCGGGCCGGTTGCACTCCCAGCGCTTGAAGCCCTTCTGCCGGTGGTCGCAGGAGGCATGGCCCTCGTAGTTGACCATGTACAGGATGTACCGCTCCATCTTGTCCGTCGGGAAGGGGTCCTCATAGTGAGGGCAGTAGATATCCAGGTAGTCGTTGATGCTCACTTCCACCGTGTAGTCCCCGCGATGAAACCTGCAGCCAAGAGAACCGGGAGGCAGGGGTGAGCAGGGCCAGCCTGACGCCTGCCGGTCAGACTCAGTGCCATCAGAGCCCGAGACCCCCCAGCGCCGGAGGAGCCCGGCGGGAGCTCCAGGGGTCTCGGGTACCGTGCAATTCAGATGCTCGAAGCATCTCCATTGTCCACCCCGGAGCAGCAGCCGCTGTGACACCCGCCCCGCTGCAGACCCAGGAGTCCTGGCTGCCCACGCTGGGGGCCGTGGGGTGGTGCAGTGCAGGGCACCACGGGATGCTCCGGGCCACGATGGGGAAGGGTTTCAAAAGCAATGCGTGACTCGGGGTGCCTGCACATGGAAGGACACCCACACGCTGCAACCCAGGCCCTGGGGCAGCAAGCCCTCCCCCACCCCGGTCGTTGCGCCCCTTTAACCAGCAGAGAAAACCCGCCCGCGTTTCCCACTCCCCTCCTTGCTGCAGCGAATCCCCCAGCCCCCCGCAGAATCGGAGCCGCCTGCTTACAAGTAATCACGTGCCAAACTCCTCTGCGGCTTCTCACCCCCACTCTCAATAGGCTTTGCCATTGTTAATTAATTAATTAATCCTAATGACCCCCCCTGGGTCGATTCACCCTGTTTGCAGATGAATAAAACTGAGGCCCGGAAACATCCAACACTGCGACGACAGCAACTGAGGGACAAACTGAAGCCGGGCGTCCTGGCTCTTCGTACCCCAACCCCTGCTCCCCCCCAGCCCCTTTCCCTCCCACAGCGAGGGAGAAAACCCAGGCGTCCCGGCTCACAGCGCCGCAGCTCTAACCACTAGCCCAGCGCTCTCTCTTCACATTAACCTTACAAGATTAAATTTAGTACCTCATTGTTTTAAGATTAATAAACCGGCAACACTTGGTAATAAGTAGCAAAAAATCATTATGCCTTGCGATACCATCAGCCCCTTTTGGTATTAATGCAGATGTGCACTGCAATCCTATTGTAATTTACGTTTTTGGTGCTGATTATCTAAGAGATTAAGGGATTAGCGGAGCTGGAAAATGACTCCAGAGTCTATAGGCAATTCCCATCTTAGACAGCGATGTGCCACGGTCCCTGAAAAACAGCCCGCTCCGTCGGCTGCTCCCCGGGCCCCAAAACCTGCCCCCTGAAATGGAGAATAACTCGCTCATCCGCTCCGGTTGGCCCCCGAGTTTGCCGGGAGCTCCCCGGTCTGGGCTGCCAGCCGTCCTGGGGTGCTCCTCTCTCCCTACCTCAAGTGGGTTTTCTCAGCTAATTAATTTGCAGTTCCTACAGCGGCGCTTTCCCTCGTATAGAAAGTCTCTTGCCGGCGTCAGCAATGCTGGGGCAGGTGTGTGAGATTGATTCCCTTCCAAGATGCTGAGAGAGCACACAACACCTGGAATAACGATGCAGGCTGAGGCGTGTGTGTGTGTACACATATATATGTGCGTGTATGTGAGTGTGCATGCCTGCCCGTGAGCGTCTGGAGGATACTTATCACCATCCCCTTTCCCTCTTGCGTTCTGCTACTGCCACGTCCCGGTGCTTCCCATCGCTCTGTGCAGGGATACGTTGCATCCCGTCCGCGCCCCTGGAAAACAGCACTTGGGGGGGCAATGGGAACACCCCAACGAAGGCAAGAGTCGGACCCGATGGCGGGAAGGCAGCCGCGGCCAAGGACACAGGGTCTCTATAGGGTCCACTCCTGCACCCAATTCCAGAGACGTCAGGACGGCGTCGGGTCCGGGTGCCGACTATGGCATGCACAGCCGGCCCGTCACATGCAAGGGGACAAACGGGCTGCACGGATGGACCAGCCCTCGGTTGCTGCCCAGTGGTGGGCACGGTACACAAGCCTGGCCCTGAGCATCCTTAGGGGCGCCTGTCCTCCTCGGCAGCCCCCCACCCCCAAACTCCTGCCACTC
>NW_005841880.1:907481-911026 GCF_000455745.1 Alligator sinensis
CCCTGCCCCCCCCGGCCCCCCCCCCCCCCCAACCCCCTGCCACTCTGCCCCTAGCAAGTCTCCGCCAGCCCGAGGAGAACAGACCCCTTTGTGTCCCCTCGGGCTCCCCCCGCCCCCCGCGCGGGCGAGATTGACAGCGGGACATGCAAACCCTGTTGTCGGACGGAGCGGGGAGGTGGGGGGCCGGGGGGCGCGGGGGAAGGCAGCAGGCAGGTCACTGACACGCCGAGGAATTATTCATGAGCCCTGGTGCGGCGCGGGGGCCTCAAAAGACAAGACGCTGAAGTTTGTGCTGGGTGGGGGGGGCCAAGGGCAGGGGCGCGGAGGGGACGCTGCAGCCCAGGTCCTGGCTCCACGGGGCCAGGAGGTGGAAGATGGTCCCAGCAGGATCCCCAGGTAGTGGGGCAGGCACGAGGGCACCCCCCTGCAAGTGGGCCACGGAGCTGCCACGTGCACTTGCCAAGAGGGAGCCAAGCTGGGGTCGCACCCAGCCCCTCTGCCAGGGCATCCTGGGGCAGCCTCACATGCCAGGACGGAGGGGTGCCAGAGTCTGGATCTTGCAGCCGGCTCCAAGCTTTCAAACAGACCCAAACTAGGCTCCCGCATCCTTCCAGCACACTGGACACGTGTCTGTTCGGGTCCGTCGTCCTGCGCTCGGCCCTACAGCCTCCATGCCCAGATCCGGGCTTCAACCTTCCCGACTCCTACTCCTGGAGGACCTGTCCCCGGGGGCTGCGCCAGGCTATGTGCAAGGGCAGCGGGGGCACAGGGACGGCTCTGCCGGTTCGGAGGCTCCTCCGGAGAACACAATTCCTGCTCCCTGCTCCCGGGGAGGAGGAGGCGGCAGCCGCATCTCCATTTAAATGGAGCTGGCCCCCGCAGCACAGAGCCCCACTGGGTCTCTAAGTGGCAATTCAGCGCAGTGGGCTGGGCTGCCGGGCGAGACACGCACGCTGCTGCATGTGTAATGCCATGGAGCAAGGAGGCTGCGGTGTGGCGTGGCACTGGGCACCCGCTGGCGGGTGCTTTAGAGGGCCCAGCCTGGCCAGAGGGGCTGGAGCTGCCCAAGCCGGCCCTGCCCTGTGCCCGCTTGCCTGTGCGATGTGCATCGGAAACCTGGGCAGCGCGGCACGGGGCGATGGGGAGACGCAGCTCAAGTGCGGACGCATGCTCGGGGCATGCTTGCATTTGTGGCTCTGCCTCTGCCCACGCGCACACGCAGACTCCCTGTCACTCTGACTGGCTCAGACCCAGGTGTGTGCACAGACTCGCCCGCTCTCTGACGTGTATGCAGGCATGCACACACACGTGGGCACGTGCATGAGCCACCCCTGCTCCGTTGGGCGCACGCCCACTGGATGTTTGTGCACTTGGACACGCACCCTTGTCCCTCTCAAGTGTACACACGTGCACACACTTTCCTTCTGCCTCGCTCACTGTGCAGAGAAAGACGGCAGAAGGCCTGGCGGTGGCACGGGGCTCGCAGCTCCAGTCCAACATCCCGTCTGCAAACACACCCTCACCCCCAGCATCAATTCCTCCTTCCTGCTCGCTCACGTATCCTCTTGTCTGCTCACACCGTGCCCTCACCCCTCTGCCCCCACAGCCAGCCACAGCCCTGCTCTGTGCCTCAGTTTGCCTATGTGCAAACAGTGCTTTGAGATCTCCCAATAAAAAGCCTGGTGTAAGAGCTCGGCATCCTCATTACTGACCCACTCGTTGCAAGCTGAGGCACCAGGACCTGGCCCATTGCAGCTCCAGGGCTTGGCGAGGGCTTAGTCTCCCAGAGCCCGGTACCCATGCCTGGATCTCCCTTGAACTCAGCACCCAGGGTGGAAAGTCCATTGCCGCTACCCGCCCCCAGCCTCCTCCTGGGATGTGCTGGGAAATCACGGGATCCTAAACACAGACTGCGTCCGGGGTGGTGGTCCACATCTGCACTGTTGCAGTGTCTGGGGGTCAGCAATGCCCCCATGCCCTCCCTGCACCAGGGCCTCTGCCCTTGGGGGGTCTCAGCCCTTAGGAGTGACAGCGAGAAACATCAAGTGAGAGCATCAAGCTAATCCAAGCTATTTCAAAGCTGAGACCTTAAGAGGAGTCCCAGATCTTGGGAGCCTGACAGCAGGAGAGTCAACAACGCCCAGGCTCTCCCAGCCTTTGCAGCCTGCATACAACCGGACATTTGCAAGGCATAATGGGTTGCATTTGTAGAAGCATTGCCTGGTGATCAAGGGCAGTGATTCCTCCCCTCTATTCAGCACTGGGGAGGCCACGTCTGGAGTGCTGTGTCCAGCTGTGGGCCCCCACTACAGAAGGGATGTGGACATGTTGGAGAGAGTCCAGCTGAGAGCAGCAAAAATGGTTGTGGGGCGGGGGGACGTGACTGGGGAGGAGAGGCTGAGGGAACTGGGCTGATTGAGTCTGCAGAAGAGAAGACCGAGGGGGACTGAATAGCAGCCGTCACCTCCCTGCAGGGGCTTGCAAAGAGGATGGACTGGGCTGTTCTCAGTGGGGGCAGATGAAGAACAAGGAGCAATGGGCTCCAGTTGCAACAGGTTGGATATTAGGAAAAACTCTCACCAGGAGGGTAGTAAAGCACTGGAACAGGCTACCCAGAGAGGTGGTGCAGTCTCCATCCTTGGAGGTGTTTAAGACCCGGCGAGACAAAGCCCTGGCTGGGGTGATGTAGTTGGGGCTGGTCCTGCTTGGAGCAGGGGGCCGGATGAGTTGTGACCTCCCAAGGTCCCCTCCAGCCTATGGTTCTGTGCAGGGACGATGGGGCCGGTGTGCGTGTGTACATTTGTACATGCATGCATATGCATGTGTCCGTGTGTGCACACAACATAAGAAATGAAACCACCGAGCCTAATTAACCCCAGCTGGAAACGCAGCCGGCGATACAGGGGCGGCTGGTACCCACCCAGGTGAGAAGGGACAGGAAAAAAGGAGAGAAGCGAGCCTGGTCGGAGAGGAAGAAGAGGGCCGGCTGGAGCACGTGTCTCGCTGAAGGAGCGCTCCTCAAGCCTCTGCGCCGCTCTCCCCCTCATTACCTGTTCATAAGCACTCTGATCACATAGGGAAAGCCACTAATTAAGGAGAAGGGGGCTTTTCTCTTTCTCTCGCACTCTCCTTTGCCGCGTCGGCTGTGCCAACCCTGCCCCTGGCAAGGTAAAATTTGAAAACGTAACATTCATACAAAGGGGCCGCGATTTACTGGGAAACAATTTTCAAACGCACACAAAATAAAGAAGAAGGGAAAAAAAAAACAAAAAAACCCAACCCTCTTCCCGCTCCCTTTATTTCGGGGGGGGGGAAAAAAGAAGAAAAAAAATTATTTATTTTAATGATTGTTATTAAAGCCCAGCAAAGAGGATTTAAAAAAACAAGGAGCACGATTAGCAGGGGAATAATAATCATCATTATATTTTTTGAAAAATACCCAGCTCCCTCCCAGGGCCTGCGCTGGACTGACAAATTGCCGAATTAAAGCTGATTAGATGTGATAAATGGCACGGACTGACGGGAGGATTTGGTGGGGGCGGTGG
>NW_005841880.1:911057-923300 GCF_000455745.1 Alligator sinensis
GGTGGGGGGGGAGGGGAAAGGTTTATCCTTCAGCTTGGACAGCAGAGGTGAGGAAACTGCAAAGCAGGACCCCCGATCCTGCAGCTGGCTCTGGGGACCGGGCCGCCCGCAGAGAGCTAGAAGGCCTGCGTGGGCAGAGGGGAGTCACTGGCAGGACTGAGCCCCCCCAAGAAGGGTTGGCAAGGGCACAGGGCTCAGACACCGGGGTCGGCACCAAGACACGGCGCTGAGATCCAGGATCAAGGCCTTGAAAGCCACGTGGCGGGGAAGAAAAAGCAGCAGCTCAGGAACAGGCGCCCACGGCTGAGCGTGCAAACCCCGGCTCGAGGCCGGCGGGGGCAGTTCGAGTCGCTCCCATCGCTCTCTTCTGGGCTCCTTCCAATCTGCCCGCATCTTTCGTCACGTGCGGGGGCCTAAAACTGGACGCCAGGCTCCGGGGCAAGCCTCCGCAGCACTGGCCAGAGCAGCGGAGCCCTTCCTTGATTTGCAAGCGATGCTCTTGTAGCACGGTCTTTTCCTCCGACCTCTGGGTGCTGCCCCGTGGCCCAGTGCCTGGCACAGGACTGTCCAAACGGCAGGATGCGGCCCCAGCCTGGCACTCGGGGAACCCAAAACCAGCTCTCCGCTCTGCCTGTGCCCCGCTGGGCGACCTCAGGTGTGCCTCGGTGTCCCCATCTGTGAAATGGGGGCAATACAGACCCTCCTCAGCACCACTCTGACCGGATAAGAGCCAGCTGCTGCAGCCGTTCAGCGATAAAACATACTGCTTCTCCAGCACCCCCAGGACCCTACCCATTTGACCTCACTGCCTTCCACTACCCAATTTGACAGTGATATATTAGGTGTATTACGGGAGCACCGAAGAGAAGGACCCGGCTGCACAAAAGAGTTGGCCCGTGCCCCGACGAGCCCACAACCTGGACAAACCAAGGGGGAAACTGAGGCCCAGAGGCATCGAGTGACTGCCCACGGTTACGGGGGCAAGAGCCCAGCTCTCCTGAGCGCCCACCAGAGCCTTGAACTTAAAAGGGACGGAGCTGCAGACCAGCAGGACGGGCTCTCGGGCGCTCCAAGGCGTCCTGCATCCCACCTCGGCCTTGCCCCCGCCACTCCTGCTCCTCCCGCCCCGTGCCCTGGGAAAGACGCGCGGTGCACCGCTGACATTTCCCATGGCTCTGCCCGCGCGGCCCCTTCCTCGCTCTGCCGCTATTCATGTGTCCAAAGACATCCCCGGCTCGGCTTGGGTTTCCGCGCAGCCGGCAGATAGCCGCCGATTACATTCTTCTCCAGCTTGTCGAGCCTGTATCTGGCAGCCGGGATCTGAGCCTGGGACCGCGCTGACAACAGACGGGCCATTGTCTGCCTCGCCGCGAGAGCGGGGCAGGGCTGGGGCACAGGGACCCCCCCGCACATTCAGATTTCAGGGCAAGGCCCCGCTTAGGGCTAGGAGCTGCAGGTGAGCCCAGGGCCCTGGGAAACTCGGGCAGGGAGCGGCACGTGGGGCAGCCGGCCGAGGCTGGGGCTATCCGCGGGCTCAAAGACGTGCTCCGTCCGTGGTTCCCCGGGGGGGTGGAGGAGTCGTTTGTGCCAGGCCCTTCCAGCGCCCCGGGTCACTGCCAGCCGGGCAGAGGCCAGCACCAGGATTTGGAGACAAGGCTCCTTATTGCAACACCCCCGAGCCCTGCCATCCCGATCCCGGCGTGTCCAGGAGGGCTTCACGGGCTACGGTGCTCCTAGCCTTTGCCTTCCAAACAGCACGGTGTACGGGACCAGGACTCCTGGGGTCTCTTCCTGGCCCTGGCGGGTGCTTTGGACAGGAGCAAAGGGACTCAGCTCCCCAAATTCAGCCTTTGCCACCATCCAGGACACCACCCCTCGCTACCGTGAGCTCCTGACCCCCTCCCTGCACCAACACAAGCCCGCCGCTTGCCCCGCCAGGGGCATGTGCCATGTGTCAAGCATGCGGAGGGCTTGCAGCAGCTGGCGCTCACTTGGGCCTGGGCCCTGGACCCGCGTGATGGATTAAGGCTTTCTCCGGTGAGAAAGGAGAGGAGGCACCACCTCCATGCAGTTTGCAAGGCAGTGGTAAGAAAGAAACCCCCCACACACACATGAATTGCCTTGTGCTCCCTGCAGCACATACCCCTGACCCCAGAAATTTGCCCCCCAAACTGCGCCTCTAATCCCTCTGCAGCCCTGGGTGGGAGCAGCCAGCTACCAGGCGGCTAACCCAGGTGAAGGGCATGCTGCCACGGCCACGCTGCCCCAGGCAGGCCGGCATGAGCTGCAGCCACGCGGCGAGAGAGGGAACCCCAGGACAGCTTCGGGGCCCTCCTGGCCTCAGCACCAGTACCGACGTCAAGTCCAGCCCTGACCAGTCCGTCCCCTGCGATGCCACCCACCGCGGTGTCCCTTGACCCGGGGCTGACAAGTGGCATCGACCTGCCGTGCGGGGCTCGGAGGAGCAGATGGCGGCCAGGTGGCTTTGAATTGATTAGTATTGGTTTGGGAGGCTGTGCCGTGTTAATTGGCCCCCCGGGACCTCACGATAAAGTGCAGGAGAGAGAATTGATTAAGCTTCCCGGCAAATTGCACCTCTGCCACCTCGGAGACGCCCTGCCCTGCCGCAGACAAACTCCTGGCTGCGGGACCCGGAGAGGGAAGCAAGCAAGCCAGCAGCAGGCACCCGGCTCCCCGGGGCGCAGGGGGGCACAGAAAGGCCCTTGCTCTCAGCCAGCCAGCGGCCTGGCACGCACCCCAGGCCGGGGAGTCCGGGCACCACCAGACATTGCCGTGGGGCATCTCTGCTGCTTCGGGCTGCCTCCCAGGGCCACGCAGGCTGCGGCCCGACCTCGTCTCGCCACGGCGCTCCTGTGCCAGCAAATCTTTATTTATGTCTCTTTCCCCTGCTGCTTCCCCCCCCTTAAATATTCCATTTCTGCCTGATCAGATATTCCCTCCCCATGGCTTTGCTGAACGCTGCCATAAGCACATTCCAGAGGCCCAATTGCTTTCCAAAGCAGTTGCTCTCTTGCTGCGTGCACGTGCCCCGAGCTCAGCAGCGCTGACCGGTCCCGGGGTCACTGTCCCGGCTCCCCTGGCCCAGCTGGGGGAAACCCTGACGGGCTGCAAAGCTGCATGCGGGGACCCCACCAGTCCCGGCCCCCTGCCTCCCGCTCCCCGAGCCGATCCCAGGCTCCTTCTCAGCACCGATGAGAGCTGGGCTGATGGACCAGGCTGTCCTTCTCCCCCCTCCATGGGCAAATACCCCCTTCGCTCCACCTGGGGCTGCAGTCACGCTTCTCTCCACCCTGGCGCTAAAGCGACGAGGCTGAAGGGTCCTGGAGACGCATCGGTACTCGCTGTTACTTTGCAATGACCGTCCTACAAGAGATGATCGTTTCGCCTGGCTGGAGCATGTGGGGCGATACACCAATACTCCACCGTCCTTGGGCGTTAAGACTTAACGGGCAGGGGAAAGACCAGGACCACCAAGGTGGTTTTCCTACTGGCAGGGGGTCGTACCTGACCGAGGTAATGCATAATTAGCCTCCTGCTTTAACTTCCAGTGGTCGGGTCTCTGCTTTACACCGACTTTATGGAAATGGGAGACTGCTTCCTTGCTTGCTCCTGCGGCCGTACAGCGGAGGGCAAGCAAAACTCGGAGGCATCCAACCCCCAAACCTCTAGGCTTGCACATAGGACGCCCACCAAAGGACTTGGAAGTATCTGAAGTGGTGGAGGATGCTTGCCGGCAGCAAGGCCACATGTGGTTCTTGACTGACTCACGGATCTGGAACTGATTTGGCCGATTTGACTTGGGACATGAAAACTTTTCCTTTAAAAAAATAATGAATCGCCTATAGGTGAAAACACTGGACCACCCCTGATGCTCCGTGTTCCTCCGTCACGAAGCGCGTACGCCGGGAGTGCATCCGGAGATGCAGTAATCCCCCCAGTACTCTCCAGTGAAGCAGTATACCAGAGAGCACGTGAATGCTCCACGTTGTGTGCACGACCAACGAGCTCATTTGGGTGGAACGAGATCGGTTAATACTCCCTGGGGCTCGGGTACTTTCAGCTGGGGTCTCCTGGGTCACCCTCGGTCTCGGCAGCAAAGTTCGGGGCTGGACGTGCCGCAGGTGGGCAGCAGGGGCCCTGCCAGCAGACCCCCGTGCTGTCTCCGTGTTGGGGGGGCTAGGATCCACACGCAGGAAAGGGAGCGTGGCTCAGCCCTTGCAAGAGCGGCCACTACGCAGGGACCCCGATGCTTCAGCAAAAAGGGAACAGCAAGTGGGCTGCACATCCTGGAGACCGGTGTGCAAGTAGATGTACTGATACACACGCATGTGCAGGGAAACACGCGTGAAGACAAGCCCCAGGAGCAGCATGCACACCCGCGTGCAAGCAGGAATAAACCCAGATAAGGGAGAAGAGACGTGCACGCAGATATAGCCGCGCACCAAGCCGCGGACACGGGCGAAAGGACACGCACACACCCAGGGGCTTGCAAGGAGGCAGACGGACAGACGTGCACCCCCCATGCACCACGCCATGCGCACACGTACAGGCACAGGCACCCAGGCACACACCCGCACGCAGAGCCATGCACGGAGCTGCGCACCCGCGTGCAGAGCTGTGCGCACGTACGCACGGAGCTGCACGCACACCCACGGAGCCGGCGGTTAATTTGTTATCATTTAAGTCGCTCAGTTCGCAAAATGTCAACAGCAGCCTAAAGAGCCGGCACCTGGCAGGCCTCCCGCCGCCCTGGGTAATACCCGCAGCAGGGCTGCCAGGCTGCATTAATTAACACGAGCTGCCTCAATAGGGCCCGGCGCTCTCGCAGCTGCAACGCTCCACCTCGAGGCGGGAGGACGGCGCGGGGCTGAGAGCGGCGCTGCAAAGGGGGTTCCCCCAGCTCTGATTTTGGAGCGCTCCCCCGGAGATACATGGCAAGAGCCGCTTGCCAACAGCCTCCACCTGGACTGGAAGCATAGTCCTGGCGTGCAAGGTGCTGTACGTTATAGCGAGAGACGGCAATTTTGGGAACCGGTGGGGCTAGCCCCATTTTACAGGTGAGAAAACCGAGGCATGAGACAGCTCCCCCGCACCCCCACCCAGCTCAACACCTGTTCACAGCTAGGCTTCCCAGGTAGCTCCCCATCCAGCATACCAAGGGGCCGAAGGCCTGGCCAGGCATCCTGGGAGCAGGATCTGACCCCCTCAATCCCCAATTCTCACCTGAAAGCCCATCTCAGTCCTGCACGCAGACTCCCGGACTCCTGGGTCCCAACGCCATGAGCTCTAGCACGGACAGCAGCTGCGCAATAAAGCACCGGCTGCCTTCCCTGGAGCCTGGAACCCCTGGCTCTTAACGAGCGTTCATTAACGAGGCTGTACGGCATGGCTAGGGCTGGAGGGGGCTGCATGGCACGAGGCCCAGAGCAGCAGAACGGGGCTGGGACCGGCCCCAAAATCACTCGGCTCCGAGGCTTATTTCCTCTTGCGCTGATGGAGGAGTCAGACACACTCTCCCCGTGCATAGTGTCACGCCTGGGGTGCACACATGCACGCACGTGGGTATGCACACTAACATGTTTGCGCCCATCCACACAAATACCCACATCCATGCCCATGCAAACAGGCACGCACGCCTGCCTCTACGCATACGCACGTGCCCACGTGTGCCTGAAAGCACTCATGTTGGCATATGTGTGTGCGACATGCCGCGTACCTTTGCCTCCACCCCCATGTACGCATGGCACCGCGCACACCTTCCTGCACAGGCTGGCTCACACGCACACAAATATACCTCCCCTCCTGAACCCCCCAGCGCAGAGGCATCAGCCCACATGCACACGGTCATCAAGGGCACCCAAGATGACTGATAACACCGCTCTGATTGCTGCAGCCCTCTCTCAAATGGCCCCTTTATTATCCGCTATTGGGGCCAGGTTAGCCGGGGCACCCGCTCCGAGCTGCATTTTATCAAGCCGCTGAGATGCGTCCTCCTCATCCGAAGAGGAGAGCTACAACCTGTGATTAGAGAGCACTTTGGAGGGAGGGAGAGAGTCCCCCTGTCTCGCCTTCATAAATCTCACACCATTTAACTGCCTCGGCGAGGAGACAAGCCGCGGCGGGAAGCAGCCGGCTCTGCCTCCCGGACAGTGATGCGGACCGGCTCCTCCGCCGCCTCCCTGACACTGCGGCGGCAAACTTTTCCTGCCCCCTTCTCCACCTAACAATTTCATCCTCATTCTTCATTTGTTTCCCTCCAGTGCCCTGAGATGTGGGGGGCAGCTACCGGGGGTCTGTGCAGGGTAAGGGTGGTCCGCCAGCTTGTGGGACCCCCCTCCCCTTGCTGAAACCTCAGCTGCAAGCCCACTTCTCGGGGGAAAATCCTGGCTACCTTGAACCTGAACCCCCCCGAGCTCCATGGCATGGACTGGCATCCATGCGCCTCCGTGCAAGGGTCACCCAGCCACATAGCCAGGCCCGACATGAACCCGAGCACCTCACAGCCAGGTGTGCATGGGCTACGAACGCAGCTGAGCACCGCCTTGTCCCCATCTCCACACCCCCCACCATGCAGGTCTGCACGTGCAACTGCTGCGTGCACAATCGGATGCGCACACGCTCACCCAAGCACACACCCACACGTTCCCACGAGCCTGTGCAAGAATGCACATAGCAATGCATGAAAGCACCATCCACTCAGACGCTCGGGACCCAAGGGTGGGGGTGCTGGAAGGGGGGCCGTGCCCTTTGTGCGGGGTTTCCCCACGTAAGGCAGGCGCCGCCCGAGTGCAATGCGGAGCTGCCAGCTGGGAGGGCCGCGGCTGGCCCCCAGTCACCCCCAGCTGCCTGCTGTTTAATGGCTCTCTTATAACGTTGTGCAGGTCGGGCACGGGGAGAGGGCGACCAGGGCACTTGCACACCTGCATGCAGATGTGCAGAGAGACCTCGCTGTGTCACACCTTGGCACACACGCAGCCTGCCTCTCTGCACACTCCCCCCCACTTCTCTCCAGCCTCTTCTCTCTGTCTCACACCCCCCCCACACACACCTTTGCTTTCTCTCACACATCCACACGCTCGCTGTCTCACACGTACGAACTTGCCTCCCCCGGCTCTCGGAGGCTCACACCCAACCCCCTTCTTTCCACTCTCCTGCCCGATGCCCCAGACTACTCCATAATGCTCTTCCTGCGGCGCGGTGTGCTTTCTCTCCGGGGAGAGGAACATGCGCGTGTGCGCGTGCATATGTGTGTGCACATGCCTGCCCTTCAGCATCGTGGTTCTGCCAAAAGCCTTTTCCCCGTCCTCCATGGAGAAAAAAGCCTTTAATTTTTAATAACAATTAATGTAACCGCGGGGGGGCGGACGGAGATTGCAATGAACGGCGGTGTCGGGGGGCTGATCTCACCTGCTGCCCCGGAGGAAAGCAACGCACGTACACACCACTTTGTGCCCGATCACGCTCGGGGTCTCGGCCGCCAGCCAAAAGCGGCGCCTGCCCCGTTACTGCCGTTCTCGGCCTCGCTTCTCCGGCGGGACCGTGCGGCCACTGGGTCCCCGACCCCGCTCGGGCTCCCGCCCCCCAGCCAAAAGCGGCGCCTGCCCCGTTACTGCCGTTCTCGGCCTCGCTTCTCCGGCGGGACCGTGCGGAGGCCAGGGCTGGCGTGATGGATTCTCCAGCCTCCGCTCAGAGCCAGGAGGCAGCCAGAAAAGTCATTTAATGGGACAGGAAACACAAAAGCAGCAGAGGAGCCTGGTCAGAGCGCCACGCGGCCCAGGACAGCATGCCTGGCCGGTCTGGGGAGTCTGCCGGCCCCCGACACACGCTCTCCCACTCAGGGCTCAGCTCCGAAATGGGTATTTTTGGGCTCGGCGAAGGAGGGGAAGGCTTCTTGCTTGGTTTCTAGCAGGGATGGGGTTAAATCCAGGCTCACTCTTTATGCCCGGTGGGGTCAGATGGGTGCCAAGCCCCCACCCCCAGAACAGCCCTTGCTCCTAGCACGGCCTTGACCATCTACCCAGCCAGCCATCTCAGGCAGCTCATCTCCCCAGCGACCCCGAGGGTCCCCCCGGGAGCCGGCTCCAGGGACCCGGGGGCAAGTCTATGCCCCAAAGAGCTCCCAGTTTAGAGGAAAAACAGGTTTCTGGGGCTGCCAGCCACGAGCTGAGTGCTCCCAGGGCTAACGACCGAGCGCCCCAGCCATTGCTCTGATGCACCCCGTGGCCGCCTTCGAGTGGCAGCAAAGACAGGCACCCCGCTCCTGAACCAGGGGCACCCACTGCTCCAGCGAACGGAGACCCTCCCCAAGCCCAGCAAAAGGATAGCCTCCCCGCAGCTGTCAACGGTACAGGGCTTATGACACAGAATAAGGTAGCTCTGATTCTGCCCAGACACACATCAGTTAATGGAGATATATTTTTATGGATGGGACGCTGAGAACACCACTCCCAGGATGTCAGCATCACTTTCCTCGTGCGACGTGGTTGCTCGGGGATGTGGTGAGAAAACGGGTTTGCCACTAAAAATGCCACGGCTCACTACAGGAGCACGGTGTTCACGGCAGCAGCCCAGCCCAGAGGCCGCGTTTCGTACGGCCCGGGTCTTAGCCCCAAGGCTTTGCACGGTTTTCAGGCTGACACGGACACCGAAGCCCCTCACCGGGTCCTGACCTAGGGGATCTGCGCACGCCAGGGCAGGAAAAGGTCCCGCTCCTGCCTGGGGTCCAACGAAGACGATTTTCCCCATCTTGTACAAATAAAGTCAGGGGCTTCGGGGGCAAAGGGGTAGGGGGCTTTGCACATCTGCAGCCCAGGCCGGGTGGAGCTGCGGGAGCACAGGAGAGGCTGCAGGAAGCGCGCCGGCTGCATCTCCACCCAGGGTCCCGCGCATGCTGGAGCGATGAAAAGAAACCTGAGCGTATTCTGGGCAGGTTCACGGCCCCCCAGCACCGCGGGAGCCGGGGGCGTTCGGAGGCAAGGCAGGCGCACGCTGCGTGCGGTTCTCTTCTCGACCTTGCCCTGTGGCAAAGTCGTTCGCGAGCTTGGTGCGAAGGGGCACAGGACTGATGCAAACAGCTCCCCGCCCCGCCAGAGAGCGCAGCCCCCAGGCTGCTTGGCCCTGCCCTCGAGCAGGGGGGCAGCAGGGACAGCCGCGGCCCCAGGTGGAGCGCAGCGGAGCACGTGGCCCCAAAAAGAGCCCGAGTCAAGCCCGGGTCTGGTCACAGGGTGCAAGGCCTGGCTACTGGGATCTGTGGGAGGCTCCCTGCTCCCAGCTCCATGTAGGGCATCACGGGGACCCTGACCCAGCACGGCTGCAGCCCCACAGACTCGCCGCAGGGGACAGGACTGATGGGGAGCAGCGGGTCCTGCACTGAGAGCGCTGGTGCCCTGATCCCCAGGCACCGTGGGGTGGCCCACACTCAGCCTGGGCAGCCTCTTTTCCCCAGGCCAGAGCGGTTAGAGCAGGCACGTGGCACCAGGACACCGGGGTCCCTGCTCCCGCCCTCAGCACGGCCGCGGTGACCCTGGGACCGCTCCGACACGGCAGCGCGCAGGCAGCCGCGGCGGCAGCAGCACACGGGTGGGGAGGCTGCACCGAGAAGCCTCGCCTGCGCCCTCCGGCAGAGCCCGGCGCCGCCAAAGGGGTTAACGTTGCAGGCTCAGTTTTTCCCTGACAGAGATGAATGGAGCAGGCTCCACATTTCACTCCAATGGGATGTTACGCTTGACAATTGACTACTCGCAGCTTTCAGCTCTGTCAGCTACCATTAAGGCTGGGATCCCGGCTAATTGGGTTCTTCATTAGGGGCATTCTTTACTGTTAGCGCCGCCTGACAACCCGGCCTGCTCCCTCCCCGGCACGGCGCAGACGGGGCCCAGCGCCCGACACCTTCCCGCCCCCTCCCTTCAGGGCCTGAAGCGGTGTCTTCCCCACGGAGGGATGGGGACCCCGAGCTGCAGCGCCAAGGACCCGGCCCGTGCCCCCTGGCTTCGGCCGATGCATTGCAATCTGGGCAGGTGTCGGCTGGACGCCACCGGGCAAGACGCCCTGCTGAATTCGAACGGGGCTGTGCTTGCCTTTCAGACCAGAGGCAAGCTTGGCAGCATTTCAGGGATCAAGGGCAGAGCTCACACACATGCACAGCCCTCTCCATGTCCCCATCACCCCTCCGACTCCCACCACCGCTGTCTGAAGCAGCAGCGGGGTCTCGTGGAGGGGACGAGGGTCAGGCAGGGAGATGCGGGGCCTCGTCGGACTGGGGAACTCGCTGCCGCAGGGTGTCGCTGAGGCCGAGACCTGCTGCTGGCTCCAAGGTGCGTTTCGAGCTGGATAGACTACCCCGATGGTGTCGGCGCGAAGCAGTCATGGCTGGGACGACAATCCAGATGTGCAGCAGGCCCGGTGAGAATGCAGCCCCTTATCCTGCCTCAGCCGGGGCTGCATAGGAGGTGCTTTGGATCCACGCCAGCGGCTCCTCCGCAAGTCCTTCCAGGCCACCAGACTGCTGCCAGGTGCGGGACTTCCTCCTCCGATTTCTCCCAGGGTTGTGGGACCCCTATGTGCTGGGGCTGCCGGAGGGGGAGGTTGCTCGACACTTGACCCTCCACCCCATCTGCAGCCCCTTTGGTTGTGACCCCACGATCTGGGGGCCTCTGGGATGCTGAACCACCTTGCAGGGCTTGGCAGGGCAGATGTGTGTCGGGACTGGCACGGGGCAGGCGGCAGGGCAGGACGCAGCATGCAGCGCGCGTGCGGGGTGAGTCACTATCAGAAGGAAGCGGAGGGTCACCAGGAAGCGATGGCTCCTGAACCCAGCCGGTGCAGGTTTCTCTAGGACAGAGGCCAAGGATGCTCTGGGTGCCGGGGACAGGACGGGGGTGAAATGAAGGATCAGAGAAGTCCACAGGCCGGAGGGAACTGCCCCGGAAATGCCGTTCCACCTCTCAATGCCACTCCATGAGTGTGGGGCAAAGGCCGAGCAGCAACACACCTGGCTGCGAGGGACACAGAGAGCTGCTCTGAGCTGCTGTGAGGTTGACGGCATCTCCCCTTGGAGGGTTTCAGGCCAACGATGCAGTGGGGAGACTGAGTCGCAGACCGTCCAGAACAGGGACTACGGCTCAGGCATCCCAGGCTTTACCCACCAGCAACAGAGCAGCTATAAGCGTTGGCCTCCTCCAGCTCTCAACACCAAGCCCCTTCTCCTGCTGGTGTTAAGGGAGAAGCCCTGGCAGCGGCAGGCAGCGTAGGGCTTATGACACATGGTGGAGCATTTCTCACAATATCCAGCAGGCGATGGTGACGCCTACAGCTCCGAGGGACCGTGCAGAGAGAAGACCAGGTTGCATCGGAGGGAGACAGCAGCAGGTCTCCGGCCCCGGGACCGACGTGGTCTCAGCTCTGACGGCCTCCGTGGTCCTGTGCAACTCTGCAGGGTGCTGGGTACCGGCTGGGAGCCTCCCCAGAGTCAGAGCAGCAGGGAGCTGCCCTCAGAGCTCGTGCAAAGGATGTACAGAAACTGCCTTGCGTTGCACGGGCGCTCAGCACACAACCAGCCCCCTCGCCCCTAGCTGTACCGCTGTCCCCCGCACACCCCTGCAGCCACCCCAGTCTCTCCAGACCCCAAAACACCCCAGCCCCCACCTCCCGGTGCGCACACCCCACCGACCCTGCGCCCGCTCCCCACCGTGCGCCGGACAGAGCCGACCGCCCACCCCGAACCCGCCGCGCCCAGCCCTCCGGCTCCCTGAAAAGTTGCCCCGTCCCTTCCCCCCGGGCTGTTTTCCCATCCGTGATTTCCTAATTGATGACTTTCCCTGCACGGGCCCCGCCGTCACGTGGCCGCCCCCTTTTTTGCATGACAAGAGCGGAAACCTATTGGAGTGAAATTGCCTGGAATAAAATATTAGAACTAATGAACCGGCGTGGTTGTCCTTCCCTCCTCCCGCCGCACACCCGGCTACACACAACCTCCGACAGTTGCTTCTTTATATGCCAGCCTTGTGTTAAACTCGGGGCCGAAAATTAACGCCTCTTCAGGGATTGCTTTGTGAGCTTTTGAACTTCCAAAGTTGGCGACTCTCAGATATTCACCGCACACACAAAGTCTTCTAAGAACATTTCCTATTATGCTCGCCCCTCGTGGGAGATTTCACTCAAACCGCCTCTCGATAGGGTTTTGGTGGAGGGGGGGGAGGGGGGGGCGGTTTGCAGGCTTGCTAT
>NW_005841880.1:924301-938089 GCF_000455745.1 Alligator sinensis
GGGGGGGGCGGTTTCCAGGCTTTCTATTTTTTTTTTTTTTTTTAATACCCCAAGAAAATAAATATCCCATCTATTTCCAACTTGTTTGAAATATCATGCGAAAGAGCCCTCCAGTCGCAGCGGTGGCTCACATTAATTCTAGCAAGAGTCTGATAGTGTCTGACTTTTCCTCCGTCATAATAATGGTTTCTCTGATTCGGCAACCATCATCAAGCCGCTAGGAGAGCTACCCTGGCAACTTTAAAAAGGAAGATGCCAACAAGACCTGCCCCCGCCATATGCACGCGCGCCGCGGACCCGATTTTGGGGCACGGATGCGTGTTTGGCCTGCAAGCTCCTAGGGGCTGTACAGATGACCCTGCTCCTCGGGGGCTGGATTAGATGACCTCCGCAGGCCCCTTCCAGCCCTACCTTCCTATGATTTCTACAGCATCTGGGCAACGGGCTTTCCCATCTTTTCAGTGACAAGAGCATCATGTCACCAATGCAACTTCCAGTTTTTTGGGTTTTTTTAAGTAAAGCCCCAGCTCCGGGAGTCTTGTGATGATATGAGTCCATACGACAAGGGCTCCAAAGCCAACCTGCTGCTCACCGAGCCCTTTGCAATTGTGATCGCACCGTTTGTAAGGCAATATCATGATTTCAGGGGGACCTGCCATGGGAGAGCTCAATGTCTCGGTTTGGAGAACAAAGCTCACCCTGCTTTTTTGTACGTGCTGTGAATACCGGGCCACCCCCTTGGAGAAGCCACCTTCCAGCTCACATTTCCTACGTCGTGGTTGGGATTCCCACCAAAGCAGAGGACGGCTTACACCCTTTGGCCCCTATTAATCTAAATGGTCTCTGCAGGCAACTTAAATGTCGAACCTCCGACGACGCTCGGGGCAGTACGAGCTCCCAGCGAACGCCCCCTGCCCGGGGCAAACTAGGTCCACACCAGTGTTGGGGCCAGAGGAGAGGGGGGAAAACCCCACTCGTCCTCGCTGAGGAAGCAATCCCACCGGACACCAAGGAGATCAGAGCTCCCAGGATGATCAGGGGCCTGCAGACCGCTCGTCCTTCCCGGCTGCAGCTCTCCTCGGGGCTGAGCCAGCACACGGTCCGGCGAGGATGCGCAGCCTCTTCTCAGCTCTCCACGGGACGGAGCAAATGGGGGTGAACTGGTCACGAGCACACCCCAACTGGGAGCCACGAGTGAGGTTGGGAGCAGCTCCCGATGGGAAGAGAGGGGCCTGGGGCAGCTCTGGGGAGCTCTGATGCAGCCGCCTGTGAGAGCAGGGGCTGAGGACCCCGGCGGCGGTCCTGCCGCATGGCTCCCCGAGACCCTCCAAACCGCCCTGGCGCTTCCCTGCCTTCCAGTAACTCGCCGCTGGATCGGGCGTCGGGAGGCTGTTGCTAAGCCAAACGAAACAAAACCAGCCCCCTACACCCAGCTATCGCTTAAACCTAACCCAATGGAAATGCTAGGCGAGATGTCCCCCCCCCTCCAGCCCTGAAAAGATGCAAATTCCCCCTCTTATTTCCTCGGTGGGGCTCAGAGGGAATTACCCCGCAGGAGGAGGGGAGCAGGCGATTTCTTTCAGTCATATTAAGGCTCTTTTCTCCATTAATCCCGTTGCTCCGTCGGCTCCTGGCATGTCCGCAGCTCGCAATGGACTTCATGCCGGGAACATTTAAGCGAGTTTTCCCATCTGTTTCTTTTCCTCCTTGGACAGTCTGTATTAAACTGCCTTGGACTGGAGCACTGTCCTGTGTGAAGCTAAATACTGTGTCTGTGGGCAATGCTAATGACGGTGCCTGAACGACGGGGGCTGGACGGAGCCCATTACGGCGGCTTGGAAGCTTTTATGTCCCGTCCCCCCCCTCCACCTTTAATTTTCGCTCTGTATTTATTGAAATACCCTGGAAGCAGATTAATTTTCTTTGCTCAATCGTTAATATTGTTTGGCAAGGAAAGGGAGGGGAGCGCGGGCTGACGTTGAGAACGCGGGCCGGGTACCGGGACGCCTGGGATTGTTTCCCGGCGCTGGAGGAGGGGTGCGGACAGGGTCCAGGGTTTCACCGGGACGCAAGCTCACGCCTGGCTTTGGCTGTGGCTGAAGGTCAGGCCGGCTGCGAGCGAGTCCTCCCCGTTGGGCTGGGAAGCTGGAGCGGCTGGAAGCGATGCTGGTCACATCACCCCTCCGCGTGCCGCTGGCTAGGGAGACTGGCTCGGCCTTCCCGCGCCCCCCAAGGAGCCAGCAAAGCTCCAGCAGACCCTGGGCCTGGCTGATCCCCCGCCGTCTGGCTTGGAGCAGTGGCCCGGGAGCCAGGATCCTACGTCTCGGCGTATAAATCACGGTTAGAGCCAGACTGGCAAGTCAGCTTCTACTCCCTGCCTCTGCCACTGATCAGCTTCAGGGCCCTGCGGGAGTCGCTTCCCCTCGCCGTGCCTCAGTTTCCCCATCTCCCCAGCAAGCAGCAGCCAGAAGGGCCCCGCCGAGCAGGAGCGTGGTCGTTGCAACCCCGTGGGCAGAACGCGGCGAGCGGCGGCATGAAGGGGCAGCTTGTTATTATTCCTCCTACCGGGGAAGGTTTCTCTCGTTTCACTGCGGGTCCTGTAACTGCCTCCCAGTCTCCCGCTGAAATGCTATTTTGCAGCTGCCGGCAGCAATGTGCTTCAGTGACTTACCACAGTGATTCCTACGCCTCCTACGGCAACAATGCAGCAAGGTGGGGTGCAGAGGGGACCCAGGGGACCATTTGCCTGCTTCCTCCGGCACACGGGTGCAAAAGGAGGCCAACGCTGCTCGCTTGCAGGCCGAGAGTGCTCCGGAGTGGGGCTGATGTGCCCGGGAAAGTCACCACAACGGAGGCTGGATGCAAAGGTCCATGCACCTCGCGCCTGGCAGCGGACACGTCCCGCTCAGCGTCAGGGTTTGCTGCTGATCCTCCAGACTCACCCCCCAAGAACTGCGTGATGGTCCCAGCCCTGCAAAGCCGGCCCTCGGGAACGGCCCCTCGCTCGGCCCTGGTGCCAAGATGAAGCCACTGGCCCGGTCTGATCTCAGCTGAAGCGGTGTCAACCCGGAGCCCTGCGGAAGGAGTCCTGGAAGCGACTCCTGGTTGACACGGATCCATGCGAGATCATCGAGCCTTTGGGGGTTAAAGCAGCCCCAACCTCACTGTGCGGGTGTTCAGGGAGAGTTTGGGACCGAACACGTTTTTATGGGCAGACGGGCTGCGAGATCGAAGTGCTGGAGATGAAGGGGCAACACTCAGCTCTGCCACAGCAGCCTCGTATAACCTTGGTCATGTCCCCTCCGCTCTCTGCATCCCCCTTCCCCATCCTTCCCCCCACCTCCTGAGACCGCAAGCCCTTCCTTTGTACAGCCCCTAGCACAAAGCGGTGCAATCACGTGGCGCTGCCACAACAGACGCAACGGCAATAACGCTGCCAAAGCCACGAGACGAAGGCGGCCCCACGTCTCCAGGCTGAGAATGGGGCAAGTGCAAGAATTTCCCAGCATGCCGTTCAACTCCTGGCAATCGGCTGGAGGGGTTGGCCAGGCGGCTCATCCATCAGATCGACACGCCGCCATTTCCTTCGCCCCTTCCTGGAGGCAGCCGTGGGGCGGGGGACGTGGCCAGGGGGGCAGAGGGGGCTCCGTGGCGGGCGCTTATAGGAAGTCTGTAATGTGGTCCGCAGGGACCCGCCGTACACACACCATGTAAATTATTTAATTTCTCCAAACGGCTGCACCTTTATAAATCATTAAAAGCTCCTTTTGATCTGTGTTAATGAGGGTTCCTGAGCGCGGTGGCAGGGAGAGGGGCTGAGCAAGAGATAGCGAATCAGCTAATTAAAAAAATAAAGAATGAGAGAGAGAGAGAAAGACGGGGAGAGAGAAGCAAGGGAACAGGTGTTTGGCTGGGTAAATGAAGTCAATGGAGCAGGGCAGAAAGCCACACGTGGTGGCTCCTCCTTTTGCCAAACCAAGGCTCAGAGGAGGCGTGCGTTGCGGCGTCGCACGCAAGTGCGCACACGTGTGTCCACACACAGGCTGACCCGGGTGGGAGGGGATGTGGGGAAGTTCGAGAGAAGCTGCTAAGCTCGTCTCGTGACTCTTCTTCTCAGGCAGCCACATGTACCCTGGAAATCCCCAAGCCGCTTCTAACAGGCCAGGGAACGAAGGCATCTGGCGAGGGATGGCGATAAAAGCGGTGCCGGGAGAAATGCAGGGGAAGCCGTGGCTGGAAGGGCAGAACAACCTCATCCCAAATTGGCGGACAGAGACCTGGCTCACAGCCCCTCCGCCGGCTCGGCTCGGCTTTCCTCCAATTCAGCCCCCAAGTCTTCAGCCACGGAGAGCCAGGCCCCCTTGAATCACCGGGCTGGCTTACAGAGCTGGAGCTCGCCTAATCAATCTCAGCTCATTTGATTCCTCTCCTGGTTTCGGAGCCTCGTAGGTGCGGCCAGGTCCCGGCGCCCTGCAAGCCGGGGACGTGCTTATTCTGCAATGAAACCGAGGCGCTCGTGTAATCCCTCGATTCCCGCAGCCGGCGCTCGAAGACACGCGAGACAAGAGCAGAGCAGCAGCTCCCGCCTCCATGGAGAAAGGGTGGCTTGTGTAGCCGCGCCACGCGCTCGGGCCTGGGTATCATCCCTTTACATCTGCTCCGGGAGAGCCGCAGCCCCATTTTATGCACGGCACAGCGCAGATTGCTGAAGACGAGAGATAAACACGGTGCTCTCACTTTCCCAGAGCCATTGTTTGCTTTCTGTCTGGTTCGCCCGGTCCCTCTGAGCCCGGCAGAATCGATGAGAGCCTCTGGATCGGCTGTGTTTGCTCCCGGTGCCTGGAGCTGCAAGCCAGCCGTGCCACCCAAACGGTGTCAGGAACCGGCCTTGGGGCACGGGGCAGGAAGCCTGTCGCTCAGCGGTTGGGGGGCATATGGGGAGAGATGGGGGCTGCCGTGGGAGAAGAGATGTGGCCCGTTCTCTGCAGCCGGACCGGGGGGAGCGGGTGTCACTCAGAGCCGTGCCCTGGAGGAAGCTGACAGGCAGGGTCAAGCGATTAGACGGCGGCAGAGCCCGTGGCAGGCGTCGCTTTGCCAGCCCTGACAGCTTTAATATCAATATTTATCTCAACTACAAAACTCCGATTCCAGCTACATATTCAGCAGCTCGATTACAGTTATCTGGAATGATGGTGACGGCTTCTGCGGCGGGGAGGCGAGCTCAGGCTTAATGCGGGTTGACAGCGCTGCCCGGGCCGCGGCCGGGAGCTCGGCTCGGCTCGGCACGGCCGCGCCAGACAGCGCGCGGGGCAGGGAGCCAGATAAATCAACCGGGATGTGGGGTGGAGGGATGCCAGTTTGGGACCAGTCTCCTTGCTGCAGACCCCAGAGAGCCAGGCCTGGCTGCTGGAACGACCTGTTAGGCATAGAGGCCTTAACAGGGGAGGAAAGGGCCAAAGAGCCCCCCAAGGATGCTCCATGCACAGGGGGGATGCACCCACCCCAGGGATAGGAGGGTCTCCAGGGTGCTCTGCTGCTCCCTGCTTCCCCTCGCCCCGACAAAGCGCAAGACGCAGCAGCCTCCAGGCTCCTCCAGCTGATGCCAGCTCAGCCCTGGCACGCGGGGTGCACCTCGTGTGCCCCCGCACCCTCTCCCCAAGCCTGAATAATGGGGCCGAGCCCAAACCTTCAGCAATGCCCTGGGACCCCTGAGAGTGAAAGAAGCACCGGGGTCCTGTGCCCACCTTGCATGGGCACTAGGTAAAGCTCCTGAGAGGATGCAATGGGTGCCCGCGTGAAGGGAGAAATTTCCAAAGCTGCTTGAGCTTTTGGAAAGAGAAGAGCAGTAGCCTCTGGGGAACGGGGCCGCTATCTATTTCCTACCCCAGGGCGTTTGGCCCGGGGGGGTATCCTGAGGCCGATGGGGTCATGCTACCGAGAAGTGAGTCAGTGCCCTCTGCACAGGCGAGTCCGGGAAGGCGATGGCATGACGGAGGAGTGGTATCATTGCCAGGAACCATCCTGTTCCTGGCACTGGGCTTGCCACGGGCCAAAGCCCAAGGTCTGGGCTCTGTTTCCTGTGTGCGCATGGCTCCTCCTGGATCGTCGCCTATCTCGGCTCCAACACCGCACGCACACGGGCTGCGAGGATGACTCACGGCCCGGAAAGCACACGAGGCTGACGAAACCCGGCAGGGTTCGCTCCGGGGCGAGCAGGTGAAAAGGGGACCGAAGCCCAGCCTGCAGGTCCCGACACGGCGCAGAGGCGGCCAGGCCCCCAGCAGCTCCTGAATCAGCGTGCAAAGGTCTCCTCAGGGCCAGGCCAGGGCTCTGAACTCGGGATCCGTCCAACTGATCCGCCACGTTTGCTAGTGAAGGGCACCAGCCCCAGAGCAGCTGGCAGGGGAAAGCAGCAAGAAAAAGGATGTTTTTCCTGCTCTGAAACACCCAGGCCTTGCCCGGGCACACAGGCATCTGCCAGGCAAAGGTCTGTTGGGTCAAAAACCAGCTGTTTTCCCTGCAGTGTGCAACCAGGTCCCTCCACAACGAGCCACTGGCTCCCCACCCCCTGGCCACTGCTTTTCCATCAAGGCTGGATGCATTATCGAAGATAGGATCCCACCCCAGGCGGTCACCGGGTGACACCGCCCTGCCTGGGGTTTCGGGTCAGGTGCAGAGGATCACGACGGGGCCTTGAGGCTTTAGGATCCCGCAGCATTGCATTGCCCGTCTTCCCGGGAGCTTGGCCATCCCCTTGGGTCGTCTCCCCGTCCTCCCACTCTCTGGTCCACTCGCTCTCAGGCCACGATCCCTGGCTCCCTGCTCTCCACCTCCGCTCCAGTGGCTCCGGGCTGCGTGAATGCCTTGCCCCGACCCTGCCTGCTCCGACACGCTCCGGGCCTGGACTCTTGTTCCTGCCGCCCCTTCTCCCGACACGCGCCGGTCTCATTAGTCACCGGGGTCGCCCGGGTATGCCCCGACTCGGCCTCCGAGCCTCCTTCCTCCCTCCGTGACTCGCTCCCTGGCCTGCCCCCCCGCCCCCGGCCTCAGTACATCATTAACGGACTCATCATTAGCATGTTTTTTTCCATCCTGCATCCGAGGGGAAAAATCAGCTGCTTGTTGCAACCTCCAGCCTGCCCCATGCAGCCCCACAGCAGCGGCTCCATCAGCCCCGGGGTCCAGCATCCCCAGAGCAGATGTAAACAGCCACCAGGTGCTGGTAAGGAGGCGCGATCCCCGCTGACTCGTTAATCTCATTAAAGATGGAGGTTGCAAAGTGCTCTGGACAGAGCGGGCCCGTGTCAGGCAGGACCCTGGGCACGCCGTGTGCTCCTCTGGTCGCTGACACGATGCCAGAGTCACAGCTGCCCAAGGGCTCTCCGGTCACCCCGGGCAGCCGGGGGACTCATCCAAACCAGAGGGTCGGTTTGTGCATGAAGCAGAAGCACCGGGAGACTGAGCAAAACAGACAGGAGTCAGGACTCTTCACGGTCAGCAGTTTCCCGGACCCTGCCCTCGCGCCCGCCGCAGCAACGCAGGGACTGCCAGGCCGCATCAGCACGCTGCTCCATGCACGCCCCTCCGGCGGGCTCGCCCGCTCACTCTCTTCCAAAAAGCCTGGGAGTTTCTGCAGCATTGGACCCTGAGGCTGCAGCAGCTCTGTGCACCGGGGGTCTCGGTGAGCCCTGCAGCTCCCACCCCTGGGAGATGGCGCAGAGTCAGGACTCGAACGCAGCCCTGCCAACCCAAGCGAGCCTCGAAGACCTCGGCCCCGTCTGCACTACCCCATCCAGACTCCTGGGGCAGCCTGGGGCCTAAACCTGGTGCCTCGCTGCCCACCTCCACGCCCGCTCCCCGGCGTCGCAGCCGCAGCGAGGGGCGGGCGCCCCCCCCCCCCCCCCCCCGGCGCCGCAGCCGCAGCGAGGGGCGGTCGCGCCCCTCCCCGCCGCCAGAACTTACTCTCAAAGAAACTGCTTTTTTAAAAACTTTGCGGCGGGTGCCGCGAATGCCATCAGCTCTCCGGCGCTGACACAATGAGGTTACAGCGAGCCCGAGAAGGGGAAAGGAAAAAAAAAAAAAGAGAGAAAGAAAAACAGCACACGCACACACTTTCAAAGCAAAATTGGAAGGGGCAGAGCATTGTGGGTAACGGTATGCAAATTATCATGCAGAACTGACACTCGGCGGCTGGTGATTACTTCCCCGAGCTGAAGGTAAATCGCTTCCAGCCCGCCGTGCACGACGCGCGAGGGCCTCTGGACCCCGTTGACGCCTGGGGACCCGGGAGCAAGGAGGATGGGGCAGGACGCGGAGTCGCTGGGTGATGGGTGCCCCCCAACCCAACCCAACCCAACCCAACGGACCACGGAGCATGGCGCGGCTAGGACCCAGAGAGGTGGCTTAGCCTCACCAGGTCCAGCCAAGTCTTTCCCAAGACTGGAAGTGTCCCAGGAGCAGAGCAATGCCAGGTGGATCCCTCTCCCACCTCCCCAAGCATCCCACGCTCCGCCGAGCCCTGCTCCTTCCAGGCCGGTTCAACCGTGCCCCCTAGAGGCCTTTCCATTTGGACGTCAGGACGTTTCCCTTTTTTCTGCTCCAAACGGTGGGGAGGGAAAAGCCAGGCGAAGGCTGGCGAGAAAAAGGCAGAGAGAACCTGCCTCAGGCTCTGCCCGTGGTCCTAGGGGAGCACCCCCTGCTGCAATGAGCACCCACGGAAAAATGCAAGCTGGCGTTGCAGTTGCCATCATTACGCTCCAGAGCCAACGCTCCCGCTCTGCTGTCCTCCATGCTTGTGGGAGACGGGCAGCGGCTGCCAAGACGCACGTGGATGGGGCTCGCCAAGCCGAGAGCAGCACCCCAGCGGCTGCCCACGCTTGCATTTCCTTCCCGGTCCGACGGCTGAGAGCGCAGCGTTTGATTTCCCCACATCCCCTGCTCGCAGCCATCGAACGCTTGGATGCTCATCTTGCTGGGGTGCTCCGGCCCCAGCTGACTCCCTGTCCTTTGCGCCGGGGGCTCGACCCGAGGATCTCGCGAGGTCCCGTCCGCCCCTAACGTCTATGCAATCTATAGTCTGGACCCAGACTTAGCAGCAGGACCCCAAAGGCAGATGTTCAGCATGCCCCATTGCGAGCCCGCCAGCCCCGCAAAGCAGGGCGCCATCAGACGCCCTAGCAAAGCCGCGCCGGGGGCCTGTCCTTGAAGCCAAGCACGGCGCTCTGCGGCGCTCAGCCCCCTAATCCGCCGAGCCAGCCGACAGCTCTTGCTTCTCTTGAAGGTGTCACAGGTCACTGCTTCTCTTGCAACAGCAGCAAACAGCCCACAGGCCTCCTTACACAAAAACAACCCCGAGGCAATCTGCGGTGATTGATAATGAGGCAGCATCTAAATGGTTCCAGGCGCGGCCTATCGCAGTTTGGGCTCGTTCGCCCAGAGAAGCACTCAGCCGTTCTCACATCTCAAACGCTCTCAGGACGACTCACTTATCTGATAAGATGTGCCCTCAACCGTACATATTAATTTGGAGCCAGGCTCAGGCAGCCGGGCTCTGGATGCATGAGACAAGCGACAGAGGGACTCAGATGAAGCAGCTCTCCTAATGGGCTTTCACACGCGTGCTATTCCTCCTCGCACGCCGGCCGCGGGAGGCCAGGCGGCATCCACCTGGAGCGCCGATCTGGAAATAAACCCGCGGGTGCCCCAGTTGTGACCCAGGGGGTTTCTTCCCCCGGTGGGTGCATTGGTAGGAGCGTTGCCGGCCGATGGAGGGAAGGGATTATTCCTGGGGAGGCCACATCTGGAGTCCCATGTCCGGTTTTGGGCCCCGCACTATGGAAAGGAGGTGGACAAACTGGAGAGAGTCCAGTGAAGGGCAATGAAAATGGTTCAGGGGCTGGGGGACAGGACTGATGAGGAGAGGTGGAGGGAATTGGGCTGATTTAGTCTGGAGAAAAGAAGACCGAAGGGGATTAAATAGCAGCCTTCACCTCCCTGCGGTGGGGCTGCAAAGAGGATGGAGCTGGACTGGTCTCAGATGACGGGACAAGGAGCGATGGGCTCCACTTGCAGCAAGGGAGGTTGAGGTTGGAGATTGGGAAAAACTTTCTTATAAGGAGGGTGGTGAAGTGCTAGAACAGGTGACCCAGGGAGGTGGTGCAGTCTCCATCCTTGGAGGTGTTTAAGCCCCAGCGAGACCAAGCCTTGGCTGGGATGATGGAGTTGGGGCTGGTCCTGCTTGGAGCAGGCGGTTGCACTAGATGTGACCTCCCGAGGTCCCTTCAACCCTCATTTCTATGATTCAATCCTAAGCAGGAGACGGCACGGGTCGGTTCTCAGAGTCGGGACTCCTGGTCGCAACCCAAGCTGGAGGGATGTGGTTTAGGGGGCTAGAGGGTGGACATGGCAGCGGTCCCCAGACTGACAGATTACATACCACCAGGTTAAAACAATACAACCTTAAGTACCACCAGCAAGTTTTTGTCATATAAAGTACTTATAAGAAATCTGTTAACGCATACCGCTGACAGGTTGTCTGCGTGGCACGGGTGGTACCCGGCCCACAGGCTGGGAGCCGCTGTCCCAGGGTTTATTTCCAGCATGGAGAGGGGGCGGGGGTGGTGGTGACCGCACAGGGTGGGAGGTAGGACCCCTGGGTCCAATTCCTAACAGGTTCAAGGACGTGGGATCTACAGACTGCATCTGGGACTAGGAGTCGGGACCAGTCAGCTCGAGGCCCAGAACGGGACCCAGGCTTGAATGTGGTTTCTAAACAGCAGTCTTCAACCAGCACCAGCCTCTCTCATTCCCTGTCTCCTCCAAGTGCAGCATAAGGGGCTAAATCCCCCCACCCCCAGCCCCTATTACCTCCCCTGCCCCTTTGAAGCATCCCAAAGCAGCAGCCCCAGCCCTCCCACTAGCTTCAAACGTCCTCCCGCTTTGGCCAAGCCCCAGTGCAGATGAGTCACAGAGATCCCTTTCTCCATCCTCGTTTCAAAGCACAGGGAACTTTGCAAAGTTACAGAGTGGAAGAAGGAATAAATTGGCAGGGGAGAGGGGAGCACAATGCAAAAGCGGGTGGAAGAAAGCAAAGCCAGACCTCCCTCGTTCGGCTGCGGTGCGGGGAGGGGGGCCGGGAGGGAATAAAGGATAAAAAGGGGCATGAATGGGGAGAACAGCAAAAGAGAGCAGCAGAGATTTCAGGGAGATGGTGGAGCTTCGGATTCAAAGGAAGAAACAAAAACACAAACAAGCAAAGGCCCAAAAGATTTGGGCTCTGGCAACAGAAGTGCTTTCCGTGCCAAGCAAGGGTGAGAAAACACGTCTCAACCAGTCCTGGCACAGACAGGCCTGCCTACCACCTCCCCCCCCCCAAACCGCACGTTGCTGCATCAGCTCCCCCCACCTGGGACATGCAATGTGATGCATGGATGCCTCCGATCATGCCCATGTTGCTACAGCTCGGCCCGGCCCGCCGGACTCTGCCTCCAGGACGTGCTTATTGCTAGGGTTGCTCATAACCCCGTGGACAATCAGGACGGAAAGGAAGCACGTGCACAGGATTGGGGCCAAGCAGATCCAGGGTGGGAGTCCTCATCCGCTGTTGCTCCACCTGCGAGGCCATGCTACCTCCTTCTCTGCGTGGGCCCCCTGCGCTGCAGTTGACTGCTTGCACCTTTGCATTTCAGGCTTCCCCTCTCTAGACACAGCCAGCCCCCGACTTCAATCACGCCCTGGGTCTTCGGCGGTGGCATCTCGCTGCAATACTTCAGCTGCCTGCTCTTCCAGGGAAGGTTTCTCTGGTTTCGCCCTAGCGCTTTCTGAACCGCCCCGTGCCCTGGAACCGAATCCCGGGGGACGTTTCTGGTGCTTCAAAGTTATACAAGTCACAGAGAAGCAGGGCTGGAAGTCATCCGGTCCAACCCCTGCCCGAGGCAGGAGCATCTCCCCATACAATCCATCATCTACAAGTTCATAATTGTTTGGTTTTTTTTAAATTAAAACAGGCTCTGGGGACCACGTTTGATTCGAGAGCCCCAGAACTGCGGTGGGTTATCACGGGACGGCACCCTGAACACCGAGATGGGCAGGAAGATGGAGATGGACGCTGGTGGGTTGGTAGGCACGTAGAGATGGATGGATTGTATCAAATAATAGTCATGCCTACAACACAGAGAAGCTAGTGCAAGGTCTGCACCTCCTTCCCCCGTGTCCCGAGGGTGCGGGCTCGAGCCCCAACCCCCCCCAGATCAGGCGTACGCGTGCCGCACGCTTCTCTCCGCATCCCAGACACGACCAGGCCCCTTTTCGCCATGAAGTGGCTCTTCCGCCACTCCCCTCCGCCTCCCACCCGCTTCCCTCCGTCCCTGTTTTCCTCTCCAGCAGGTACAAAATCTATCGGAGCCGCGCGGCTATGGTAATTGAACCTGCAGCCCCTTTCCGAGGCGAGCTATCATTAGCCCCCATAATCAAAGCTCCCTGGAATTGTACCAGCTGCTGCAATTCACACCACTCACCCCTCATTAACATGGATGCTCGTTAGCCGAGCACTGAGACTAATCAATACTGCCATTAACGAACTATCCTGAATTAATGCGTTTTAACCTGGCAGGCTTTAGGATCTTGGTCATTTTTCTACCCAACTTGGCATGAAAAAGGTTGTTGGGTTTTTTCCCCCCCTTTCAAACCTATTTTGTTCTGCTGCGTGGCTGCAAATCCTTTTGCTAGCGTGGGGCCGGCCTGCTCGGCAGCCCGTATGCCCGTCTTGCTTCCCCAGTCTCCGCTCGATGACTACCCTACCCCATGTCCTGATACAGGCTGCCACCTTCAACCAGTGCTTTTCCCTCTGAAGTCTCTTCCCAAGTTCACCGCGGCAGAAGGGAGTAACGCTGCTTTTCTACCCATCTTGTCCCACTGCAGCCACCTCTGGGGTGGAGCGTGGCACTGCAAAAAGGGACATCCCCGAAATCTAAGATGCTTTCAACTGTCTGACCCCACAGACAAATCTCTAGACCCCCTGGTCATCTGCAGGCCACGAGACCAACATGGAGATGCTACGGCCATTCACGCAACAGGGATTTTTCACTGAAAAATGGCTTTTTTTTCTTTCTTTTTTTTTTTTTTTTAACACAAAACTAAAAAGCCGTGTTGTGCCAGAAGCTCTCGCCCTCAGTTAAACCGCGGGGTGTTTTCATCCCGAGCATTTTGAACACAGCTGAGCTGTTTCCAAGAAGCAAACTCAAGCTGCAGGCAGGGAAAAGTTTCAAGAACGATTTAGAGGCAAACGCGGAAGGGAAACGTCCCAGGGAAAGTTATGGGAAATGGAGAAATGTGAACGCTGCCAAACCAGGACGGCTGGGAGATTTGGGCCATTTCTTAATGCGAAGACGGCAAGCTTTCCTGGGGTTGGACAGCACCTAGCACATTGGGAGCCTAGTCTGAGACAGGGGCCCCTCGGCGCTGCTGTAAAACTAAGCAGAGGAGGGGGAAGGATGGACGGAGGTGGTTTGTGAAGGTGCTGGGACCTGAAGTCCATGCCGAACGGGCTGCAAGGTCAGAGTCGGGCCTGATCCACTAGCGGGCCTCACCTCCGGTCTGAGCTCTGCACTAGCCGATGCACGCAAGACGCTGCCACCCGGGCCACGTCCCCGTGTCCCATGCCCCCAGCCCAGCCGGCCAGAGACGCGCTGGAGACTCAGCGAGCACCTGGGGCCGGCGCGCCCCGCTGGGCGCCAGTCACCGGACCGTGATTGCTGCGCTGCACGGGCAGCGAGCTGGCGAGCGGCTTGG
>NW_005841880.1:938445-959858 GCF_000455745.1 Alligator sinensis
CTCGGCCCCGGGGGCAGTGCCAGCGCTCGCTCCGCTTGCAAAGTTTTCGGCCGCGTGTTTCAAGTGGAGCTGAAAAGAGCCCTGCTCCCCCAGGGCCGCCTCTGAAAGCAGCTCCGGCCTTTGATCGTCAGCTGCTCCGTACCGCAGGGCATCCTCTGACCCGCACGCACTAAGAGCCATCAAAAGCCAGGACCTTGCTTCAATAGCCCGGACGGGCGTGGAGTGGGGGGGGCCGCGTCCCTCCGGACCCGGCTCTGCTTTGCGGGCCCTGCTGCCCATCTCGGGCCTCACGCTGCAGAGCCGGGGTCCCGGGTTCGGATCCCGCGGCGGCTGCAGCCTCCCCGGGCATTTGTAAATCCATTAGGGGACCCAAGGCACCGAGCAAAGAGTCAAATCTCCTCACCCTGCCACGGCCCTCCCTTCCCGTTCCCCTGGCTGCCTCTTACTGCCTCTGGCTAAACAGAGATCAGAAATGTTAGATCTTTCTTAACATCTCCTGCCAGTGCTGTCAGTGGCCCTCTCCAGAGTACCAGGGCCCTCTGTTATGTAAACACAGCACATTCTCTGTCAAAGATTAAAAAAAAAAGGCTCATTTGCACATAAAAGCAGCCCCTGCACTAGTTACGGGCACTGTGGCATGTAAGGAAGACGGTAGGTTAAACTCAATAATAAAGCAGGGCGGTAGAGAGATCCCCCTCCTGCCTCCTTCCCCCTCTCCCCACCTAATCCCATGGCCCTTACGTGCCAGGTGCGGTCCGCGGGAGCGGGGTGACCCGCGGGTACGGACCGCGGATGGGGTTGATGCCGGCGCTCTCTGCCCCGGAGCTGAGCCACTCCTGGGGTGGCAGGAGTTGGGGTAAGGCAGGGCAGGGGGGTCCCCGTGGGCCATCCGCTGTGTCCCGTCCAGCGAGACCCCTCTCGAACAGTCCGGGTTTGTGCCATGCTCTGCGGATGCCCCTCGATCCCAGCTCCCAGGGCGGCCCCAGCTGCACCCCAGACCCCTCACAGCCCTTCCAGCTGGCAAGCTGCACACCCTACCCCAGCTCCAGGCTCTGCCAAGACCCTGGCGCGGCGACAAGGACCGCCAGCCCCTTCTCTCCCGGTCTCTACGTTCCCGCGGCACCCCCGTCCTTTGCCTCCTGCCAGTCCCGGGTTCGAACCCAAGACCCATCCAAATCCTTTCATCTGCTCGGTGCTGCGGCCAGGTACCTCTGAGCACCCCCCCTTGCCGACATGCTCCGGATCGTTATGTTTGATTACAAGCCGCCAGCTGACACCAGACCTCTGGTGCTGCTCAGCACAGCTCTCGCGGCCACGGCTGCCAGCAGGCGAGGCTGGGCAGCGCTGCCCGTACAGCTGGCCAAACCCATCCCGCTCCTGCCCGGCGCCGCATTGCAATAACGCCAGGCTAATTACTCATGGGGCCTAGGCAAGCCACATGGCGAATGCAAGGGGCTAGCTCCCCCCTTTCTCATCCTCGTGGATGCCCCTGACCCCTCTTGTACTGCCCACACTGCGACGACTCCTGCCTTTTGCCCCCGGCAGGTGACACGGGGCCGGAGCCTGCCCGGGAGACCCAGGCCGACTGGCTCCGAGGCTGGCGTCAGGCATTTGTATGTCGAGTTGGGATGTCTGCAAATTGAATCAGATCTGAAATTCATCGTCAGGAGCCCGTCATGGTAATTGCGTTAGCGCTGTCAGCTGTTCCTCACCTCTCTCCCTGCCGACCCGGGGAATGGGTGAGGTCTCGGGCTGAGCGTGCAGACCGGGGAGCACGGGCTGCCCAGCCGGCGGGTGGGTGCGCGTGGCACCGCCTGCGGAGGTGGGTGCACGGCCGGCATGGGAGCGTGGCCGGAGCCGGGAAGGGTGCAGGTAGCACTGTGCAAGCAGGTGGCCAGATGGCTCAGGAGAGGGCAGGGCCAAGGCAGCAGAAGGTGTTTACAGCGGCAGCTGACTGCAAAGGTAACGGGGAGAGCAGGGCACGGGAGCGGAGCGGGAGGGCAAGGCCCCCGCCTTGCTTCAGCGCGCGCATACGTATGCACTCACCTACTGCACATGGACACACAGGTGAGTTCGCCCGCTGGCACACAGACACTCGCGTGTATGCACAAGTATGCACATGCGCCCTATCTCACACACCTAAGCACGCAGGCTCATATGGACCCACACCCAGCCCCCTCGGGCTGCATGCCCAAATTAACACGCCTGGCGAGCACGGGCAGCGTGGACAGCTGGCACGGGACGGGAGCTGTTGGGGTTCATCTACTAGAGGCAGGAGGGGGACCCCCGCCCCGTCAGAGGTGTTGTGCATCAGGAAGCCATCAGGCAAGCGAGATAAAGGGAACCAAGCAGGGGGCCAGGTGAACAGCCCCGCGGCTCCCCGGAGAAGGACCCCTGGCAGAGGCAGTCTCAACCCATGGGCCATCCAGCCTGGCACCCGTGGTCAGGCAAGCTGCCCAGGAGGACGGGAGAGGAAACCAGAGGGGCGGTTTGACCCTTGCTGGCCCTATAGAGGAGGGCAAGGCGGAGAGAGGCATCCTCTTGGAGCTGCGCCCCCAGCAGGCTGGCAGAGCGTGGCGCCCGCTGGACCCCTGCCCGACGCCGCGGCATTTTGCCGAATGCTGCACGGGCACCAGGCCAGAGACATGGTCACAGCCCTGGCATGGGCAGGGGGTGGTAGCAGGGACAGGCGGGCACAGGACCCAAACCCCATGCCAGGGAACCGTGGGGGCAGGGGACGCAGGGGCAACCCTGCAGACCTGAGGGAGGGGCTGAGTCACGCACGTAGGGGCACCCGGACCCCAAAGGACCCGGCGAGGCCTGTGGTGCTGCACCACAGACCAAGCATGTTCAAGGGAAGATAGACAGGGCAAGACCCCGGGGGCAGGCACGGGGGCAGGTGCAGACGCACGCAACCCCCGGCCGTGAGGCTGAGCAAGGAAAAAGAGAAGCCAGGAGGGGAAGGTCGGCGCCTAAAATCACTGTGCTGGGAGACGCACGTACAAGTAACATAGATGCAAGCACCCAGGGACATCGCAGACTGGCAGTGCCAGAGGCCCCGGGACAAGGCTGCAGCTTGCACCAGCGCCAACGTAGCACCCGGTGAGCGGGACAGGCAGGACCCCGGGGAGCCGGAGACCCAGGGCTGCCACTCGGACCTTGCACCCTGCAAGACTCGCCCCAGCCTCGCTTGCTGCACCGTGGGGAAGGGTCTCATCCCCTTTGCTCCCACCCAGGCCTCCACAGCAGCAGCGCGGCTCAGTGGTTAGCGCAGAGCCGCTCACATCTGCACGATGCCAGCTGTCCCCCGCTCCAGCAACCCCAACAGCCTCCGTGGATGCCCAGAGCTAAGCCCCCCCCTCTCCGGTCCCCGCGCGGCGAAGGAAGTGACGCGAGCTGGCATGACCCCCCAGATCCAAAGGACGACGCAGGACTTTTCTTCGGAGCCCCAATGTTGACAGACTGCGCAGCCGAAGGAGCCATAATTTATCACGCTGGCCCTGACAGCTCCCTTTGACGGGGTCCCTGGGGGGCTGAGCAATGCCTTTTGTCTGCCCGACAATTAATTATTTCCTGGTTAATGATGAACTCTGACTTGCAAAGCAGGTAGCAGCTCTGTGAAGGAAGCAGGCCGGGTTTCTTTGCCTCTCTCCCCACCTCCTTCCCTCTCCCACGCTTGGCTTGGGAAAGCAGAGGAGTGGTCCCCAGTACTGGTGACTGATGCCAGCAGATGCTGGGAGGAAGGGGCCGCTGGGTCTGTGGCTGGGGGGAGCGGGGAAGCCGAGGCCTGGATGCCAGCAGCGCCATATTTGCCCCTCCACCTCCATCCCACTAAGTCTGAACCAAACAGCCCAAAAGGAGGAAGAGCAGCTGCCCGCTCTGGGCCCATCATCCATGTCTCCCAGCCAGGATCCACCCCGCATCAGCCGCTCGGCCTAGGAGAGGAGCTGGCCTGAAATCAAATGAGCCGGCAGGAACAGGGCACACTACGTGCACCCGTGGGCCTGCACCCATGTACCCCTGCGTGAAGATGAGGATGCATGCCCACATGCACCCATGCGTGTGTCCATAAGAGGGTCAGGGGGCATGGGGATCAGGACTGGCATGTCCATGCTCTTGTGCATACGTGTGCGAGAACAGAAGCACACTCGGGAACGTGCTGGTATATGTGAGCGTGGGTACGTGTCTGCAGGAGGGGGCACTGTGCGCAAATGCCTGCTTGAGAACGCGTGTGCACGTGAGAACACAGCTGCACACACGTCAGAACAGTGCACGTCCCATGGGGAGAGCATGCAGGTGGGTGCACAGAGCAAAGAAAACGAACGCGTGTACCTAGCCGAGAACACGGGCATATGTATGCCCTGTAAGAACATGGGTCCCCATGTCCTTAACGGGTATACGTACGTCTGTGTTCTCGTGATTTCAGGCCAACGCCTCTCCCAGGCACGCACACGTGTACACAGCTGAGAACACGGGCATACCTGTCGCCACCGAGAACAGGGGCACACATGTACGCAGCCGGGAACACGGGCTTGCGTGCAGTTGGCGAGAACACGGGGGCACACGTACACCGGCCTGCGGGCAGACGCCGTGTCTCAGCGACAGTTGTTTGCTGTTCCAGCACCGGGTAGTTTAAGGCCCAGCCGTGCCGACCGCAGCCCTGGAGCACTCTGCGCCGAGGAGCTGATAACTGGATGATAGGTCTGTGTTAATGGAGAAAATCCATTTAGGTTCACTCGATCCTCTCCCACAGGCTTTCATTACCCCTCAGGGGGCCGTGGTGCATTGTCCCCAGAGACGGGCAAGCTGTGCAATCCCGATCCCATCGCCGCCGTTTATCTGCCTCTGCAGAGGCGCGGGAGGGAGCGGACCCTGCGTGTTGTGGCTGAAGTGGTGTTTTAGCCCCGAGCTCGCGGCTGCGGGGGGCAAAAGCAACATCAATATCCCGCCGGGGCTCCAAGCTCCGCTCGAGGAGAGCCCGAGGGCTGCTCCACGGCTCTGGCGGGTGCCAGGGATTGCCAGGGCCTGTAGCAGGGTGGGAAATCAATGCCCCACCTTCCCAAAAGCTGCAAAGGACACCTGGCCTTACAGAGGAGGGACTGCAGCCATCACTTCCACAAGGGACTGGATAACAGGGTAGCCAAGGACAAGAGCAGGTAGACCGGGACCAGAGCCATAATCCTGGGTCCAGTCCCCACCCCAAGCTTCAGAGGAGCCTGGCTCCAGACCTGAGCTGACCGGTGCTGGCACCCAGGGTGGGAAAGGGGCAGCAAATGCCCCATACCCAGGCTTTATTCATCCCAATACCCCAGCCAGGTGCATCGCGGGGGCTCTTTTGCAAAGACACCAGGTAACGATTAGGTGAATGGCACCATGCATCTGTGAGGTCAGCTGCACGCTCACAGACATGGGACGTGCAAGAGCATGCACGAGTCCCAGGTGACCACACGGCTGCCCCCACCCAGCCTCCATCCCGTGGCCTGGCCCTCCAGCACCAGACACTGACTGCACGGACAAGACAAGCCGGTGGCCTGGCACCTGCCAACCTACCCCAGCATCAGGCGCCAACAGCAGAGTGAGGAAAGGGCATGAGAGCAGACGGAGGCAGAGCCGGGCGGGAGAGTCTCGAACCCAGACCCGGGAGGCACTGAAAGGAGCTCAGCCCAGGGGCAACACAGGGACTTGGCGTCCATCAGGAACAAGCTCCCTGCAGCTGCAGACATGGCACCCAAGCTGGGGGGCGTAAGGGAGGGGCCTGGTACAAGCCTGCAGGAGCAGGAGGAGCCACCGAAGAGGAGGGGGCGGGCGCGAACCCCGTCTGCACGCCCACCGTGGAGGCAGAGGGGCTGCCAGCATGCGTGAGCAAGAGGAGGGGGGGTTGCAGGGACAGGCCTGGCCCTCCCCAGCAAAGGAACTGGCTGAGGAGCCTTAAGCAAAAATCAAACCCATCTGGCGGGCTGGCAGCTCGCACATCCCACCCCTCTCCCCGGTCCGTCCTGTTTAAGGCTAGTTAATAGCTAGTGTTCTCTGGTTAGGCCTGAATGACATTTGCAGAGTTATAATAACTGAGCTATTACTTGCTGTATTGATGCATTCCCCCTGCCGGCAGCCTGCTCATCCCAGCTCAGCGCCCGGCAGCCGGTTAAAGCTCCTTTAGTCAATACCAGTTCTATTTTTCATTACTCTCTGGAAATGTGGCTCTTGGAAGCTCATCCGTCATTCAATTACGCCCTGGTTCAGTCCTATCATACACGTGTCATAAAGTTCCTCAGATCTGAACTGCTGTTAATTTTCTGCGCTATCCCAAGGGGATGCCCGGTACGTGCTTGGAAAGCAACCGGCGAGCCGGGGCATGCCGGGTACGGGGGCGGCTGGGGGAAAGGGAGGCAGCTCCAAGTGGAGATGCCAGGCAGGGGGCGGCGGGGGGGGGCACGGAGCGGGGCAGGGGTTAAGGCCACCGGTGTCTTTTTGGCGAGCGAGCGAAGGGGCCACAGCGGCAGAGCGAGCCTGGCGCCTGCTCCCTTGCTCTGCCGCCGTGCCCCCGCCGTGCTCGTGACCTTGGCACTGCAGGCGATTTATCCCTCCGGCTGGTTTATTCTTTTATCAGGTGTTGGTTTAACGGGGCAGGCGCCCCCCCCTCCCCGTCCCCGCTAATCCTATTGGCATCTGTGTTTGGCACGTCCGTGCGCAGGATAATCACCTGCCTGGCGGAGTTGTCACTTCCCCAGATGTAATCGGGGAACGGCAGGGTTGGGGTTGTTGGGTTTTTTTCTTCTCTTTTTACAAAACCTCCTGATTTTCTGTTTCTCGGAGGCTGCGGCGCACGGGCTCCCGGCTCCAGCTCGAGCCTTGCCGGGCACTGGCACGCAGGGCGGGTTTTGAACCCACCCCCCTGCCGGCTCGGCAACTCTGCGTGCAAGAAGGTTCGCCATTTCTCTGCTTTCCCAGCACGTTCGTGTCTGTGTGCTCCACTTCCCAGCATCCAAAAAACGTACTCGGCTACCCAAGCCCTCCGCCCGGCTTCACCGAGGGGTGAATCCGAGCCCCGGAAAGGAGCAGGGCCACTGCATGGGGGAGACAGACCCTCTCTCCAGATCTGGACCTGCCTACCTCCCTTTTGCCTATGTTAATCCCTTCCCCGGGAGCAGGTGGGCACGGCCTTTCTTCCTTTGCCTCCATCGTGCTGTGGTGCCAACCCACTGACCCCAACCGTGCCGGGCGCTGTGCAAACGGGGGCCCCGCAGAGCTTCCAACGCGAGCGCAGGGCAAGGGGCAGCACATGGATGCAGACGGACGGGTGAGCAGAGGGGTAACGGGGTGGCGCCTGGCACGAGTCTCCATATACCAATAGCCGATGCTTTGCAGCTGGGGAGTCGGGACCCCCACGGTCTGGCTCTGGCCCGAGGAGGAAAGCTGTGCCCTCGCAGCTGGAGGAACAGGCAGGGCGTGGGACTCGCAGAGGAGCAGGAGGTCGAGTCTCCCCCTTGCAGCTGGCCCACGCAGGGGGAGTAACCCCCAATACGAGGGGTGCTGGAGACCCCCCCAACACACGCTGAAACGCTCAGCCTGCGCGAGGAGGAGCCCAGCTGGGATCAGGGTCCCGTGCGTGCACACCGCAGAGGACAGCTCGACCCGGCAGAGGCCCCCAGGCAGGCGCTGCCCGACTGTGTTTGTACAGCGCCTCGCATAGCGAGCTCCTGGGGCCGCCACCGTGCAAAGAAAGCTCGCACCCCTCTGAACACGTTCATCTATAAAGGTGCCACATGGCCCTGCCTTTGACAGGGAGGTGCGTTAGCCCCATTTCACAGACAGGCAGCTGAGGCACACAAGTCGCGCAACTCCACCGCGGTCACGCAGGAGTCTGCGGTAAGGCCTGGAAAGCGTAACCTCCTCACCGGCGTTTACTGCACCCCGGACAAAACCCACCATGCGACGCTCGGGGAGGATTTATTTCCCCCTCTGTTCCAGAGCCTGACCCGGCACCCGGGCTCGTGCCACGCAGGGAGCACCGTGGCACCTCTACAAGGGGCTGCCCTGCCCCCGAGCACAGCCCACGCCATTGATACACCTCCTCTCTCAGCCTGGGGCGTGAGCGCCATTGCCTCTGCGCAGAGCGACGTGCCCGTGGCTGACCACGTCCTCACCGCCACGTGGCCCTGCCTCCTCCGGCCGGGAGATGCCCACGCAACACCTACCGCCAGCGCCAACGGGGAGCTCCAGGACAAGGACTCGGCAGCTACCACGCCTGCCCCCTGCCCATCGCTGCGGCTTCAACTTTTCTTGTTCTCTTTAAAAACACAGCTGAGGCTCCTGGTTCCACGTTTGGACATGGCTAATGACTGGCCTAATTGATCTCCGCCGAGCCTCCTCTCCTTTCCCCCAGTGATCGATGCTGGAACAGGTTCAAGGCTTTTCGAAAAGTCATTGCTCCCTCCCTCCCCACCCCGGCCCCGAGGAGAGGCTCATTGATCAGGGGCAGGATCGATACCATAGAAAATAATTAAAGAGAGGGTGGCAACTCCTGCAGGACACAGGCAGCAGGGATGCTCCGGCTGCCCTTCAGCGCCAAGCCCGGGGCAGAGGGGTGAAGATACACTGCTGGGACGGGAAGCACCCCGAGCTCCCTACGGCGGGACGAGGCCACAGCCGCTCAGCAGCTCAAAGGCAAAGGATTGGGCTCCAAAGTAGAAGTCCAAGGCCTGCCTGGGCATCAACCCTCTGGACTGGTGGGGCTCAGGCACATCGGCCTCCACCCTCACCTGAACCACAGAGACTTACACCTGAGCCACCGAACCTAGCACCTGCAATACACCTGGAGCAGAGCCCACCCCCACCCCACACACACACACACACACAATACACCTGGACTGTGGACCCCACACCCGCAGTACACCTGAACTCCTGAAACGGGAGTGATGGCCTCCCAGCTCCTCCAGCCCCTGCCCAAGGCGAGAGGAGCTGGAAAGGTCCCCGTCGGCATGGGCAAGACGCCGTGCCAACCTCTATGTCACCGTCATAGCAGACTCAGCGGGGTTCAGGCACTTGATGGTCTGCAGGCCACGGCATGCAAGCGAGCCCGTCTGTCTGACCCGTGCAGGGACAGGGACCATGTCCCAGTGGTGCCCAGCGCCAGGGGACACATCCAGGTGGCCGAGCCCGGAGGCTCTTGCTCAGGGCAGGGCAACTCTGCCAGATCCGTGCTGGGTTCACTAGCTCTGGGATGCCGCAGCCCGCGCGGGGACAGCAGACGCCTGCGGAGGTGGCAGGACTGCATCGCCAGCCCCCTGCACCCGGCATTCACGAAGGGGCCATGGCAGATGCTCTCCTCATGCAGGAAGCTCTCGAGCAGCAGGCCAGGGTGCAGCAGAAGTTACCCCGGGAGCGGTTTGGGGCCTCGATCAGCCTGGAGCCCCCTCCACCCCGGCTTTGATCAAGGTGCAAAAAAACACCCCACTTCAGCTGACTCGTAAAACCAAGTGGTTTGCCCAAGCCTGGGTCGCGCGTGGGGGATACGGTCCTGGCCCTACTGGTCTTTAAAATCTCCGCCCGACCCCCAGGACACCCCTCGGGGTGACTCTCCTCGCGTACAGATGGGGGAAAACGAGGCACACATCCATCTCTGGGCTGGGAAAGGGGCCCTCCTGCTTGAGTCGCTGAGCCCACGCCAGCCCTCACCCATGCCTGGGCTTGCCTTCCTGAGCTGGCTTGCGGCCGTCGGGGCTCTTGCTGGGGCAGGTCAGCAAGGCCACTAAAAGGACACCGGCTTTTTTTCCCCCACCCTGCATTATTAGTATTATTGCTTCCCCTCGTGTCCCTCCAGCCAAGTTGGATCTAATTTGCTATGGGGTACCGGGGTCTCCACTTGGACAGGCACAAAGGCCCCGGCCCCCTCCCCGCTCCTTTGCTGCGGTCGGAGTCTTTTCGCTTTCTCCACTGGCTCAAAGGCTAATCAGATTAAAGCCTTTCCAAAAGGTGCTCGCTCTCGCCACCCGCCTTCCTCCGCCCTTCCAGTTTTGGCAGCCGGAGCCGCTCCGAGGTGGAACTCCATCCTTCCTCCCGCCGATGGCGTCACCCTTGGCAACGGCTCCGGTCTGGAGCGGGTCCCGGCTCGAGGGAAGACCCATCTGGGGTGTGGAAATGGGCATGGCGGGGAAAGGGCCGATGCCGACAAGATGCCCTGAGAGGGCACCTGTGATGGAAAGGAGGGAGGAAAAAGACTGACCCAAAGCTGTGCTCTGGGGAAAGCCTCTCCCTTCCCATGCCACCAACTTCCCAGCAGGAAAGCAATCACCCGGCGGAGGGGAGCAGCGAGGAGATCCTGGCTCCGGCTCCCGGGTGCGACGGTGTCCAGCCTCTCGCCTGTTCTGCTCCCTCCTGCTCTTGGTCGCCCTCCCGCTGGCCCCAAAACGGGGTTCGGGGAACGTCTCATGGCGAGGCAGTGGGCTTGGGTCCAGACGGGGTGAACAGCTCCACTCAGTCGGATGCCGCCTGGGTCTCAGTCCCGGTCCCCTAAGACCCAAAGGCTGCACGGGGCAGACGGCAGGCTGCACAGGCTACAAGTGCCAAGGGTCTCCTCTCGCCCGCCTGGGAGATGCTCCTAGGGGAGTCGTGCATGCCCCAGCCTTTGGGTGGGGGGGTCAGGCCTACTTTCCAAACCCTCCCTGCAACGCATGCACTGAAGTGTTGCACCCACCCAGCAGCTCCTGGGTCCCCAGGTGAACACAATTGGGCCAATTTCTCCCACCAATTTCCCTGGAACAAGACCAAAAATTATCCTGGGGCTGGGAGGACACCAGATACAACTCCTCCATTCAATCAAACCCCTCTCCTTTGGTTTTAACCCCCCTTTGCCCACATCCCTGCCCAAGAACCACACCCCCCCATGTACAAAAATCGATTGAAATTCAATTGGGACGAGCTGCGCACACAAATGCATTCGACACGGGCACTCTCCCCCAGCCGGGATTGTATGCAAAGGCAGTTAGGGGCCAATGAATAATTCATCCTCCGCTGTCTTTCAGAATTATACTGTGGAAAAATAAATCTGAGACTATATAAAAAAAAGGGGGGGGAGAAATAAAAGAGAATGGAGGTGGGGGGTGGGGAGCGGGCAAGGATCGGGGGGCTCAGCCCCCCCTCCACACCGCCGGCCAAACTTGCGAAAGGATGAAAGAGTCCGGGAGACTTCTTCCATTGAGCGGTTTGACATTCAGGTCTGTGCGGAAACCACCTTAAATCCTTCCTGTGCTTTGTTCTGGTCGCCTTTTCACTGAAGTCTTAAGGAGGTGGGGGGCGGGGGGGCGCGGGGAGCGAGTCCTTTAAGGGGGGCCCTTTGAAGAAACCCACTCATCCGATCGGATGGCTGAGTTCAAGGAGCTGCCACGCTAAGGCGGCCGTGGGGAGGAGGCGGCGGCTTCGCTCCAAGCCCCCCAGCCCCGCGGGGGGTTCTTGCCCGTGCCCCCCGCGGCCCCGGGGCAGGGAGGGATCCGCCTGTCTGAGCCGGCCGTCACCGCCCTAAGCCTCATGCCGCCGGACAGCCGTGGCCGTGGCCGGAGAGGCGCAGCGTGGGCTCTTCCTCCAGGTGAGCTGGGACCCCCACAACCAGCACCCCCGAGACACGGAAGAAACATTTGAAACAACACCTCTGGGCACAGCTGGCATTCAGATCAGCCAGCCAGGCTCTTCTTTCCTAGCATCCCCCCAGCACCCGCCCATTGGCATGAGGGGACCCTCCACTCCGGCCCGTTGCCAACCCCACCGTGGCCATGCCAGAAACACCTGCCTGCCCCTGGAGCGCTGCACTCCTTATGCCCTTGATGCCAAGATGCCCCTTCTTTGCCCCCCCAGAAACTACAGGAGCAAGGCGCAGGCCGGAGCCCTGGAGCAACTCATGACACAGGCTCTCATAGGGTCAGCCCCCCACCTCGCTCCACGGATGGGGACACGGGGGCACAAGGCAGGGGGCCGTGCTGGAAACTGCACGGACACTAGCAGGAGACCACCCTTGCCCCCCAGCTCACAACAGACAGTGCAGGGGGCTAGGGAGCGAGGGGCTGCCCCCCCAGGGCTGCAAAGAGAGTGAAGTTTTGGTATCTGATGGGCAGCAAGGTCTCCCCCCACCCCCTGCCTTAGGTGACCCACCCAAGGTCACCCACTGCATCAGTGGCGGAGCTCGTTCTCCACTGGGTTTCACAGCTTGCCCAGCGGGTCCCCCATACCCAGCCCTTGTCCCAGGGCACGGTGGCCACCCATGGGTCCCGTGGGGTGCCAGGGCCGCCTGCTCCATGCGCGGCATGCTAGCAGGGAGGAGAAGAAGCGGGCGCCACTTTAATTTGGCCATTTAAAAGTAAAGAAATAACACGGGCTTTGAAAGCCCGGAGGGCTCCCAGTGGAGACCCCCCCCCCTTCAAAGCCTGCCTTGGCTTTCTTCCGCCCGTTAGCGGCACACAAAGGTGCGCGAGCACTTTCGTCTCTGCGGAAAGACCTTTTTAATTGGTTCCAGGCAGAAGGTTAAAATCTCTCCCCTTCCCTGCGCACTTATCTGAGGGAAGGTGGGAGGGAGCGGGGGGCCGGGGTTTAATGAGAGAAGGCAGAGCCCGAGGCCCAGAGAGCAGCTGCGGGTCCCAGCTGGCCCCCGAGGGTGGCAGGAGCCGGCCTGGGGCACTTGGCCCACACGCCGTGGGCGGGGAGGGGGACCCAGCTTCTGGGGCTGCAGGAGGGCTGGTTTTCCCCGGGAGCGTGAGCATGGCGTGGGCTGTCACGGGGGGCACCCCTGCGGCACCAGGGCACTGTCTGCAGTGCATGCCATGCCCCCCGGGCTGGAGCCACAGCAGCATCGCCTGCCCCCCACCGTTCCCCCAGACCCACGCACTCGCCTCCCTGAGGTCTGAGAGCACGGGCTCTTGCCGAGCTGGAGAGGCCGGGACTGCAGAGAGCAGGGGCAGCCCCGCGCCCCACTTAGCACATGGGGAAACCGAGGCAGGGCAAAACCTGGGAGTCCCGAATCCCAGATGCGTTCCAGTTCAAACAGCGGCACGGTACTGGGAGGTGGGCGGGAGTGGAGAAGCCATGCGGGAGCCCCTGGGCAGCATTCAGGGCCTCCTCGAACTGCCCTCCGCCCAAAAGGCATGCACCATTAGGACACACACGTGTGCCAGGCGTGCTAGGGGAGCACAGACCCCACAGCCCGGGTGCTGCAGCAGCTGTCCACAAGCCTGCCGCGCAGCACGGCCGTGCCAGCCCTGCTCTGTACCCTTCCCCCAGCCCGGGAGTCACTTCAGTTTCCTTTCACGGACGGGGGAGCGGAGAAAGCGCATCCATTATTGAGCAGGGGCGACGCTCGCCCGACGCTTCCCCCCTGCTAATGGCGCTCAGGTAGGCCGCTGCAGCCAGGCGCCTCCCCCGCAGCTTCTCCGGCGAGCCCGAGTCAAGGTCGATCTCACCCAGGCTGGGAACGCGGGCGGCTCCGCTCCCCTCCTGCCCGCTGCTGGCGGGGCAGCCGTGCCCGGGGGTGGCATGTAGACTGGCCTGGCCTGGGACAGCGGGAGGGCACCTGTGCATGGAAAGAGCGATGGGGCTGCCGGGCCCCCGAAGCATCCCAGGGGGTGCTGGCCTGGAGGGAAGCGGGGAGCAGGCCCCGCTGCGGAGACCCAATCCATCGCACATGCCTCCCGGGTTGCACGGAGGAGGAGGAGGGGGCCGCGGCCCCATCCCCCATTCCTGCACACGGAGCCGGCAATTGGATCCAGATGTTTCCCCCCTCCCTCGGAAACCGCCGCCCCCCGCCCCGCCGACCCTACGCGGAAATTGTTAAACAGCTGCCGCCGAGACCCTGGCCAAAGCCCTTTCACCAGCCCTAATGGCGACCAGACAGCATGGTGAGGACACGGGGGGGCAGAAGGGCAGGCGATCCTCTCCACGCTGGGGAGGATGGGGGTCCCGGCGATGTGGTGGCATGGGGCACTGGCCAGGCTCCCCTGGCCCCCCTTGGCGGATGAGACGGAGCGGGGCAGGGAGGCTCCAGGCTCTGCAGCAGAAACAGCTTTTGCTAGGGGTCCACGTGGCCGGGATGATCTGTGCAATGCCCCCCAAGCCCCCGGGCCGTGCAATGCACCCCCACGCCACTCAGACCCTCCTCCAAGCGCCATCTTCCACAAGGCAGGTTTCACAGCCCCCGCAGGCTCCTCAGCCAACGCAGCATTAGTCTGCACATCGCTGGGTGCAGGATACCAGCAGCAGACCCCGCGGACAGGCTGCGGCACCCCAGATCCCTCCGGGCCGCTGCAGTAATGAGCGGGGAGCCCTCAGTCCAGAGGCCCCCACTTGCACCAAGGGCTCCACCTTCCCTGGCTTTCCGTAGTCCCGCAGACGGCCCCGAGGGAGGCAAGGCTCAGCCGCCCCTTTGCAGCGAGCCAGGAGCCTGGCCTGCGTTGATGCTGCAACGCGAGCCAGGGTCGCGCCCGGCTCTGGCTAAACCACAAGGTTGCTTGGGGCTCACCTCAGGCTCGCCCGCGGTCCTGGCCGGCTTCATGCAAGCTTCGAGCCTTGCCTCCCTCCGCCCCATGGACAGCGTGCTCTCCGCGGCGCCACGAAGCAGGGGTCAGGAAGGGGCGCATGGCCCCGGCTGGGTCCCGGGCTGCCCCAACCCGCTGTAGTGAAGGACGTGCCAGCCTGTGTTGGGGGCACGGGGGCAGCCGGCAATGAAGCGCCCCTGAGCGGGTCTTGCACCCCTGGGGGGACACACCGGAGACCAGCCCAGGCCACGGCAGAGGACGGCTCCCAGCTCTCAAGCCAAAGCAGCCCCCGATCATTGGTCCGTGGACGTGACCCTCACCCCAGCGCCAACCCAGCGCAGATCTCGACACTGCCCCTCGCCAGCCCCAGGCAGCTGTCCAAGGCCGGGTGCATCCGCGGCTTTGCAGGCAGCCCCGAGACACGCAGCCAGCCGTGACGTCCCCCACCAGCAACGCAGAGCAACTTCGAAGCCTCTGAAAGCCCCTCATCAAAGAGGGCTTATCCCCACGGTCGGCTCAGCCATTGAGGCCCGCGGAGCCCCCCTCACCCCTCCGAGAGGGGCTGCTATTGTCCAGCGACAAAAGCCGGAGGGGGTGGGGGGCACGATGGATCCAGACAAGCAGATCCCACCAACCGAAGAGCCGCCGCCACCTCCACCTTGGGACGCTGCCCCTCGAGACAAGAGCCCACCACCAACCCCTCCGAGGGGCATTCGGGAGCCCCTCGCCTCGCCAAGGTAGCGGGGCTGCAGGGGAAAGGAGAGCCCAGGCTCGCTGCCTCCCATGCTGGTGATGGGGGGCGGCCCAGCCAGCGCGGGGTCCCCATCCCGGACGAGCGACCTTTTGCTGTCTCCAAGTTCACAGCCAGGATGTGCAATGCTCTGATGGCAAACGATCTGCTTGCCCTCAGGGCCCAGCCCCGGTGCTCCTCGCACCTCCATGCACAGGGTCCCTAACACATCAGGCCCAGACAGTGCCGTCCCTACCCCAAGGCCTCCGGCCAGGAGAGGCTGGAGCTGAGCCCAGGGAGACGGCTACACCCAACGCCCGCCCGCTAGCTCATGCAAAACAGGGGGAAGGATGCAGACGCCTCTGCAGTAGGCAGGAGTCCATATTCCCATTCCCACGAACCATCCTGCTCTCTCTTCTCCCCGCCTGCCTGGGCTCCCTCCGTGCCCCACTCCTCACTGGGGCCAGAGGAGACCCCCTGAGCCTCCCCCCCGTGGAAACCTTGCCCGGGGTCCTGACCACAGGGCCTGGGCATGGCCCATCCGTGGGGCGGAGGGTGCCGAGGGCGGCCGTGTGCCCGCCTTTCTCTGTCACCTTCCCTGCCTCTCTGCTTTCTGCCTCCGCCAGGCCTGGCCGCTTTGCAGTGGAAATTGCGATTAGCTCGCCTCGCCGCAGCCCGCGCGGCCGTGCGCCCCAGCCAGCTGTTCCACTTCATTTGCTGTTCATCTGCTTCGCTTCCACGGGACCCCCATCTCCTGCACGCTGAAGGCCGGGAGCCGGCGTGGGGGGGGAAGCGATCCTCCGGCACGCAGCGGAGGGGCAAAGTCACCCTCCAAACACGTGCCGTGGCCCCAGAGGCGAGAGACTGGCAGGCAGGACACCTGGGCTCTCGCTCTGGGATGCAGCGTGCGGAGGAGAGGCTGATGGAGACTGGCAGCCAGGACGCCTGGGTTCTGGTCCCAGGTCCAAGCGGACGCGCCGAGGAGGGGCGGATCTGGGCAGCCGCCTCTGCCACTGAGTCCGCACGACCTGGGCCAAGTCACTTCTCCCTGCAGCTAGTGCATCCCTGCAAGGGTTAATTAACCATGGGTCATTAAGCGCTGGACACGGAGCCGTTTGTCATTTCAGGGCACTGCCTCCCAGCAGCTCCAGACCCAGAGATGTGGACGCGGGTCACCGCTGCTCTCTGCCCATGTGCCTCCCCCGAAACACCTGCCCAAGGGTCCCCTGGCCGGCCAGAGCCACTGCCCCTTAAAGGGCATGACTGCAAGAAAAGCTGCCCCCCTCCAACCCTGCGCCTGTGCCAGCCCTGTCCATGCAGGCACGGGAAAGCCAGGACCATGAAGCCTTCGGGGCACTGCCCTGGGCCATGTGGACCGGGCCACGCACCTCCCTGCACCAGCTGGGCTGCAGGACCCCGGCTCCAGGGGCTCCTCGACGCTGCAGGCCAGGATGCACTGCTTTGCCAATGCCCTAGCGCCCGTGACGAACCACATGGAGCAGCGGGGCTGCAGGGGAGTGGGCAACGGCCTGCCTACCACCTCCAGAAGCCCCACGTGTGCAGAAGGGGGCCGCAGTGTTCGACCCAAGACCCGGCAAACTCATTGCACACAGGCTGCTGCCACATCCTAGGCTGGATTCAAAGCCACATCCAAGATGACAGAGATGGGGGCATGCCCGGGCCTTGCACGCGTGGGAGCCAGCTCCAGCACCTCTGTGTCAAGGCCAGCTGGTCCCGAGCTGGGATCAGGACGCCTGGGATCTCCGCTTTCCGTGGCCTACCTCCAGAAAAGCTGGGGCAACGACGGCGCCATCGCAGTGGGCGACATGCTCAGTCATCTTTGCAGAGGGCCATGGAAGCGGTTATGAACCGAGGTCCGGAGAAGCAGCTGCTTCTCCGGCGCTCAGAGCCTGGAGCGCAAGACCCGAGTTCCAATCCTGCACCGCTCTCCTCTCCCCGCGTCCGTGCCTGGCCTGGCCACGAGGCCCCCGACAGTGAGCATCCATCCTTTCCCCTGGGACGCCTGGGTCCCTGCCGCACGGTGGGCAGCCGCCCCGAAGCCCAGGCCGGTCTGTGCGGCCCCCCCCACCCCGCCCGGCAGAGCCCGGTGCGGACACGCAGGCGGAGGAGAGAGCTCTGCAGGAACGCGGGAGCGGCTGTGAAATCATCTCAGAGGAAACAAAACTTGCCAGTCAGCGATCTGACTAATAGCATACGGGAATGAAGATACCAGCAAACCGCCTCGGCCCTGCCAACGGCGGCGCGGGCAGGTGTGTTTGCAACAACTTGTTTTCTCCAGGCAGGAGGATGCGTGTCTGTGCAGCACAGAGGAGGGAGCATGGGGCGGGTTTCCCTTCCTCGTCGTGCACTCAGGTCTGCAGGCTGCCTCCTCCTAGGGTCCCCAGACCTCGGCGTTTCCACTGGAAATGACCGCAGGGCAGAGGGAAGGAGCGTCCCGTTGGCCCGCACCCACTGCAGAGTCCACGCCGCGTCGGTGCTCCCGGCCCCAAAGCACTAACGTGCAGAACTGATCCCGATTCAGGAGCTCTTTTAAAAACAGCAGGAGAAACCCTGGCCAGGAAGGACAAGACTCCTGGGATCCAGGAGGAAGCATGCACCTGCACGTGCAAGGACAGGGCTACTCCAGGCAGCACCGTATGACCCCACGGGCCACACGTGTCCTCTGCGTGACTTCCCAGGAGCCAGGCTCTGCCCTGCGCCATCAGCAGCTTCCCCAGCCTGTGCCGGGGACTCGGACGGGCAAGCGAGGCTTTGCAGAGCCAAGCGCTCGTGGGCTGCGTTATGGGGTTGCAAAGCACCTCATTGCATTTTACCATAAAAAAAATTTTAAAACCCCACGAGTCGCAAGATGAACGAATCCTCAAAGACCGGGGAAGCTGCCCGTGCCCCACGCCGGGAGCCAGTGCAGTCCTGGTCCCGCGGCGGTGCAGAGCGGAGCAGACAGGTGAGCGAGTCCCCCAGGGTCAGGCCAGGAGACGAGGGCAGCTGGGAAGGGGACGCAGGTGCTCCATTTTCCAGACCTCCTTTGCTACTGAAAACACTTCCCCGCGGCGCGGGGACCCAGGGGTCCTGCACCCTGGGCTTCTCCTACCCAGGAAGCCGTGCTACATCCTCAGAGCGCCGGAAAAAACCCAGGGGTCCTGACTCCCAAACCCCCCCCTTATTTACAAACCCCCCTGAGCAGGGAGAAGCACGAGGCTGCAATACAGAGCTCTAAGGATGGAGATACCGCGGAGAGAGGACCGAACATTTCGGCATTGAGCGCGATGGACAGCGTGACGCCATCAGGCGGTGGGGCACCCAGCGGCTTTTTGCAGACCCTCCTCAAATAACCCAACACGGGCCTCCCGTCTCACAGTTGGGAAACTTGAGTCACGGCAACCACAGTGATTTACCCAAGGACACACCCCGAACCACGCAGAGGTGAGGAAAGAGCCCAGGCATCCGGTCTCCCAGCTCCTCGATCAACTCCCTCGAGAACGGGAGATGAAACCCAGGCGTCCGGGCTCTCGATCCCCTGCTCTGGTGATGACACTACATCAGGGGCAGCTCCCCGCTTCACAGAGGGCCCAGAAAATTCATCCCCACCCATGGGCTGACCCCGTCTCAAATGCACAGGGTAGGGGGAGCTTTGCTCACAGCAATGGTCCTTGGCACGGGTCCAGGTAGTTATCAGATTGGCACCAGCGCCCACAGACCTTTGCTCCATGCTTCGATTGAGTCATAGCGGCCTCCCAGGTGGGGTCAGGGCTGCAACGCCCCGGATGCTCCCTTCCTCCACCCATAGCAAACAAGTGAGTCATGGAGAGGGTACGCGGGGCAGCGGTGACCCCCACGGCCCATATGCATATCCATCCATCTACACACCCTACACCCAACCAAGCCTCTCCAAACTGAGAGCAGTCAGCACACCAACACCCCCCACCCCCGTACGCGCGCACACAGACGTGCACACACCTCCAGCGCCCTGCGGGTTACAGGACAGACGCACCTCCCGGCAGCCAGCGGGGTCGGGAGCAGAGACGGTGGAAGGGCCCAGGGGACCAGAGAGTTAAAGAGAGAAAATGCTGAGGGCTTTTAGCGCGAGTGCAAATGACCCCGCGCGGTTTCGCAGCGATGCGGGGCCCGGCCGGATTAGCAACCGGTGTCTCCATCAGGCCGCATCGATCCAGATAATAGCAGGCAATTGCTCAGCTACAATATCATAAAGTCCCTTTAACTACAGCCATAAAGCTCCCCACACTGCAGCGGCTGCAGGCTCCCCCGGAGCAGCCAGAACCGGGCAGGGCTCGGGGGCTGCAGCAGTGACCCCTGTGCCCGCTGGTCCCATCTCACGCATGTGCAAAGGACAAACGTCCCGATGCGGCAAAACCTCAGCACGCGCTTCCCTTGAAGCACTGATGCCCGCAGGTGCCCAAGCCCTGCACCGCACGGGGGGTGCTTCGTCTGCTCAGAGATGGGCCTTGCCCACGCGGGGGGAACCAGGACCCGCAGGGACCGCTCAGCGGGTCTAGAGAAGATGCAAACACCAGGCCTCCCTGGAACAAGACAGGGATCGCTGCCCTGCCCTGGCCTCCAGGCTTGAACTTGAAGCTCCCTACCCCCCCGAATCGCAGCTGCCCGGCTCCGCCGCGCCTCTCTCCAGGTGGTGCTGGGGACCCATCACTCGCGCTCGGGGGTCGGAGCGGACTATCCTGCTTCCACCCCACCCCAAGGCTTCCACCCCGCACCCAGTGGGCGGCCCTTTTCTGCCCCCGATGTGGTCTCGGGGTGGGGTGCAAGAAACCCCGACACCCGCTGCCCGGGAAGTGCCTGTATTACTGGCCGCAACGTTGCGCCGTTTAATGAGCGCAAAATGTTACAATCTCACCAATTACTTGGTTCGTTTGTGTGGTTGCAGGAGCTGCTGAGCTGGGGAAAACCCCTCCGTACCCATCCCTGCCCTGCAGGAGTCCGTCCCGGGCCAGCTCGCTTGGGGAAAGCACCGCAATCCCAGTCGTCTGGGCCCCTGCACCCGTCCATCCACAGCCCCGTCCAAACCTGGAGGGTCCCAGCCTGAGTTTGCTACAGCAGATACAGCCCGATTCCTCGGGGCCGGGACCGGGCTTCGTCCTACTGACTCTCGCCAGCTGAGATACCTTTTTACCAGCTGAGCAGGGTAAAAACTGCACGCACGGCTCTGCCGCTCTCGAGGCAGGGGTGAACACGGAGCCGGCGTCAAACCCCGGTGCATTTAGACCTGTGGCTCTCAACCGTCTTAGACCCCCTCGTTAGAGCCAAGACCCCCCTGCAGAAAACATCAGCTTTCACTCGCTTACTGGGGTTGGGGAAACACGGGAGCAGACTTCCAGCTGCAAAGGGCAGAACGGCTGGGACGCCCAATTCCTCTTGGGAATCTCGGGGTTGATCCTGTGAATCATGCGTAGGTGTTTGCACACCTGACGATGCTCGTATTGCAACATCCTTGAGAGGCTCTCACGGCACCCTGGTTGAGGATCACCCATCTGACTCCGCTGCTCCGGCAGGCGGCACTCCCCGCGTGGGCTACGATGCCCCGCTGAGCTATGCCACGTGCGGGCCACGCTGGCACTGTGAGCGTGTCCCCCGTGCCCAGGGCTGCCCGGATCAGGGTCCACGAATCGCCCGCCCCTGTTCTCGCACCGCCCCGACTGACCCCGCTGGAATTCGCCGCATCCCGGCTAACGAACCGGGCTGGGCGGAGAACGGGAAGCGCCGTGGGAACAGGCTCGGCCCGTTGGATGGGGCTGCGCCCTGCCAGGGTGGGTCTGAGCAGCGCCCCGACTTTGCTGTTGACTCACCCCCGGGGCTGGCGGTGGCGGAGACGCAGGGAGAGAGCTCAGGCCTGCCAGCCTCCCCAAAAACACCCCGCTGAGCAGAGTGCGGGGCCCGCTGCAGGCGCCGTGTGACCCAACCCTTCCAAACCCAGAGCTGCAAAGCCACCCCCGCCCCGCCCCGAGCTGCGGGCCCGATCCCCGCCTGCATGGATTCTGCTGATTTACGCCGGCCGAGGCTGGGGCGCCCGTTCGGCTCCGGCGGTGGGAAGACGCGTTTGGCAAGGACCCGCCGGCCTCGCGCCGGGCCTGGGTGCGAGTTGTGGCGGCGGGTGCGGCGGCGGGGAGGAAAAACAG
>NW_005841880.1:959944-977965 GCF_000455745.1 Alligator sinensis
AGCCCCGTGTGGCAGGGCCCCGCCGGCCTCGCGCCGGGCCTGGGTGCGAGTTGTGCGAGCGGTTCCAGCGCTGAGTAGAAAAGCAGACAGCTGCTGGACCGCTCGCCGCGGGGCCCGTCTCTCCCCGCGAATCTGATCCCTGTTCCTCCCGCACGTCCCCAGGCCGGCGGCGGTGCCTGGCGGGGGGAGGATTTACAGCCGGGAGAGACCTCTCACTTAGCCAAAATTGCTCTTGCGATGCCATCATTATAAAAACATTAAAACCGGCCGGTCCCCGGCACCCGAGTTCATCTCACTGCGCTTACACCTGGGCTCATAAATCCTCCTTTACAAGCCGGCCCAGGCAGGATGATTTATAAGGTGAAGCAAATATGAAAACGTTAAAATACAAAATATGGAAGCGATCAGACGGGGGCTGCCCTCCGCTCCCAGCGCCCTCTCTCTCCCTGGGGATGGGGGACCTCAGGGCGATGGTCCCCATCCGATACCTCTGTCCACCCGCGTCCTCCCCTCCTGGTTCTGCGAAGGCCCCATGGACCCAGGGCTTGGGGAGAGGGGTCGTGGAGAGGAGCCTGACGCTCCAGCCACATCCCCAAGCCGTGTCCTGCCCAAAAATGCAGCCTGGGAGATGCCGGCGAAGCCTGGCTGGGTCCCAGCTGCAGCAACTGGTGCCTCAAGCCCCTTGGAAGCTGTCCCGGGTTGTAAGCGGACCCCGGGGACATCGTTTATGTGGTGGAGAAGGGAAGCTGATACTGTGGGATCCTAAGGGGGGTATCATTTGCTGAGCACTTTCCTCGGCGCGTCGGCTGCAATTCGGGACAACCGGGATCCTTGGAGCTGCAGGTGGGATCCCCAGCCTGGGGCTCCTGGCCGATCTCATGGAAATCGTCCCTGCACAAGACCCCAAAGGCCAAGGGGGGCTGGCTCGTAGCTACGCAGCGAGCTGACGGCGACACAGGACTGTCAGGACCTAATCTCTCGGTGGCCTTAGGAAGCGCTCATGCACCTGATGTCTGCGACGGACACCAGCTAGCGCTCGCCGCGCCTCGTGCCCAGGTGAATCACTTGATTGAGCCTGGGCAGATTTCCGTGGCTGTTGGGGAGGTGTGGGGGGAAACTGAGGCATGGAGAGACGGAGCACCACATCCAAGCTGGTGCAGCGAGCTGGGAAGATGCCCCAGGAGCCCGGCTCCATGTTGCAACTGCCCCGACCTCTCTCCCCCCCTCAGCCAAGCGTCGCGCTTCCCATTCCACCAAGGGCTTCGCCCTCCTCCTCGGCAGCAATTTATGTCCGCCGGTCCAGGAAAAGGGCCAGGCTGTCGGATGGTGTAACCCAGCATCAGCCCGCTCCACCAGGAATCGGGCCCAGCGGGGAGTATTTACCCAAGATGCTGATTCTCAGACAAAAACGGTGGGGGGGAAATAAAAGTGCAGGGTCCAAGCAGGGCCGGGTCTGCCACCCCGATTCCAACAGGAGAGGGGCTAGGGCTGGGGGCCGGACCCCACGGTGAGCTCGGCCCTGCCGGGCACGGCAGCAGGACACAGGGCCTCGGGGGAGCGGGCTATCAGAGCCCTGAGCAGGGTTAGAAGTGGGTCTGCAAACGTAATGGAGAATTTCCCGAGGCCGTGGGCTGCGTGGGCAAGGGGGAACTGTAAGGACGGACGGATGGACAGATGGATTTGCAAGGAGCAGGCTGCAAAGCTGCAATATCTATATAGCCCCCTCTTTTATACGTCTCCCCAAAACTGCCCACCACTGCACGAACCCGTCCTCTGGATCCCACCATTTTACCGCGAAACACCAATGGTTCGTCTCGTCCTCCGCGCGGAGCCCGGACTCTCATGCGGGGAGACGGGCCCAGATGGGGGTTAACCCCAGGCTCTCCCGTGGCTGGCACAGTGCGGAGGGGCTGCGCCGGGGCGCGGACACAGCCAGGGTTGCTCAGATGCCGGAGAACGGGGAGCCCCTAGTTTTAAGTGGTCCAGATGCCAAGGGGCCGCACCCAGCAAAACCTGAGAGGGGTCCGTCCTGGAAATACCAGCCCCAGAGCTACCCCTGTCAAGGGGAGGGGGTAGGGCAGTGGGCTCAGACCCTTCCAGAGCCAAGAGCCATTTCCCCGGTCCGGATCTGGGTTCGGATTCTGCTCCCCGGCTCCTAATAAAATTCAAGCCGGGGCTGGCATCAGGATCTGGGGTTTCCACCTCAACTTGCCTGTGCAAGGAACAGTTTCAGGGGGTGCCGAAGGAAGTGGCTCTGAAGGCCTTTGCATTACACCGTCCTGCTCGGCCCGAGGGGTTCAGGCTTTCGGCGCAGGAGGGGCCGCGGCAGAGACGGGGAGCGCAGGTGGAGGCTTTCACATCCCCTGCTCTGAACGGCCAACGTCTGGACCCGCCGGTGCCTCCTGCAGCTGGGAAACACAACAATGGAGAGACCGGCAGAGCGAGCGGGAGGCAGCGTCTGGAAAGGGGCCGAGCGAGGCGTTCGCAGCTCCACGGAGCTGCAGAGACTCGCACGCCTCTGGGGACCGGGGCTGGGGAAGTCGAGCGGCCGCTGCACTCAGACACTGCCGCAGCAAAGCCATCAATGCAGACGGACAGAGGGCAGACACCCCCGTTATGTGCAACATGCGGCACCCAGCGGTCCTGGGGCCCTTGGGATGGCGGGAAGGAGTCTGGGCATTTCCATGCTCCCGAACACAAGGGCACTGCAGAGATAACTGAACCTGCCGAGGCTGGAAGGAGACTCCTTGCTTTAATAAAAAAAAAACCTCAAATAAAAGCCCTCTCTTACGAGTCTGCTTGCCATGAAGAGCCTGGCACAGCCCAGAGCGGAGAGACGGCAACTTCCAGCCCCCCGTGAGCCCAAGCCGGGGGCCAGGCCCCAGCTGAGGACTGTCAGCTCCCCCCTGCTTGATGGACGACGCCGGCAAGTTCAGCCCATCACCTGCTCACCCTCCGTAACGCTCGTGACCCATGCCCGGAGGGGAGCGGGGATCCAGCCCCGATCTCTAGAGGATCACAGGAGCTGGTGGGTGGAGGGGGCACTGCCAGGCTGGGAACCTGGGATTAGCAAGGAAGGGAAGACTGAGGGGAGCTGCAGAGGCACCCGGGGATGGAGGCTGGGGGCAAGAGAGATAAAAGGGTACAAAGGGAAAGAAAAGCGAATGAAAGAGGAGGAAAAAGGCAACTTGAAAAGGGAAGAAAAATCCCGTGGGAGTTCACAAGGGCAGGAAAGGGGCAGGACACGGCTCTGGTGGAAAGGCGGGCGCTGGGGGAGACTGGGGGAAGAGCCGGGGCACAGCGGGTCTGGAAGGATGGCTGGCTTCAGCGGTGCCCAGAGCCCGGGACACAGCCGGGGAGCCCGGGCACTTCTCCCAGCGGCAAAAACCACAGGTCAAACTTGGCGAGCCCTGGAGTCCGCGGGACGCAGCCCGCACGGGGCCTGTGAAAGCAAATGGCCTGGGCTGGCCCTCTCCGCTGCCAGAGCCGGGATCAGCGGGCCCTTGGGGTTCCTCGGGAACAACCGCGTGCCGAAAAGGGGGAGCGAGAGACCCCGACTTGCCACGTCCCACGTGAGAGCTGGCCCAGCCTCAGGGTGCACAGAGAAGCCCCCCCGAGTGCCCCGACCCCCTGGAGCCCGCACCCATGCCCGGGTCTGTGGACGCCCCTACTCCAAACCCAACCCCCTGATTAGGTCTCGGGGCTGCAGACACAGACGTGCCCCCCCGCGGGGCAGCAGCCGGGGTCCCGAGCAGACCCGGGCTACAACCCACGCCCTCGAGCACCTGGGCACGGACACTACAAACCCACGCGAGAGGCAAGACACGTGCTCCGTGTCCAAACCCATCGCTTAGGAAAGGGTCCCGCAGGCCTGCTGCCCCGCCAGGATCAGGATCGGGCCCACTGGGGACCCACTGCTCTCGGCCTCGGCGCTAGCAGGTCGCCCCGAGGTGCAGAGCTGCTTGCAATCCTGCCCGTGCCCAGCAGCACTGGACGCCCTGCAGCTGGTCGTGCCCTCCCCACACCCGGCTCGGGACAGCATCAGCGTGGCGCCGGGCGATCCAGCCAGGAACCTCCTGCCTCATTGTTCCGGCTGAGCGTGCCGCGACCTCCTCGTGCGCTGCAATCGCAGCTGGAGGTGCGAGGAAGCATCCGAGGGCCGGATCCCAACCAGTGCAAGGCAACGGGCCAGAGCCCAACAGGGGTAATGCGGTGTCGGCACCGATGGCCATGGCGCTAGGTGATCTTATGCCAAGAATCGGGCCCTTACTGCAGAACTGGAGGAGGCAGGGGCGGCCAAGTCAGGCGGATCCGTGTGGACCGAGCGGGTCGGGACCCTCGCCGAACAAAGGAGAAGGCTCCGGTCGCCCAAGCCGTGTCGCCCTGCGCAGCCCGAGTCCTGGCTGGGTCGTGGACTGAACCCCTGGCGCTAAGGGGCAGAAGGGACGGACATCCGTGTCCACGAAAACCCAATCGTGAGATGAGGCCGGGAAGGGGCACGCGGGGTGGAAACTCCCCGGGGACGGAGGAGCTGTGCGCCAAGGGGGACGCCGATGACGAGGACGAGCCAGGGAAGCGAGCCAGCAGCTCGGGCTTTCTTCGACAACCCCGTAGGGAGGCAGAAACACCAGAAACTTTTCTGCTCATTTTTTTCTTTAAATCTTGCTTTTAATTTCTCATCTTTAAGAACGATCCGAAACCAAGTGGCCCCCCCACCCCCTTCCCCGGGCGGCTGAGACCTCCCAGTCCGTGACGCCGGACACAGATGCATTGCTCGCCGCTTCTGGCGTATGGAGGAGCAGAAGCCCCCGATGCCCACCCCTCTCTGCACAGACACGGGCGCTGCAAACCCGCCCTGACCTGTGCCCATAGGCCGGTGCGAATGCTAGCACGTGCACGATGCCTGGATGCCCGGTTGGCAGCTGGGACCCCTTACACCCAGCCTGCGCTGGCCAGCGGAGGATCGGGCCCGTGCGATAGCGCTGCACGCAGGCACGCACACGGATCCATTTTAAAGCCTTTTTCCTCCCACTCTATCACTGGATCAGCATCAATTGTCACTTCAAAAGAGGCCGGGCAGCAGCCCCCAATTCAAACACCCCTCTCCCCGCTCCCCCCAGCCCCGGCAGCCTCTTCGCCGCGTACTCCCGAATACCAAGCATTCCTGTGGGGCACTGCCCCGGTTTTTTCCACTCAATTTCCTTCCTGAATCTGCGAGAGATAAATCGGCTGCGAGCCCTGCGCCGAGGCAGGCGGCCGGAACGGCAAATCCAGCGGTGCCAAGTTTAATAAGAATCCTGATCTAGAAACCAGATAATAATTGGGATTATCGAGCCGGCTGGGAAACAGCTTCCCCTGCTCCTGCTATCTCCCTGGTTTTTGGCAGCTGCTTAGTCGTGCGGCTCTGACTTTTCCATGCCGGCCCCGGCTGCGGGCTCCAGGGGAAGAGGTGCCCCTCTGGCACCCAGGGCTGCCGGGGGGCTGGCTTTGCACAGCACGACCCCGGGCGCCCGCCATCTGCCTCCCCCGGCACCGTAACAGCCGGATGCTTCACGAGCCCCGACGCTCACGTACGCAGGCAGGGGAAGGGAGCAAGGCTGGATCCGGCACCGACGTCCTCCAGCCTTTCCAACACCAGGCTGGGGAAAAGGGCGCGGAGCGGCCGAACGCAGCCACCCCCCCCACGCCGGTCCGGCTTCTGCGCCACTTCATTTAGGAAGCATGGGCAAGGGGAGGTGCGGGGGCAAAGACACATGGATGCAACGCTGCCACGTTGCAGAAATATCTGTACCCCGGGGACAGATAGCGGCCTGCTACCCGGGGGGCATCCTTCCCTCCCCCGTGCCCGTCTCCCTCCACTCGGCGTTAGGTGCAATGGGTACATCATGGTCCGTAGCCCAGACCTTCCTGGGGCTGCCTCTCCCGCGCCCAACCCACCCCACCACGAATCTTGCCATCAGCTCGGCACGATGGGGCACAGATCCCAAACCCCCCCGCCGTGTTCCCCAACTATCCTTGTGCCCCACGCCACTCAGACCACATACCGCTCCCCCCGCCCACAACGCATCCCCCCTCTTCCCCTCCCAACAACCCAATTGCTCGGACTCCAGAAATTTCCAGCGCTGCAATAATCCTGCTGCGGCGCGATTCGGCGCGGGGCGCGAGGGCCGGGAGCTTTTTTTCGCAGCCGAAACGGGATTGGAAAGAGGAAGAATTGGGATTTTCCAAGTTCTCTACAGGGTCAGGCTTGGCCGATTTTATTTTATTGAAAATATAAATAGGGCATTAAAATGGAGAAAACAAATTTACAAAACCAGCCTGAGTAAAACCCCGCTCGAATACGCGGTACGAGATGCCGCGGGAAGACGGGGGAAATAGCTGGAGCTGGGCAGACGGCTCAGGAATATTTGTATTTGTCGCCTCTAAACACTTTTGTCTGGCTCCTGGCACGTGGGCGAGCTCTGCTCCCCATATATTGTCGACGAGAAAATAAGCGGATAGAAATATCCCCCCACCCCCAACACTTCTGCAAAAATTCCCCGAAACGTGGTTCCAGACACATTGGGCAGAGAATGACTATTTACACGGACAGGAGGAGGAATGACACGCTCATAAAGACCACGTCGGAGACGACTGCGATGCATCGGGCAGGAGAGAGCCTGGGCCATCTAATAGGGCTTTTCCATCGCTGATCGCTCCAAAGCCACTCGGTAATTTCTTTGCCTTTTAACGAAGGCGGCAGTAACGGAGGCGGCCAGCGTCGGACCCCCAGGACCTGCCGCCAGGAGATTTGAAGAGGGATCAAGAGTCCGTTAAAGGGATCCGAATTTTTTTTTTGTTAAAGGAGTTTCATTGATGGGGAGACTCCAGGCGAGGTGAGGGAGTCGGGCGCAAGGGACAGGGGCCCGAAACCCTGCAGCTTCTGCCAGCACCGCCGCACGCGGGGGGTGGGCGTAGGGCGGGTACGTGGGCTCCTGCGGCCGTTCGGTGCTGGCCGTGCCTTTGGCGAAAGACGAGTGGACTCATTAGCACGAGCAGAAGCCTCGGCGGCCCACAAGAGCCTTTGGGCAGCCCTTTCCCTGCACGTGCGCACACGCACAGACACACGTGAGCGTGCACACGCACACATCAGCACTGCAGGAAAACTCCATGCAAAGCCGGGGCCCGAAAAGCAGCGAGAGAAGGGCAGAAATGGGAAGAGCCGATGCAGGGCAAGGGACCGGGGCTGGCTCAGAGCCCAGAGAGGCAGGGACATTTCTAACCCCGGTCCGGCAGGGCACGACGGGCGAGGTTGGGAATGGGCCCCGCAATCTCGAATCAGGGTCTTGCCTGGGTCTCGCCCACTGTGGTGCCCGGGAGGGCGGTGGGGCCGGAAGGCCATTAACGAGGAGGGAAGGAAGAAATAAAAGCCTCCCTCTCCATCCGCCCAGCGCATCCTCCCTGCCTCCATTAAGGACCCAAAGGGCAGCACCGAGGTGGGGCTGAGCGGGGCTAGGGAGCTGGAGATCTGCTTGTGCCGGCAGCTGTCGATCGCTTTGCTTTGTGGCGTTTAAATCACTCCGGGGATCAATACGGTCAGCGGAGCCGAGGGCCCCGCTTCCTGGCATCGATAGCCGCTTGTTATCGCGCGGGTGGGGGTGCCCTGCCGTCAAGGGGACTTTCGGACAGTGCCGGGCAACCCCGAGGTGCGGTGGGTCCTGCAGACTCCAGTGCTTGCGGCCCGGGGTCCCGGGGAGCTGCGCCCCAGCCCCTTGGGTCGAGTTCATTAGCAGGAGGCTAGGGAAGCAAAGGGTATGCCCCGCTTTCCCCCCGTCCTGCAAGCCAGGGCAGGCTCCCCATCCACCCCTGCCTCTGGGGGCACCTCACACCCCTTCCTCATATTGGCCCAGGGGTGGCGTCCCAAATGTGCCCCGTATTCTTGCCCACCAAAGGTACAAGGGCAGCTGGCATGACCCCATCCCGCCAGCGCTCCCTCCTGCCTTAGGCGGAAGCCTCCATCGCTCTCGACATGGGCGTGGCTTTGCCGACGGGCGCAGGACCCTTCTTCCCTGCTGGGCACCCACCCTGCCATCGATGGGCAGAGAGAAACCACAGGAGCTTTCGCAACCAGGCCACGGCTTGGTGCCCGCCCCGGCACCCCATCCACCGGGTCGAGGTGGGGGCAGAGGTGCCTGCTGGACAGGGCATGCCACGTGGATACACCCCAGCTTCGCTCTTCCATACCTGGCAAGCACGGTGGGCAGAGGGAAGGGAGCTCCTTCAAGGCATCCAGGCCACCTGGCCAAGCCCTGGCTGGAAGCCAGCCCTCTCCGCTCTGCTCCCCAGCTTTGCAATGAACAGAGGCCCTTTGCAAGGGCGAGATGAAGGGGCTGCCCCCTTCACCAACCCCTTGGACAGGGGATCGCAGCACCCTCGCTGTGCCAGCCCCAACCTCACACCCGGGCTGTTTGGAGCCGGAGGCCACCATCCTCCCCCCAGGATCAACAGGACGGACACCTCCTGCAGGACCCATGGGTTGAGTTTTATTTAAGAGGGTGGCAGGATGTTCCCAGTGCAACCAGTACAGTGCACTGGGCAGCAAGAGCCCTGCAAGGGACGGGGAAGGCGAGTGCTAAAACCCCGGCTCGTTTGCCTGCTGGCACTGGCCACGAACCTCGACACCAACACCGCGCTCACCCGTGCACCTGTGCCAAGACCCTGCGGGGGTCAAAGGGTGACACAACGGGTCCACACTCACCCCGTTACCCCCTCTCCTCCGTGGCACCCCCAGAGCCTAGTGGGGGGCATCAGGCAGATGCGAATGAGCAGAGCGCGGCAGGACACAGCCCACTACGTGCCGGCGGGTGAGAACGGTGTTGATGTCAACGGGCACGATCAGGACGGACACACCAGCTTCAGTGTTACCCACCCCAGAGCCCCCATTCACCTCTTTGCAGCCCACCCAGCACCTTGGCACATGGCTCTGCCTTGCCCCTGCGCCTGGGGGGAAAAAAAAAGGCAACACTCCCCCTACACTCCTCTCCCGCTTTGAGCAAGGAGGCTCATTAAGAGGTAATTAGCTCTCCAACAATGGGAAGCTATTTAGCAGCCCAGCCGCACAGCATCAACAACCAAAGGGGGGAAGAAAGAAATAAAAACACTTTAACACCTAGTAATAAATGCTGATTAACCGTCTGGGTGGACAGGGCCGGCTCTGGCCCAGCAGGCAGGCCAGGGGCTGCCAGTCCCAGTCCTTCACCTTCCTTGTTTTTCAGCCTCCCTTCTCTCCCAGCCGAGGCTCAAGCTTTTTCCTTAAGCTTCCCTAGCATTGCTAGCGGCCGACTGGGGCACCGCTGTCCTGTCTACACTACTTCTCCCGCTGTCACTTGTGCGACACCAGGCCCGGCGGGGTAATTTTAAGAGGCATCAGGGAGCCAAGGGGGCTGGAATAGCAGTGCTCTCCAAGCCGCCTGCAAACAGGCAGGGGGGGAGCGTGGGCCCCCCCCCCCTGCCCCCCGGTCCCCGCCGGGGACACACGAGCCCCGCGTGGAGAATGTCACTGATTTCCGAGACGCTTCCCAAATTCATCTCCTAAATACCAATGTGTCACTTGCCGCCCGCCCGCGCTCCCCTTCCCCAGGTGGATGCAGCGGGGCCGCGCATCTGCGCCGCTCCAGGCAGCGCCCGAGCAGCAAACAGCAGGTCGGCTCAGCCCGACCCACGATGGAGCCGGGCTGCCAAGAGCCCCATTTCCCCTCCTCGCCCAGGCAGGCAGAAAGGGCTGCTCTCCTCTCCGTCATTTAGACATGCATGGGGCCTGCAAGGATGCCGGACCCTGGGGTGAGGGACGCAGCCCGCTCTAGGGTGGGATGGGCTGAGCCAAAACCTGCGAAGTACGTATCAGTGCAGAGGGGAACGACGTCCAGATGACGGCACCTTCCTGAGCAGGCTGGGGAGCAGCTGGCAAGGTTTCTGCCCCTGCTGAGGACAGCAGGGTAAAAACCAAGCTCGTGACCCGCCTCTGTAGCGACCGGAATAGGACTAAAATGCTCCTCCTTGGAGAGAAAGGCTCTTTCACACTACCTGGTATTCCCATTTCCATATGCGCATTTGTGTGCACACACTCATCTACCTACTTAGACACAAGCACATGGATTCCTATAGATACACCCATACAGGCAGACGTGTTAGGGAGACGTATATGTACCTATGCAATACAGATGAACAGAGATTCAGCCGTGTGTGTACCTACAGACAAAACCAGGTGCATTTTACTCATATAAAAATAAGTGTGCGATTATATATAAATCTACATGCATGCCCATAGATGAATATAAATACACAGGTACATAAATAAAAAAAGAGAGAGATTATATGCACGCTATACAGAGATGGAAATGCATTTGTGTGTGGATATCTATATAGTATATAATTTTAGATGACCCCTTGGAGGTCCCTTCCAGCCCTACTACTCTACGATTTATTGTATGCATCTATATCTATATCTTTATAAATAAATATTAAATGTAATGGGCTTCTGTTAAAATATATAGCACATCTATAACATAGAATACACATACATTATATGTATGTATGTATGTATGTATGTGTGTGCACACGGGCATACACATTTATATTATTTCAGAGTAGTTTTAAACCCACTCTGTTGCAATTCAAAGTGCTCCCACCCCTGCCCCACACCCCACCCTGGTCCCATCCCTTTATTCCTGTGATCGGACAGGTGAACAGCACCGAGGATTTAAAGCAGGGAGCACCCAGGTGAGTGGCAAACCTGCGGACAGTCCCGCTCCACCCTAAGGCCCACAGCTCCATCCTTATATTAGGATTCTGTGCATAGCCAGCATCTGGATACCAAATGTGCAACCGGTGGGGAACGTAATTGCAATCCCTAGAAAGAAGGAAAGAGAGAGAGACAGGTAGAGACAGAGAAAATCTTGTCAGAGCCATTGGACCTGTTTGTATCTGCTGTTTATTAACTGTGCTTGCTACAGACCTTGGCTAGTGAAGAATCACTAACAGGGCTTAACGGTCTGGAAAGGAGAGAGATGAGAGGGTGGGGGGAGGGCTGCAAACCTTCTTTGTATGAAGGGAAAGGAAAATGAGTGAAAGCCATGGAGAGCTAATTGAGCAGAGGGTGGCATGCACCAGGGACAAGGGGGTCCCGATGCCCCGAAGCAGCATGCCCAGGTCTGTGCACACCTCCCCACCCCCTTCCCCGCAGCCTGCCATAGCACCCTCACCCAGTGCACAGGGGATGAATCTGGATGCAGAAATTAGCCGGGTGCCAAAGTGTAGCTCCAACGTGATCTGAGCCTGGCTCTTTTTTTTTTTTTTTTTTTTTTTGGAGGGGTTGGTGCAAAAACCTCAGGAAATTGCTGCCAAAATGGGGAGTGGGCAGCCGGGGTCCAAAGCCCCCGTCTCCTGCTCCAGGCGCCTGCGGGAAGCAGAGGTCTGGAGGCGCAGACCAGCTGGGCAGCTGGCACCAGACCTTCCTGACGTGATGGATGTGTGTGCAGATTTGCCCCGAGGGTGCCAGCCACCCCGCACAGCCCCCCATGCTCCCCGCCTGACACCGACCTCTCCCTGGGTCCTTCCCCTTGCTCCCGCATTTGAAACAGCAGCGGTGTACCGAGGCCCCAATCCTCTGGGCTGTAGCACCAATAAAGACAGCAGTCAAACTGGCCAGGGAAGCTAACCAGCCTCCATCTACACTGAGCAGAGCCTTCCCAACCCTAAAATACCGCATTTCTGGTGTTTTTTCACCATTGCATCCAACGGGTCACTAAAGCACGGTCCGTCCCTGCGGCGCGGGTCCTGGATGCTGGGCGCCCTTCCGAGATGCCTCGAGCCGCAGCAGCTCAGCAGGGAGATCCCCGCTTTGCAATAAAGCAGAAGACACGGCGTGCAAAACCCCACCGCTTGGGGTCCTTCACTACCCTACAGTGCAAGGGAGCACGGCTCAGACTTCGACTGTGCCCGGCGTGGGAGGAAGGGAACCCCTCCCGCTCACATCCAAGTGGCAGGAAGGACTCCGATGCTGCACCAGCTGGGCCACATGGCCCTCAAACCCACTCCTCACAAGGATCGGTGCAGGGAGAGACCCCCAAAAGTCATGCCCTTCCCATCACGAATGTCTCCAAGCACTGCCATGGGGCTGGTCACCTGCCCTGTGCTCCAACTCCCCATCCCACACCTCTAAAGAGCAGGGTAAAATCCCTGGATGGAGACCCCCCACCCCGGACCGCCACAAAACGACAGAGCGCCGAGGAGAAATCCCAGATGTGCTAACAAAACAAAAATCAGAAAATAAACCTTCCATGCAAAGAAATGACTTGGCAGTTAAATATAGGCCATGGGTAAAATCTAGATCGTTTCTGCCGCTCGTAATCAGACTGCAAATAGAGAAGGAAAATACCTAACACTTTGCACATTTCCTCTTCTCTACAGATATATAAATATACAGCTGTATGTTCAGGAATTGCATTTGGCTACAGGGAAACTGTCATTCTGGAATTACTAGAACCTGCCTATTACAGAGCGGGGAACGAAAGCAAGTCTGAAATCCCCGGTCCTTGCTCTGCTTTGCAAAGGTTTTCAATCGCGCTCCAGGGTTCGGGGGCTTTACGGGGAGATGGCATCATGGCACCCGTGCAGAGTGAGGTCATTCCTTCCCAAAGACCAGAGGCAGGGGTCCCGCCGATGCCGCGGGTTTTCCAGCACGCGATGGCGGTTTCCACCCGAATTCGTGGTCCGGGGGGAGCCCCTACAACCGCGTTCGACAGAATTGAGGCCCCGTTAGGTGTCATAACCCGACCCCCGTTCGGCCAGAGGACGGGTTTGGGTCTGGTTCCGATGGGGGTGGTCAGCAGTGGTGGGAGAAACATGTACACGGTGTGCGCGAAACCGGCCCAGCCTCCCCTGCCTCTCGCTGTGTTTTAATTTGGCCCCTAATTCTCTCCAAGGGCCCTACGTACCCAAAATGGTGTGCGATTTCTATACCAGGACCGGAGAAAAACCCCACTGCAGCAAACCACCCTGCCCTGGCCGAGCAACGGGCTGGGGGACTTACGGAAGCACTGCCATCGCTCCAGTCTGATGTTCAAAGTGGCGTGCAAGACATCGCACGCTGACTTGTATGGGGCCCAACATGAAAGTGGCCCTGTTTACACGACTCCATGCGTGTCACATGCTATGTCATACATGCTTGGAGAGGGATCTGCAGAGAGGAAGCGCAAATGCCCATTTTGCGTGGGCAGGCTGGGCTCTTTACCGTGTCAAGGGAGCAACCAGCACTTCCATCCATTAAGCGCATGCAAACACATTACTGCGCGCGTCTATGCGTGCAAGTATATCCCCGTCATATACATTATATAATCTCCTCTTCGAGTATTTCCATGCTAGCCTGCGAGATCCATTTAATACAACGCATTTAACATTTTCCAAATGCCCACTTACAATACCAATATAAATCTCTCTCTCTCTCAATCTATTGTGACTACTTATATTAACAATATAGAGAGAATGGGCAGACCGCAGCCCATCTCAATTTGCAGCTGATTTTTAATTTGGACACAATTATCAAACCTGGGCAAACGATACAGACCACCAGTGTCTACAGAGAATAGGTTATAATAATCATCATCATCAAAAAAGGGGAAAAAATGCATCTTGCCAAACTAGGTGCGTGGGTTTTCAAGATTATGTGGGGCGGGGGGTGGGTTGCCATTTTCTTTTCTTTTTTTTTTTCTTTTAATAATTTTCTAATTTCTCCATTATTAAGCATGAGGGGGAAAGAAAAGAAATCAGGACAGAAACCAAGAAATAAAAGAATTTTTTTTTTTTTTTTTTTTTTTTTTAAGGTTCAACCAAAAGTATGCCCTATTGAGAGAGAAATAAATAAAAATGTCGCTTGTGCTTTTTTTTTTTCCCCCCCCTCAGCGAGCAGAAAGCTCAACAGGAATTCCTGGGTTTGCTCCACCTAACAAACTGCCCTGAATTTCCACCATCCCAAAACCCAGGACACGCACAATCGGCGATGCATAATGCGGGATGCTACGGCGCTGGAAGAATTCGGACCTTTCCCCAGATCCAAATGTCGCTAATACGACCGGTGAAAACCCACCAGCTCTCTCCATTGTTCGCTCTTTTACTTAGACATATATATAATAAATATATATGGTGGGGTTTTTTTTTACTTCCTCCTCCATATTTTTCCTTGGTAGATATTGTCTTAGTCAGCGCTGGATTTTTAAAACGCTATTTTCCAGGGACGTCGCCTGCCTGTGCAATGCCAGCATGGGGGCTTACGCAGAGGCGCTGGGGCAAAACAGGGCCGTGATAGCGGGGTTTCGTGAAGCTGGGAGCAAGGGAGCGTGAGCCTTATAGCAGGCGGCGAGTGGTTTTGCTGAGCTCCTTATAACAACGGGGTCAAACACCAACCGCTCAATCTTGGCTGGCGAGCCCACTGCAACGCTCGCGTCGCGCCGCCCGCCCCGCAGTGCCCAGCGGTCACGTCCCCAGTCCCAACGCTCTTGACCCCGAAGTTTGAGCGGTCGCATAACACACGTTGAAGTCCTATCTTTTCCGTGTGCAAGAGCCCTAGCACATGTCTGGCACTGAGCAGAACAAAAGAAAAGAGCCCAGACTGTAGAAGCTGGGAAGGAATCGAAGCTGTAACCAAAAACTTAGCGAGGGGGGGAAAAAAAAAAAAAAAAAAAGAAAAAAAAACTCTCTTTTCCAACCCCCCACAAAAATGTGCGAGAGATAATAAAATCCATATGCGACGCAACCAGCCGGTAAAGACGCCGCGGCAGGGATGCACGCACAATAGGACCGAGGTCCCTGAACTTTAGGGTAACCAAGAGCTGGGCACAGCAGAAGGGACACTGCAGGAAACAGCATATTTGCAAATCCCGTTTATGCCTCCGAGGGAATATTTGATGGCTGGATAAATCCAGCTGGTGGGGAGACTCCGAGCAGCCTCTCAATCCCGTGTGCATCTCACGGTCTTATAGGTGCCTATAGATACATCGCCTAAGTGACACGCTCGTGAGACAGAGCGGCTCAGACCGCAGATCCATGCCCAAGTTGTCTCAGCAGCCCCCACGCCACATACATCACGCTCCGCTCGTCTGGACAGAGATCCTCATTGAAATACAGTTGGGAACTTGAATAAAATGTAAAAATTTCACTGGAGAACATCTCCAGAATGAAGAGTCCATTCATACTGTCAGGAAGCGGACTGGAAAATAAAAAGTTCTCTATTAAAGGTTCCCCTCTGAGCTTTCCCACAGCAAGAGGGGGAAAATCTCTCCAGCGCTGCAAATGCAAAAGGACCCCCCCTTGTCAGCGGCAACATTTTCTGGTCTATTTTGCTACCCATTTGTCTGCTTCGCTCTCTATTGCACAGGGGCGCAGGGCTCGCTTTCCATAAGCCCAGCCAGGGTCCATACCTGCACGGATTTCTCTCTCTGTAGGCACCGACGATGAGCGAAAAATATGGATGCGACCCCGCCGGAAACGCCAAGATCTAATGAATTAAACCCGCAAAATGCCTGTGCCTCCAAATGCAGCGATCAGTCCCTTCAGCTCTGTACAGAGATTTTACTTATGGGCTCAACTTTTTTTTTTTTTTTTAGCAGTGGAAAGTAGGATTTCCACCAAACTGCCCGTGAATTTGCCCCTTTCAAACAGCTGGGGGAGGGGGGAGGATAAATTCCCTGCAGTCTTAGTCACCTGTGTCAAGAGTGAGAGGAAGATCCCCTCTTCCTTTCAAACTCTCTTTTTTCCTTCCCCCAAAATTAGACTGAAAAAGGAAATACAGCAAACTTTGTTTCGGTTTGTTTTTCAAATGAACCCTCGAAAGGAGGGAATGAATTCCAGAGAAAGAGAAATTAAACCAAAATGATCAAATAGCATTTTTTTCCCCCCAAAAGAAAATAAATACCTTCAAAAAAAATAAGCCTTTTTCCTTCCCACCCCTCCCACCCTTTATAGCAAGTGGGAATTGCTGCTTCTCAACCCTGAGCCCTCCACAGCCCCTGCTTTGTGGTCTATTAGACACTGGTAGACTGAATAATATTTCACAAAAGCCATTATGAGCCTCTGAGCACAGATAACCCGTTTTCGAGTCTCGCCACCGAACCAGCCGTGGAAGCATATTTTAAATAATCCTGTGGCAATAAGTGGCAGCACAAGATGCCCTTTGTTATACCGGCTGGGTCCTTGCAGGGCACTTTCATGGCTCCCCAGTATACATTTCCCACAGTTCCGATGTCTTTTCACGTGAACTGGGAAGAGCCATGCTACCGCAACAGTGCCTGTAACAAAATACTGCCAACTCAGGGCTTTACATGGAAAGGAAAACTTGAACTTCCCCAAAGTTCACTGCCAAACGGGATTGCACTAAATAGCCCACAGCAGAAATGGAGCAAATCGAAGAGCACGACGCCAGCACCAGGAACCCTTCCAGGCCGGTGCATGGAGCCTCACTCCGACGTAGGGGGTGAGCATCCATCGGCAAAGGCAACGCGGCCACTTTGGAATCCGGATTTAAATATTCCCTACTGAAAAATACACCAGGCTGTGCACGGGGAAGGACCAGGCTTCCTCTGTATCCCTGGGCAGCCCTGCCGGGCTTCCTGAGCCTTTTGGAAACTTTAAAAAAAGGCACCCGAGGAAAAGACGCCGGTCTGAGCCAGGCTTCCCTGCCTCCAGTCCACCTGCCCCAGCAGGTACGGACCAGAGGGGCATCGGCAACACCCTGGCACCAGAGGGCCGGGTTGAATTCAACCAGGAGAGAGCTCCTAAGTGACATGTCATTGATTTTACAGTCCGCAACGGTTCTGAAAACTGCTCTGGTTTGTTCACCTTGGCTAAGCAGACTCACAACTTCCCAGAACTGACTTCTGGGGGGAAGGGAGACTTGGTGCCAGAAGCGCATCTGCCAAGAAAAACAGAATCGTAAAATCTAATGCCTATATCTATTGGGTTGACATCCGTTCTTAGCTCCAAGCAGGGCTTAACATTGACCCGACCCCCCCAACACTGCCTGCAAGAAATTAAATAAAGAGCCACTGCTTTTCAATATAAGGCTCATTGGTAGCTGCAGTCGCTTTATTCTTTTTTCTTTAAAAAGATTATGATTTGTTGCAAAATGATATCGCCCAGAATTGACTTTTTTTTTTTTTTTTTTTTGCAGCGGTTTCTTCTCCTAATACAAGCACCCATTTCCTGCGATGGAAGCACTGCAAGTGAAGCACACTGTCAGGGCTCACCCAATAATTAGTCCTAATAACCACACGGCCTATGCGCTCCTCTACACCCGCAATGTGTTGTGTGCACCCACATTGCCGCCGCCACTCCCAGGTTTACAAGGGGATGAGCTAATTGACACCATTCATTATGGAGGAATGTTTCCTTTGCAACAAGTCAGCGAGAAAAGAAAGAGAAAAAGAAGGAGCCCCCGCCCCAGGAGAGGCAGGGGAATGAGGGCAGCCTGCTCCCCCTCCCAGGGTCGGGCTGCCTGGTGTCTGCCCGGCTGAAAAGTTGCTGGGAACTTTTCCCCTAAAATCATCCCCCCCTTGGGGCGGTGAGCCGAGACAGGAGCCGGGGGGGAGGGGGGCCGGGCAGCAGCTGGCCCCGGCCCCACGGGGCTGCCCCGGGGCTCAGCGCTGAGGCCGCGGGCAAGGAAGGGCCTTTCGCCGCCTTACCTGGGGTTGCTCTTGTTCCAGTACACGGCGTAGCGATCCGAGATAACTTTCCCCGTCTCGTCCGTCCAGACGCAAACCCCGACCAGGGCGACCAGCAGCGCGGCCACCTCCAAATGCACCATCGTATTTGCTCGTCCTTCCTTCCTCCCCCCGTCCCCACCCCGGCTTCACGGCTTCATGGGCTCCCGCTGCTCCGGAGCAAGCCCGGCTTCATCCTGGCGCGGCAGCGGGCGCCGTCCTCTTCCTCCTCCCCGCGCCGTGCAAAGTCTGTAGCGAGCGGGCGGCGGGGTCGCGCCGGGATCAGCCCCGG
>NW_005841880.1:978435-982833 GCF_000455745.1 Alligator sinensis
CTGGGGGGCGCCTGGTCCAATCCAAGGTGTGTTGGGGGGAAATTGGTCCAGTCCTGGGTGTGCTGGGGGAAACTGGTCCAATCCAAGGTGTGCTGGGGGGCACCTGGTCCAGTCCCGGGTGTGCTGGGCAGGGGGGAGACCTGGTCCAGTGCTGGCTGTGCTGGGGGGTTGCTTCCTGGCTGCCTTTTTGCGGGGAGGTGTTTCTGTGTCTCAGCGAGTGGCACTGAACATAGGGTTTGTGGAGGGGCCCCATAGGCAGAGGGCTGGAAGAGCCCAGAGGAAGGGGCAGGGAGCCTGGCATGGATGAAGAGGGAGGGGCAAAGCTGTGCCCCTCCAGCCCAGCTCCAACACACCCCAGCATCAGATCCCCCCGCCTCTCCCCCCCACCTGTCTGCATTTACCTCTGGCTTCTGTGCAGACTAGCGCCTGCAGGAAATCAGGGCAGGGATCCAGGCCCCGGCAGCCCCCTCCCTTTCCATTCCCAGCCCCGTGCAGCCGCTTGCATCCCCAGGCCCCTCGCAGGCGTCATTCACGCTGAGATCTGGGCCAAGGGGCTGCCAGCTGGCAGGCCGGGGCCCACCTCTGCACAGAGGTACGACAGCGTGGGCCCGGATCCTGCGGAGCCGAGGTGGAAACGGCGGGGTTTGGGACCAGAGCAGCAGGAGAGGGTTTATTTAATGTTAAAGAAGTGGCACAAAGGGCGGGGAGGGGAGCACCAGGCTGGGGCACCGAAACAAACCCAGGGGGATCTTTGCAGTCCAAGCTGGCAGGCAGGACTTTTTTTTTTTAATTTCTTGTCTCGAGCCAATTTGGCTCCCGATTATATCGACTGAGCAGAGCTCAGTCGTTCAGGTCTGTGGGGCGCTACCAGCAGCACGCATCCTGCCTGGAGATGCCGCCCCAGCACACCCGGGACCCCCCACCCCGGGTACTCACACAGAAGCGTGCTTGTTTAGGGTCTCATCTGAAAGACCCGGGTACAGGACAGGATCCACCCAGCTGTGGCAATGATCACCAAACCCTGCTGAGCGTGGGGGACCCTCCACCCTAGTGCCATTGTGGGGGAGCGGCCGCTCCCTTCCAGGTTCAAACCGCGGTGCCAGGGCGAGCCGGCGCTGCTAGGGTTCGAACCTGCCTTTCCCGGGGTTCTGCCAGCTCTGCAAAGCCGCCCATGCGCTGCTGCTAAAACCCAGGCCGAACAAAGGGATTTAGACACTAATGACATGGATACGCAACCTCGTGGCATTTTCAAAAGCACCTGGACACCCACTGAAATCAATGGGAATTAACAGCCCGGGCGCTTTGGTAAATGTCCCTGCGTGTCTGTCCTCACGTTCCAGCTTCTAAATACCTTTGTAAAGCCGGCTCTTAATCTCCTCTGCTTCTCGTGCGGCAGGGGGGTTGGTTTTCCCCTGTAGAGCCGCACTGGAAAGCGTCCTGGCTCTGGTGTGTGGATGGGTGGATCACGGTGGTTATTGGCTTAGCAAATCTGTTTGCAAACCAGGGTGACCGCCGGGTGTGTCATCCCCCCACCAAAAAAGCAAGGATTTCTTTGATTTTTTTTTTTTTTAGTGCTCCTGTCAGCAGCCTCCTCCTTTACAGCCAACTCCTCACGCTCTGTCATCAAGGTTATACATCTCTTTATGTGACTCCCATCAAGATATTTCTCTATCAAGCCACCGTCAACCAATCTTTCTTCCTGTCAACATGAAGCTATCATAAAGCTGTCCACCTGTCCGTCAAGTTTATTTGTTTTCATTTATCAAGTCCAGCCACTAAAAGCCTTTCCCCCCCGCCCACCCGCCTGCGCGCCCACCGAGCTCGCCCGCGGTCCCGGCATGAGCTCACAGCTGCGGCGGTGCGCCGGGGACGGAGTCTGGGCTCCTGGGCTGTGTAAGTGCCTCCCTGGGTACAGCTGCAGTGTCAAGGGCGGGGGAAATGCAAACCAAACCTTTGCTCAATCCAAGACTCAACTCCCATGCATTCAGGCTGGCTGCGGCGGCGGGGATCTCTTGGGACCTGAAGCCACCTGGGGGTAAATGCACTCCCCGAGGCTGCGGACCAGCAGCGGATTGCACGCTTGCTCCCAGAGCATAATTACAGGAGAAGCGACGGACCTGCCTGCTGGGCACGACTGCAGAGCGCCTCGGGGCTCCACCAGAAGCAGGGTCCCGCGGTGTGAGCCACCGGGCCAGCCCCCACCTGCAGGCAGCTGAGGCATAAATGGATTTGCTTGGGCAAGGGCGACTGGCAGAGCCCCATCCCGTGCCACCGCCATGAAGCCAGCCCTCCTCGCGACCCCCGCGGGCCTCTGTACAAGTCACACCTGCCTGCACCAAGGCGCAACCAGGTCCCTCTTGGCAAGGCTGGATGCAGACTGCCCCGACCTGTCTGCGGGGCCAGTGGCAGCGCAACAGAGATCTAGGTTTGGGTCAGCCCTGGGGGAAGCAGGAGCCTTGTGCCCTTTGAGGAAGCCCCTCTGGTCAGAGCAGAGCCAGGATTTCCTCCCACACGGTATCCGAGAGGGAAAAGGCCCCTTCCAGCCCACCCTTGCCCTGGCACAAAAGCTGCTCGGGAACCGATTCCCGCTCCCTGACACGGGGCTGGCGACCGTGTTAGTCCCCAGCAGGATGGTGGCTGCTGGCAGGAGGCTCGCAAATGCCAATTAAGATCAAAACTGCTAAACTTCAAACACAATTGAGAGCTGGAACAGGGAGAGGAGCGCGTCCCCCCTGGGAGCTCTCAGAACAATGTGCGTGTTCTTTTAAATTCACGGCTGTCTCCCGGCCGGGCTACCCCTAAAATGAGAGCGATACGACCCCTCGCTTTCCACGGGGCTCCTCATCTCGACGGACCCCGGTGATTCCAAGGAACGCTCTCCCCAGCCTGGAGATGCAGCCAGCTCTGGGGTGGAACAGCCTCTGGTTTTAACTCGGATCATGCGACACGGCACACACCCGCTGCAAGATGGGGTGAGGGTTACCCCGCACAACTCGGATGGCCGGGAGGACTCGAAAGAGGCAGAGACCAGCCATGAAATTCAGTCCGGATGCCACATTAACACTGCTCTGAAGACTAAAGCACAAGCATCAAGGGACTGGCTACCATCCCGCTAATGCGCTCCCCATGAGACAGCTTATCTGCTCCCTGCCTCGGTAGACTGGGAGGGATGGGGGTAACACCCATCAGCGTGGGGGCAGCCGGGCACTCTGAGCTCTGGGACCATCAGCCGCTACTCCGCATTTCCTCCAGCAGTAGGGCAGGAGTGTGGTCAGAGCCACGATGGCCCAGGAACAGGCGAGAAGCAAGGGGATTTTTGGTGATTCTTTTACTGGACCAACTGTACAGCTGGGAGAGGTGTCAGCCCAGCTTTTGGGTACAAGGGACTGGAAGAAGGGACACTTTGTGCCATCCCTTCCAACCCTTCAGCTGGTCCAGTAAAACATATCACCCAACCCGTTGTGTCTCAGCTGCTCAGGCAGACATATAGGCCCAGCCCAATCCTTAGAGCTACAAGTGGCATCTCCTGAACCACCCACGCTGAATCACAGGAGAGCGAATGGTTTTGCATCCAACTAGACACCCAGCCTGATGCTGCTTAGCTTCCAGGCACGCCAGTCGGCACGCACGAGGCATGACAATGCCAGCCAAGGAGAGGGCTTCCACCACCGTGCTGCAAACACCACGACGCCCAGTGGGAGAAGGAGGTGGGATCGTGCCTCTCCAGGGACTGGTCCCTGCAAGGAGCAATGCCTCTCTCTGCCGCCTGTGCCCTGAAACCCAGACGTGCTGAGTACTGACCACAGCTATGCAACTGGGCACGAGGAGGGGGTCGAGCACCATTCTCCCTGCCCTGGGTCATGGGTCCTGGCAGAGGCCACAGGAAGCCTGCACTGCAGCCACAGGTGTGATACACCGCTAGAGCACCTGGCCTAGAGAGACGGGTTCAACGCAGCCGGAGGCGGTCCGCAGAGAGCCGTCCAGGGAGCTGCTTCGGTCTTCCCACCCGCCGGGCTGCTGGCTCGCCTGCCCTTCTGCTGCCCAGCCCCACAGGACGGAGGCTCTGCGTCCTTCCCAGCACTGCACTGAGACAGCGCTGGGGGAAGATAATGGGGGCATGGCAAAGTAGGCTAAATGGCTCTCACGGCGCAGCAGCTGAAGGACACGTTTCCCTGCTGTCTGCCGTCCACAGCCACAGATCTAGGCCTCCCCGTGTGTCCTGTCACACGTACCAGGCAGCGCTGCGCTGGGGGCGGGGGAGGCAGGCAGGCAGGGCCTTGCACAGGCACCGAGGACAAGCGGCGAGCTCCGGCAGGTTTCCATTTACCAGGTGCTTCCTGTGGGTTTGCAAGACAGCCGGCTACTCCAGCGCAACCACGAACAGTCCAGGGTCTTTCC
>NW_005841880.1:982864-1013785 GCF_000455745.1 Alligator sinensis
CTCAGGCTGCGGTACCCGGTGGATCCGGGTCCCACCCCCCACCTTGTTCCTATGCACCCTCCACTTCTGCAGCAAATGGGCCAGTGGTCTGCTGCCCTGCACGGCCCTGGCTGCTCCCCGGAGCAGGTCCTGCACATGCCCAGGGCAAGGCAGGGACCCTCCGGAAAGTGCAGCCTGCCAGCACAGAGCAAAAGCCTGTGACCCCAGGTGCCCATCCCAGCCCCTCACCTCCTTCCTCCTACCCTGCCGGTCCCAGGCTCCTGGCCCAGCTCCCTGCAGGCTCCCCGCCACCCACCAGAAGCCCCCGCTGCGGGGCAGGCTGCAGCACGCCCAGCACGGATATAATCTTCAGGGAATGCAGCTGCTAAAGTCTAGAGCCCCTCTACCAAGCATGGGCAAACTGCAAGTACCCAGATGCATAAAACTTGGCCAAATCTGGGGAGATTTTCCCCAGAAAAGCAGAAAGCCCAGGGGAGACGCAGAGCCCGCTCTTTGCCAGATATCAGGCCCCTTCTCCGAGCCGCTGGGATGGGAGAGCTTTTTAAAGAAAAGGCCACTGGAATATTTTAGCACCGGCAAAACGGCGCGCCTCCCAGGCTGGGGGAGGCCGAGCCAATCTGGCTGCAATTAAAAAACAAGCAAAGACAAAACCCCGAGGCTGATGCTGAGGGTGGAAAATTTCAGCTTGTTATAAGCAATGGAAAACAGGGTCTAATAATGGGGAACCGTCAGGCAACCTTATGCATAGGCAGGACTGCCGGCCCTCCCTAAGGTACCTCTAACTCAGCCACACCAACACGTCTACTGGATCCGCTGCAACGGTCCCTTCCCCGGTGCACGATGAGGCCCAGATAAGCAAAGTGGCATCGAGCACTTGGTGCTCCCAGGATCACGGGCGCTAGCAGAGGACACAACATCCTTCTTATTCCCCACATTCAACTTGTGAAAGGAGCCACCTCCGCTGCCTCCATCCTCCAAGCCCAGAAAGGAAAGGAAAGGCCTGATGCCGTAGAGCAGCACAAAGGGATGCTACGGGGTGGGTCTTGAGCCCCTGGAGGCACTTGCCTCCAAATCTGGAGAACTGCAGGCTAGTTGGGGTGCAGGGTCAGTGCAAACCCACCTAGCAGATCCAGATGCCTCGAGCTGGCTGCAATACCCAGGTCCCTTCTAAAAGCAAGGGTGCGTCCTGCCTTTCCTTGTATCATACAGTGTGCTCTGCCCCTGCTGCGGGGTGGGGTGGGGGGTGGTGGCACCATTAACAATGTGAATGCACACCCCCGTCCCTTGCACAGGGACCGCTCAGCTCCATGCTTTTGCTCCTTTCCTGTTCCTTAGCAGGGGAGAGATGAATCTAAAAACACCCCTCAGCCCCTCTCCCCATGGCAAGTAGCCTGGCACAGGCTGGCATAGGGGGCATACACAGACGAGCTGTTCCCTGTAGTCTTCAAGGTGGAAAGCAATAGCAGCCAAGTAAGAGCACCTCTATTGCCGTTTCCTTCTGTCCTTTCGGGCGCTTCCTTCCTTCGTTTTGAAAGCGCAGCAGGGCAGGCAGCTCCGGGGGTGGAAGCTGGGCTGACGAGGACCAGAGTTTCTGGTGGTGGCCCGTAATTTTGGATGCCCAGCCTGGACTCCCCCACCCCGAGCCTCTTTCCCAAGGGGACGAGCCCCAGCAGCCCTGCCTGAGGTCAGGGAGGGTTGTAGGTGCCAGTCAGCCCCCAGGTGAATCAAGTGCGGGGCCCTCGCTCCAACAAACACCCATGGATGGCACACTGCGCTGGGAGATGCACTGGAGCAGTGAAAGCCCCAGGCCTGGGCCCCTGGAGAGTCACCTGGCTGCGCGCGGTCACCGTAGAGCGGCTCACGCTGTCTGATCTCTGGGCAATTTCCAGACATCAAATAGAATAAAATAATAATGCTCAGTGCTTCCGCAGCGCTCTGCCCTGCTCCGAGTAGGGACCCCCCGCTCCTGCAGCCGATGGCACCCCCCGCTAGTGGGGGAGCTGCCTTACCCACATTGTACAGGTGTGTGACTTGCCTGAGGTTGCAGAGTGAGTCTGTGGCAGAGCAGGGAACAGGACCTGCAGAAGTCCAGACTCCATCTTCTGAGATGAGCCTGCTAAACAACTGGCAAATACTGCTTACCCCCCAAGGCCAAAAATTAGATTTACATCCCCCCGCCCTCAATCACTGCCAATCCTGATCAAAGAGCCCCGTAGAGGCTGGAGTCAGGAGGGGTTAGCGCCCGTTGCACGTCGCTCTGGTATTGAGATGCTAATGTGGGATGCAGAGGAGAAGGGTCAAGTGCTTTGCAAGCAGATGGATGAGGAGCGGTGGATCCGCAGCTCGCGGCTTGCGAAGGAACCTAATACCCGAGGCCGACGTGCTGGGGGAGAGGGGCGCTTGGGGCGTGAGTGCCAGCCATTCTCCACCAGACGTCCGGACAAGGAAGCTGAGTGCCCGCAGAAGGAGCGGGTAGAGGCCTGGGACCTGCTGTAGTCCTCATAGACCAGGTGCTGCCCATCCCAGACCCATCCGGCAGAGGCCTGGATTGCAGACAGCGGCGATTTCTGCTCGCAGATTGCCCTGGGGGGGCTTTGCAGAAGAAAAGGAGGGTGCAGGGAGTCTCTGAGGCTGGTGCTCGGGGCTGCTGCTGCACTGCGATGACTTGATGACTCGTGCCTCGGCAGATCTGGGGAGAGGACGCCAATGCCCCCGGCGCACACAGCGCTGCAGGAAGGTCTGCCAGGGCAGGCTCTGGATCAGGCCCGCGCAGACAGGGAAAAGTAAAAATAATAATTGCTGAATTAATTAAACCTCCCGACATCCCTGGAGACGAAGCCATTTCCCAGCCGCTTGGCGCAAGGGGAAAGAGAAGGAAGCAGAGGGCTGGATGGCTGTTTTCAACGCCAGCTGCTCCCTCCCGGTGCCCCCATTTCTGGGTGCCTGGCTAAGACGCACCCCCTGCGCATAATTCAGGCATTTGCAATTAGGGGCCAGGGTTGGAAAACTGAGGGCAAAGCAAGTTGCCCAAGATCGTGAGGGAAGTCAGCGGCGGAGGCAGGCATAGAGCCCAGGCCTTCTCCTGCCTCAGCCCCTTGCTCCAGCCTGTGGCCTGGCCTCCTTCCCAGAGCAAGGGACAACATCCAGGCGTCTGCTGTAACCACTGGGGACCCCTCCCTTCCCAGAGCTGGGCACAGAAACCCCGCGCCCTGGCTCCCAGCCACCCCCTGCTCTCACCATTAGACCTCACTTCCTCCCGGGCCTGCGCGTGGAACCTGGGAGCCCTAAGGACACGAGAGCTGCCGCGTCCCGGGCCAGCCGTAGCCCAGTCTCCTGGCACAGGACGGCAGAGAGCGGCCCGGGTCTCGCTTGCGGCCCCCAGCGCTCGAGTCCCGCTCCCCGCTTCGCACCTGCTCGCAGCCCGCGCCGCCCCCCGCGCCGCGGCAGCCCGGTTCTCCGACTCCGCCGAGGGGTTCAGGAAAGCCACGGATCAAATTTACTGGAAAATGGCTTGTAAGAGGAGAAGCGCCGAGAACACGAGAAAATAGCCCTGTTAATCTTTCCTCCGGTTCCCTGCGCCTTGTTAGCAATCTCCCCTGACGGAGACGTGTGTTTACTTTCCGGCGAGGCTGTTTTACTTTCTCCATGCCTCTCCGCTCGGCCCCGGCTCCTTTCTCCACTCCGCCGTAATTGGAAAGGAACCGTTTTGCAGGACGTGCCTGCCTGGCTTTCTAACAACGCTGGGGGGGTTTCTCCCCCGCCCCCCCCAGCAAGCAGAACAGCCATTTGCCTTAAGGATGCCTGATGCTCAGACCGCCGGCCCCCCTACTCGGAGGGGCCCAGGCTGGGCGCGGAGGAGGTGTCGCGTATGCCCTTCTGCTTTAGCGGCAACTGAGTGGCGGCAGCCAACGCTAGCGGGGAGGGGGGGAAAGAAAGAGGTTTCTCGTTCAAAGGGCAAACGTGAACAATGAGAAACCTAGGAGGACGTGAAGCCTCGTGGTAGCGGCAGACGTGGTGCAGGAACGAATCCGTCTCCTGTAACATCCGTGGTTATTGCCGCCGCGGTGAACGGGGGCCTGCGAGATGCTGCATGCATGGGGATGGGGGGCTCAGGCCTCGGTGTGACGGGCCGTGCCAGCACAGGGCAAAATGTCCTGGGTGGAGGGTGGCAGGGGTCTGCCGGTGAAGCGCAGGCACGTGTGAGAAACAAAGGGTGAGCTGACAACCGGCGCAGGGTGGAGGGGGAGGCCGGGACAAAGAGACAAATCCATTAAGTGACCCAAATGTCAGGAAACCCGGCGTAATGAACAGCCGTGCCAGCTCATTAGCAATCCCCGGCACCTTGGGCACGGCGGCTCCCCCGAGCCGTGCAGGGCTCCGGCCACCCAGCCCCGTCCTCCGGCAGCCTGGGAAGGCGTCCGCGCTCCCCGCTCGTGCGTCTGGGGGGTGCGTGTTTCCTGGCAGCCACGTAGAGCCGGTGCTGCCAAGAGCAGGGCAGGACCCCCACCTCCCCAAGGCTTTGCGACCACCGGAAGATGCTCCAGTGGCCTCAAAGGGGAATCTCCCATCTGTCGCAGCCCTGCCCGTCTCTGCGGGCACATAGCTGGGCATCTCCCCGGGGCAGGGAACTGCATTAGGCTTGTTGCTGAGCCCCAATCTCTTGGGTATTCGGCGGGTCCCTGACTGGCGGCTGTCCTGTCCCCCTGGAGAAAGGCGAACCGAACTGGGCTCCCCCAAAATACAGCACAGAGGTAAAAGCAGGGCCGTACCTGCTGGGTCCAGGGCAGGGCAGGGAGCAAAGGCGCTCCGGAGCCAGCAGCTCTGCCAGTGTCCCACCCTGCAGGGAGATAACACACATGTCCATGCACACACACGTGTGAGCTCTGCCCAGCAGGGAAGGCCAGGGGAGCGTGGATTCTGCTGCCCACCCCCACCGCACAATGAGGCTGGCACACCTAGGCCACACCTGGAAGCAATTGTGCAGCCCATCCTGCCGCTCGTTAAAGCGCTAGTCGCTAGGCTCCAGCTGCACATAAAACCTCCCCCGGCCTCTGAGTGATCCCAGGCCAGAGCCTCTGCGGGTGCGGAAGAGGGCGGCTCTCCCTGTCTTCAGCCAAGCGGTGCCAAACGCTGAGGGGCTCTCGGAGGCAAAGGGGAACTTCCAGGCAGCTCTGGCCCGAGCCCCGGCACTGGGCAGCGATCCTCAGAGCCATCTGCACCCGGTCCGACATGCACCTCCTCCCCGTCGCGGGCGTGCGGACATGCGGGTGACTTGGACCTGGCTGCTATCTAAGCAATTGACACCCTGCGTGTGCAAACCAATAGGCAACGCCGTCATGACAGAGGGGGAAACAGGCGCAGGGGATGGGCTCGCCCGAGCCAGATGCAGAAGTCCCGGCTCTCAGCCCCACACCACTCAAAGCACTGATCACACGCTCCCTTTCCAGAGCTGAAAACAGACCCCACGAAGAAAACCCTGCCTGTTACGTGTCTGTACAGCGCCTTGCACCCTGGCGCTAACATGTCAGCTGGGGCCTCGGCAGGCTCCCATGATTCAAATCGGTAGTGGCAACAAGAACCATTCGACCCCGCTGACGGTAGCACATATGCAACAGAGAAGCTACATGCGAGGGAGACGCAAACCCCGGCAATACGAGGAGGGCCGCACGGCTCCTCCCATGCCGTGCTGGCTCCTAATCCAAAGGTTTCCTGCCAGGAGAAGTTTATAGCAGCCTGAGCTCTATTTTCCCAGGACATAAAATAATGCATTATGAATAAGGTGGACTGTAAAAGGTATTTTATTGCACACAGAGTAACTCTGCTCCATGCAGCACTGTACTTCCATAAAACCTAGGAGAGGGTTTGGGGCTCTCGCCCCCCTTTTGCTCAGGGCTTTTATAAAAAGTTCTATAAAAAGGATTATAAAAAAGTTCAGCCTCCACGTTTTTATGGGGAGAGGATGGAAGCGAACGTACGAGCCGCAGGTCGTAAAGGCAGCACAAAGGAGCCTTCAAGGTGTGGGGAGGGGCCGGCGGTGACCTCCCTGCCTCTGGGAACGGGGGTTGAGCCCGGCTCCCCTTGCCCATCATACCATTGCCAGAGCGTCTGCAGCACCCGGTGCCCAGGCGGGCTGGCAGGCGAGGCTGAGAGGCAGCAGCGTGACTTGGAGGGGGGCCCTGAGACTGGAGGGGGTCCGGCTGGGCTGCTATAAGCCCGGCACGAGGCTCCAAGTCCCTGCGCCGCAAGGACGATGATCTCAGCTGCTAAAGCGCAGGTGGAGGCTGCAAGCTCTTCAGCTACGTCCCCTCACCCCAGGACCTGGGTGATGCCTTGTACCTGCCACCAGCTCTCCTTGCTGTGAGGAAGGGCGCGAGGTGGGAGCGAGCATAGAGAAAGCCCAGCTCCCAGCCTCACGTGTGCAAGAGAGCACGGGGCTGCTTGCTCTGGGGTGCGCTTGCAAACAGCCTGCTCCCTGCCTTAATCTCTAACCAGAGGCCATGCCTGGTGCACCCCTGCAGCCTGGGAACTGGCCCGCGTGCCGTTTGCGACCACCGCCGTGCCAGGACCGGTAGGAAGAAAACGAGCTACGCCAAGAAAATACCCTGACTCCACCTCTCAGATTTCTCCCTCTCTGAGCCACAGAGCTGAGAGGCCAGAAAACTGGCCCTGGGGGCACGGGGCGACACTGTAATGGACTGGACACCATGCTGTGGGCCGACGACAAAGGGACGAGCTTCCCCCATCGTGCCTTGGACGGGGGAGAAGTGAGATGTGCAGGCAGGCCGTGGCGGTGGGTGTTTGCCATCTCCCCTGGGGCTATCCAGAGTGCTCCAAAGGTGCTGGAAGCCCTCTCCCCCTCCAGCATCACGGCTCTCAGACCTGTACGCGGACGTGGACCGGAGCAGCCTGGCATAGCTTTGGTTCTTCCCCCCCACCCCAGAATTAAGCTTTCAGGGGCTGGGACCTGCTGTCCCCAGGCCCCAGAAGATGCAGATCCACTTTGCAGGCGGAGCCGCAGGGGGAAACCCCTTAGCCAGGCAACGCGGCTCGTCAAGCAGGAGGCTGTTTTCACGGCCTGCGAGGGGGTGGACGATGCCGAGAGGCAGACGCTGCCTCTTCCCCGGCCGCGGCGTCCCTGCTCAGCAGCTCGCAGGAGCTGACGGGCAAGACCTCAGCCCTTCCAGCCTCACCCATTGACGGAGCCCCTCCAGGCTGGGGTGGTGCGGGGAGCCATAAATCCTGGGCAAAGTGGAGATTTTATGAGCATTTTACTACTAATATCCATGGAAGAAGAAACCCAATTAATTTTAACGACAGCAAGAATTACGAGGCCTTTCCTCCCTGCCGGGCAGGGGTGGCCGATGGCTGTCCTCACCGTTTAGCTGGCATCGCTCAGCCTGGCGACACGTGGGCCCGACGTGTTCGCTGCCAGCAAAGGGGGGTCCGGGACAATTCCTCTCACCTCCCCTACACGCAGGGGCATTGCTCTGGACCAATGCAGCCTGTGCTGGGGCTGCAGAGGGGGCAAGGGGCAGTTAATCATGTCTACGAGGGCAAATTGGAGCTGGGAGGAAGGCGAGTCAGCCTGACAGAGCGAGGACGAATGGCTCCCATAGGGGAAAGGCTGGATTGCATCTGGCCTGAAGTTTGGGGTGGGGGGTTTGTTTGAGGGGGGGCAAGAGAGGCAGAGCATCCTTGCCGTTTAGCACAGGCTGGCGAGAGTGTGGCCATAGCTTAGACAACACCGCCCCTTAGTGGCAGCCCCGCATTACGTGCCCGCTCGCCACGGGCACGGCTGGGAGACAACGGGCCGGCCTTCCCGCTCCCCTGCCACACGGGCCTCGTCCACGGAGACCGACCGGTCCACGTGGGCATGTGCCAGCCCCTCACCTCGATGGGTGTAAACTAGGCTGAGCTCGCCCGCGGCGCAAACATCTCCTGGATGCTTTCAGTTGGCGGAGGAAGCGGTGGCGGGCGGGAACCGATGTTTCACAACTGTTTGATGGTCAGCGGGTTGCAACATCTGGGCCCGCTGGCCTGGAATGAACGGTGGGGTTTCACCTTGCCCAGTAGGTTATCGCTGTCTGGGTGACGACCCGTCCTACCAGCGAGGAATCGATCCGTGTGCCTGGCTGGGCTCGTCATCACCCAGAGTCCACGGAGGGTGGTGGGCAGGCCTTTCCCGCAAGCCCCTAATGTCCTGGTATTGCAAGGCATCGGGCCAGTCGGTAGCTGTCACGTGAGCTGTTCCTGCAGCACTGGCCGGGGGCGAGGAGCCAGGATGCCTGGGTCTCATTCCCAGCCTTGCCGGGAGTCCTCGAATACGCGACTTCCCCACTGGACCCCTCCGGTGTGAGCGGGGATAGCTCCCATGCAGGGCATCGTCGCAATGACGGCGGGCAACGAACTCTGAGAGATGCCAGAGGGGAGCAGGGCGTGTTTCCATCCAGGTTACACGGGTCTCTGCTCGACGTTGTGCCTAGGCCAATTCTCCATGGACTCTCACGCCGGGATCTTCGCTGGAGCATTTGAGCAGCTTCCACTAGTGCTTAAAGCAATGCTGCTTCCATCTGGCACAGTGGTTTCTCTTTCATCCTCCCCGCAGACGGGTCTCTGTCAGGATTTATATCCATACTGATACACGTGTATGTACATACTATGCACACACACGTGTGCATGCAGCTAAGTCTGTGTTAGTGAAGGTTGCACCTTGCACTAGACTGGAAGGGGTGAGATGAGGGATGGTCGTGGGAGCATCAAGCCTGTGTCCACTGCCCCTTACCGTGGAAAGACCCTCTACGATCTCGTCCCCAGCCCGCTGGAGATGGCAGGAGGCCCGACCGAGGGATGCTGCTGACAAGAGCCCAGAGCCCAGCAGCAGTCCTCAGTTGTAGGCAGAGCTGCCCGAGGTGGCCAGGGTCTTCCTCTGACAGTGCCGTCAGCCAGTCCACGAGCTTCCCTTCCCCCCCGTGACTGCCAGCAAAACCTGCGCCTTGTTCAGGTCCCGTTTCAAGCAGGGTCTCTACCACGCCAGCCCTGCTGGGATATAATCTCCGCTGCTGGGTAAGCCAGGAGGGGTGGGCATCCTGCCATCCTCTTCCCCCATCCTCTCGGCTCCTGTCATTCGCCACGATGGGCCACCCAGCAGGCTGAGTGGCAAACTGAGCCTCTCAGCTATTGCACTGATGGGCACCTGGAGGCACCCACACCCTTGCACCCCTCGGGGCAATGCCTGGGCCAGGTAGCTCCAGGAACACCCCGTCAAAGGTAGACTAGGCACAGGGGTGGGTAATGGGTGCAAAGGATCTGCCCTGACCATCTGCATAGGGTCTAGATGGCTGGCAGAGGTGGCAACCCTGTTGGCACGTATCAGAGGGAAGGGGGCACGGCAAGCCATGGTGAATCCTCTCACTGAATTCTTGGGGTCCGAGGACTTCGGGGGGTGCAAAGGGCCTGAGCAAGCTGGAGCCAGGCTGCCAGGCACAAATCTCCCCTCGCTGTCCTGCCTTTGCTCCCTGGCGCGGCTGCTGCAAGGGGAGAATCTGTCCCACAGGTTTCTCTCCCCCTGAAGCTTCGAGGCCCTTTGAATATGGAGCAAGCCACGTCGTTCGGCCAGAACCCACCCAAGTGGGATCGGACCGGCGAGGTGGGGGAAGCAGCCCGAAGAGTTAATCCACTTTGAATTGCAACGCGGTCTCAGCCCGACGCGGGGCCTGACAGCTTGACAGAGATGGAGTGGCAGCTCCCGAGGTGAGGCAGCCGGGCCCGCAGTCAAGAGCATCTTGACGGGGCAGGTTCACCCGCTCGTTTCTGTGCCGGAAAATAATAAATCAACAAAAAGGGAGAAGGGGGGGAAGGAGAGTGCAGAGAGACGGAACGAGCCCAGATGGGGCAAGGGGGGGGCCGGGCCCCAAACCTGCTCGGTGACCCCGAAGAGGATGAAGGGGCTGCTCTCAGCCCGGCTGCGGCTGACACAGGTCCCTGCGTACAGGGACGGATGTGTTTTCTCGTGGCGACTGGGGTCCGAGTGGGACAAGAGCGTACCGGGCACCGGACAGGAGAAAGTCCCTCTCGCACGCCAGCCACCATCTGCTTTGGCAGCAGGTGCAAAGGCAACTCCCGTGCCCAGTGCTTTCACCGTCAGCAAGAGGTTAGCTGGCAGGGGAGGGTTTGCAGCCCATCTGCAGCCCCTGCCCTGCTCTTTTAAGCCCCACGGACAACTCCCGGCATCCCTGTTACTGCAGAAACATCCCGCCCTGACACACCGCCGCCTTTGCAGCACGCGATGCCTCGCTGGCCCCTTTCAGGCAGCTTTGCCCAGGATAATAAGGACCCAGGGAAGCCGCAGATGTTCTAGATCAAACCAGGGGATGCTGGGGAGGACGCGCCCTCCCCAGAGGCATGGGGCAGGACCCTCCCCTGCACCACCTGGGGCGGGGGCTCCCGTCTCCACACTCATGCTGACCACGTGAAATGGAGCGGGAGCCCCCAAATCCTCCCCTGCCCCGGGGGATTTCAAAGTACTTCACAGGCATGCGCAGAGCCAGCCTGGTGGTGCTTCCAGGAAACAGCATCTCCTCTCCCCATTTCACAGATGTGGAAACTGAGGCGGGGAGCGAGGAAGCGGCCCATCCTTCTGGGGAACCCAAGACTGTGCTCCCCGTCTCCCACCCTTCCTCTGCCTGGTCACTGGGCCTGCCGGCTCCTCAGGGCAGTCTGCCCTGCAAGTCTGTGCGCTGCCCAGGCCCTCCAGGCCTTGGTCCCAATTAACTGCTGCTGCAATACAATAAATAACGAATTTACAGCTGATTGTGCTACTTAGCGGTGCTGCAGCTCTCCTGGGAAGGGGAGATTTTGCCCGAACAACCACTGGGGGCTATTTTCTGAGCTGGGCAGCACAGGTGTCAGTGGCAGCCGGAAAATGTAGCACCTACTAGATGGCTCGAGCCCGGGGAAGGGACACATAACACAGAAGGAGAAAGCAAACATAAAACAGAAGGAGAAAGCAAGCTGGATAGTCCAAGCCCTGCCTCCCTGCTCCCGCTAAGCTGCTTGCAGCCGCCTGCCTGTCAGCAGAAAGAATCACTGATGTACGACGGCTGTCTCCGAGGGAGGGTAGGGCAGTGACCCTAATATTTTCTGCAAGAAGTGTTCCTGTAAGCTACCTTTGTGCTAGGATGATCAGAATTCATCACAGCCCCCTCCCCACGGGGTGATTCCCCCGGGGAGGAAGCTGCAGGCTCTCTCAGATCCTACCAGGGGATCAGATTATCTTCTTGGCACCGAGCGGGGAGCTCGGGAGGGCTGGGGCATGCGGCTCTCACCTCCAGGAGGAGCTCGCTGGACTCCCTGGTGCTGTGCTCCCGTGCACCGCTGCCTACCGAGCACCCGTGGCACACGAAAACAGCCAGGGCCAGGGAGTCCTTGGGTGTAAGCATTTGCTGTCAGCTCACCCACTGCCAAGCTGCTCCCAGCGCAGCCCCCTGCAGTCTCTGCTGAGCTCCCGGGGTGGAAGAGGAGCACTGAAATGTCCTGGACCCAATGCTAACTGCAATGATCAGCTCCATCCCTTGGCCAGAATCAAACCACCCGCCTGGCACTTAAAGGCACCATTCACCGTCCCGCCAGGCAGGCAGGCAGTGCCCTCGCACCAAGAGCCTGCCGCGGTGCATGTGTAACCCTCGCTGACCCAGGCCACCTCCGCCCTTAGTCTGCGGACAGAGCGGCAGAGATCTGCTGCAGCCCCTGAGCTCTGGGCCCTGGGTCCTTCAGCTCCAGCTCACGCTCGTGCACTGGGGGTCCGGTCCCCAACGCCACCCCACGACAAGCGCAGCCTACCCATCCCTGTGGTGCCCCCACATCCCGACCTGCCGGGACCTTCCCACCAATGAAGACATGCCCTTGGTTCCCCAGTGCCTCGGACATTGCCCGGATGGGTTTTGGGCAGGGCCTCCTGCTGTGCCCACGCGGCCCTGAGCCACGCTGCTACTCCCTGCCCACCTCTCCATCTCTGCCAAGGCCTGGGGGGTCCCCGACGCCCTCAATTGCACCCCCAGGAGTCTGGATGCTCAAGATCAGGCCCCCCGAGCGAGCGCTCCTCAGGTGTAACAGTCTACCGGCAAACCAGGTGGCGGGGTCGGCTGGAAGTCCGGCAGCGTTCGCCGCCGTCTCCCCCTCTCCCCGCGGCTGCCGGGTTCTCTCTCCATCACGTCAAACAAATCTGGAGAAAAACATGTTTGACTGCATCAAAGTTCAAGCCTCCACCTGGCTGTGTCCCACAGCGCCGGGCCTTTACTGCTGCAAAGATGTAATCTCCCCCAGGTCTTCATTATGTCTTACAGGCCCGACATTATATCAGATTATGGAATCATTAAACAAAAAATTGTTCTCCTCTCTGTCCGGAGGGGCCCCTCGTTACCTTGTCTAAATATAACAGCATCATTTTTAACCGAGGAGCTGGCGCGGTCCCCGGAGCCTTCATTAGATTGCACGGGTCTGGGCTGGAATAGCCCCGTTCGCTCGCGCGCTTGAGGACTCATTTTGCCTCGCTGTCAAAGCCGAACCTCCCGCCCGCACACGAGCACGCACGGGCCGCGGGCCACAGGGCACCGTCTCGCACGCTCGCCCAGCGGGAAAGCGAGTCGCACCTGGTTGGGATGGCAGCTGGGGGCGGGGGGCGTTGGGGAGTGGTGCATTGCCGAGTCGCAGGAAAGAGAAGAAAGGGGGAGGGGAAACCAGGCCTAGGTGTGCGCCCAATTATTTTAATTGCATGTAGGTGCCGTTCAGAGCTTAGCGATGCATCGCACATCATTGTTTACCGCTCCGAGCAGAACCAATTATGTCGAACACAGAGGGGCCAAGAGACAGCAAATAAACAAGCAGGCGCGAGGTGGGATTCACTGTATGCAAGTTTGCACCCATCTGTCAGAGAGCAGTCAGCCGTGGATCCGGGAGCGCGGAGCAAAGCCCTGGTCCTCCTCCTCCTCGCTGCCCCGGCGTTGGGTTTTATCAGGCGTGATTGGAGACGGGACGGACCCCGGAGGCCCTGCTCACCTGTCAAAGGGGACAAGACAAAGAGAAGGGGGGAAAAAATACCCAACTGCTCAGAAAAAGAGAGGGGCGAAGGGGGGGGGGTGGAAAAAAACTCTCTGCAATGTCTGGTGGGATTTTGACACGCGATGTCAGGGCCGGCGGTGCGTGCGTGCCTGTCTTTACAGTAAATAACTGTCAGCAATTAGAAGGGGAACGTGCCTAGCAAGGGGAGGCAGCATCGCCCGACTGTCAGTCACGGGGAGGAGGAGGTAGCGAGCGCGGGGCTGAGCGGGCTTCGCTTCTCCGGTGCCCGCCCGGGCTGGGTCTGCGATCCCAGGGCACAAAAGGCAGCAGAGCGGCGCAGGTCATCGAGGAGAGGCTGCTCGCCACTGCGGTCCGGGCGAGCGTTTCCGTCGCGCTGTGGCCCGACTGGGATCTGCGCTCGGTGCTGTACAAACAAACAGCTGTCGTCACACCTCGGGGCCCCAGTCAAGCCAAGGGTCCGAGCCCTGCAAGCCTGGGGTGATGCAGGAGGTAGAGAGGAAGCCGGGACACCTGGGCGCTGCACGACCTGCCACGTGGCCTTGAGCTGGCTGCATTTCCCATCCCCGCCTCGGCCCCTCGCTCCCTGCGGGGCAGCTCCAACCCAGCAGAAGTGGGGTTCAAAGGCAGCCCAGAGAGCCTTGACTTCACGGGGCACTGTATGCCCAGCTTCCTCCGGTGCCCCTGAAGGTCCCAGGCGTGGCAGAAGCCAGTCGGCGGCCCACCCTGTTCACACCGATGAAGCCAGACAACGGCAGGATTATTATCCTGACTTTACAGGATAGCGACCCGAGCCCCGCACCCTGCTACGGCCCGCGATGCCACCAGCACCTTCCCCTGGCCTTGAAATAATTGGCGAGCAGGGAGCGGCGGGGGCAGGCTGGCACGGCGCTCGCCCCCCTCCATGCTAAGGAGGAGATAATAGCAGTTTAGCCTCTCCATCTGCAAGTGCTTTGACACGAATAACCTTTGCCTTTGTGCCGCGCGGCTCAGAAGCAGAGGCTCCCTTTCAGGTTGGCAGCCGCCGAGCGCGGAGCGCGCGGGCCTGCGGGGCCTTGTAGCCGGGCCTTTATCAGCTAAACTTCACACGCTCATTACAGCACAGCCTCCGGAGCTGGGTCACAGGAGACCCGGGCACCGGGGCGCTGGAGACTCTGGTTCCTATGGCGACCGCTAGGTTGCTGATGTCGCCGCCTCCGGCGGTACTTTTGGTACTTACAGATCAAACAGCCGGGGCAAGTGGTGCCGGAGCCGGAGAGGAATACACAAAGTGCAGGAAACTTAATGACTTGAATTAACAACACCCGAGCGGGCAGCTCCCCTCCGCGCGGGCGGGGGCACAAACTTGGCTTGCTCAGGTTAAAACTTTGCATCTCGCCTTCTTTCCCCCCAACCACTTTTAACCTCAGCGAGCTATCGGTGCACCCCCAAACACCCCCGCACGGGCATGAGCTCTCCAGCCCCTGCCCAGGTGGGATGGACGTGGCAGCATGCGAGAGCGTGGTCCTCGGACTGTCTGGCAGGGCTCAGTGGGGATGTCGGCGCACTCACGTGGGTGCAGAGACCAAGGCCCGGCCTGGGGAAGTCGGGCATGGACCCCAGGTGCCCTCCCTCCCATCGCTGATGCTCATGGCACACCCAGGTGCCTCTCTCTTGTCCCCGTCCCTGGGACACGGGTCACAACCTTCCTCCCTTTCTTCAGCACAGACAGGAGGAGCATCCCCCAAATGCTCTTCTCGTGCAACACGGAAAAGGCTGGAGTGGATCGCTCCTCTTCCCGAGCCCAGCAGTCCCGACCCCCAGTCGGCTGCAAACCAAAGTGATTTATTTTTCCGCGGGATGGGAAAGGAAGCCCCTCCTTGCCTTTGTCTTGCCTCAGCTCCTCCTTCCTCCTCTCCCTGCCTAGTGCTCTCCTTTCTTCTCAATCCTGCTTTCCTTGCTGGCTCTTTCTGCTCTACCGCATCTGGTGCTTTGCTGGAGTATTAGAGGCAGCTTCTCAAACTGGGCCTGAAAACACACAGGCTGAACATCTAAGGCCCTTAGAAAGACAGCCAACCACTCTGTCCCGCACGATACAAGAGCCTTCTGCCCCCAGCCCAGCAGCACTTCCCTCCCCACTGCCACACTGGCCATCAGCTGTTTAATTAATGACTCCTAGGGCAGATCCCCCCACATTCCCATGGACAGGCTGCCCCCAGGCTTGGAGCCATTAGCCAAAGCAGCTGCCATCTGCTCAGACCCAGTCCCCACCTCCGAGGGTGATCCCCAGCTGTGTTTTTAAATCCTCCCAGTTTGAGTACCCAGAGAGGAATCAATTTCTGACCTCGGCCTCCCCCTCAAACATCTCGAGCCCTGAGCAAGAAAGCTTCCCTCCTCGCCTCCACTCATTGATTCTACATGTTCTGGCTTGAAATCCAGAAGAAATATGACTCGCCGGGGGCCAGGAGGGCACCGTCCCTCTTTTTATTGCTTTAAACATGTTCGTGCCACGCTCTGAGCGCGGCCTTAAATCTATCATCAGCTCCCAAGCAGCTGGAGTTGTCAGCTCCAGACTTCACATTGCAAACCCATCAATGCCAGAACACAGGGCAATGGCTTTCTTTGCCGGCCGTGGAGGCAAGGGCCTGGGGAAGGGGTCTGGCTCCAATTAGGGCACCGTGGTAACACGCAGAAATACCTCTCCCGTGCAGGTGACTAAGCAAGCCGCATCGCGGAAAGTGTGGTTGGGGGATTAGCGTCTGCGGGACTCGTTTGCTGCGCTCGTAAATCTCGATCCTGTTGACTTGGTCCGAGAATCACTCGGCCCCACCGCTTCTTCTGCTGCACGGTCAAACCTGCCTTCCCTTGAGCAGCTCTTGGCTTTGCACTGTCCGGAGGCCTGCCCCCATTTAACGGATGGGGAAACTGAGGCACAGCGAGGTTAAGTGGGCCGGCTGCACGCAGCAAATTGGAAGCAGACGTGCCAAAAGGACTCAGGAGGTCCTGGCTCTTCCTGTGAGACGCCGTTCCCCTCCCAGCACCAGGTGCCGTGACTCCCAGCCCCTGGCTCTCCCCGCTACACCCCTCCACGGGAACGGCAGGGGTTCATGGGCTGGATCCGGCCCTGTTGCAGAGCGAGTGGGTTCTGTGGGAGACGCCGGTGCCCAATTCCTCCCTCCATCATTCAGAGCAGGGTGAGGGGTTCCCGGGGCCTGCCTATCCACTCTCCCATGCAAGCGGGCTCAGCGAGACACCCAACCCTACAGCGAGTCGCAGGAGCGTCCCCACTAAAACGTCAGCTCCTAATAAACGCGCTCCAGACCAAAATGGAGATGTACCCTAGCGAGGAGCTGACAGAAAGCTTCCTGCAGGATCCTGGCAGCCAGCCCAGGCTTAGGTACGTTGAATGGGGCTGTACAGGGAAGGTCCAGGCTCCTACCAGTCAGGCCGGAGGTGCATTGGCAGAGCCGTGCCTCGGGAGCCCAGGTCTGGGATGGCACGGCTGGGCCCCGAGCCAGGACTGCGGTATGCTGGCAAGGCTGTCTGCACAAACCAACCGTGCCCGGTCTGCTCCAAACCCATCCCTACCTTCGCTTGCCCATTTCAGAGCAGTAAGACAGGGTTGCCGCTCTGTCTGGGGCTCGTCTCCGTCCCCTCTCCCTCCTGACTCTGGATTTGCATCTCTCTTTTGGGCAGCTCCAGTTTCCAGCACAGAAAGGGCTCTCTGTTCAGGTCCCTTTTTTCCTTTTCCCAGCGATTGTTATGTTAAAATCCCCAGGACATGTATCTGCGAAGAATTAAAAGAGGGCGAGGAAGAGATTGTTTTCGTTGGTGTCTCACTAAGTCTCTGACCTTGAGCGTGAATAGAAAACAAGAAAAAAGGGACTTTATGCTAATATCACTCGCTAAGCACAAGGGGGAAAAATAATAACGGCAAACGAAGATTATGAATGCAAATCAACTTAATAAAGCGATAGGGGCTGGGCGGGAGCCTTGTTTTGCTTGGTTACAAAAACCGCTTGCATTGTCTGGCTCTGCTGCACCCTAACTCTGATTACAAATTATAGCCAGGGAGCTTTAACGAGGAACCAAGGTTTCACTTTCTCTCTTTCTGTCCTTTCTCAGGGATAGTGGGGGCCACTGGGTAGAGCCCAAGATGAGGAGTCTGGAGACTGGGTCCTACTCCCTAGTCCAGAGATTTATTAGGTGAAATGCTGCCCTGACTCTCCGCAGAGCAAGATTTTGCCTGCTGACATTCAGACTGTCGTGATCCCCGAGTCGCACCTGCAAAACTCAGCCCAGAGATCGTCTTACATGACCGGGTCTTCGCACAGGGTCATCAGATCATAGAAAACAAGGGTTGGAAAGGAGCTCAGGAGGTCACGTCTAGTCCAAACCCTGCTCCAAGCAGGACCAGCCCTAAGTACATCATCCCAGCCAAGGCTTTGTCTACCCAGGGCTTGAAAACCTCCAAGGATGGAGACTGCACCACCTCTCTGGGTGACCTGTCCCAGCACTTCACCACCCTCCTCACGAAAAAGTTTTCCTAAACCTCCCTTGCTGCAATTTGAGCCCATTGCTCCCTTTTTTTGTCGCCTGCCACCACTGAGAACAGCCCAGCTCCAGGGACTCCGTCCTTCACATTGCATTTATGCAGCACCTAGCACCAGCGGGTTCTGGCCAGGGTTTGGGACACTGAGGCATGAATGTCATCCACGTCACAGTCGTGTCTCACCATGCACCTCCTGCACTGAGCCTGTAACTTCTAGAGAAGCTGCAGCACCTCTTCTGGAAAAATACCTAGTCCCTGATTAAATTACTTTGGAGCGCACGCGCTGGTGTAAAGGCAGGGAAGCCACAGTGAAACGGCAGGGCCGTCTGCAGCCTGGAGCTTTGGGGCCAGGCTCTGTTCCAGTCTCGCTCTCAAACCCACCTGCCCCGCAGCTAAAACACTCCCAGGGAAGTTGCATTTTCTCGGGTGAGGTTTTTCGCTCGTCTTAACACTGGTATCTCAGGAGCGGGGACACCTCAAAGCTGTGCTCAGCTCTCCAGGCTACCCGAGGTCCGCGTGCTGATGGCAGACCTCCACGGAAACCCAGGTGCAGCAGGAAAAGGTGCCAGGGGCTCTGTACCGGGTGCTGTGTCCTCCAAGTCCCTGGAGCGGAGAGCTCAGGGCAGACAACACGGTGCTGCTGGAGGCTGGGAACAACTCTCCTCCGCCTGACACAGCCGTGGATCAAGCTCCGCTCCAGGTCCATCTATGGCATTAAAATGACACAGAAGAGGAATCAGGCCCACTTCAGCTCATAGCAGAGGCCCTGCTCACTTAGACCCCCCCCCGCCAAGTGGGTAAGTACCCACAGATAAATGCACCTGACCCAGGGCCCCGGGCAAACCCCTTGTGACTGCCGACATGCCACGGCTTTAGCCCTCTGCAAGGAGCTAAAATAAATCAGGGTAGTCCTCACTCTTGCTCCAGGCTGCCTGCAGACTCAGGCAGGCCTCGGTGCGAGTCAGGCGATGCTTTGCACCCCGGAGATCTAACAAAACAGGGACCCTGCAATGACGCGGTCCCCGCCATGGGGCCAGAGAGCCTTGGCACGGCCCTAGATCCAATACCCCCTGCCCCACGCCCGCCAGCCCCACCATCAAGCCTGTCGGGTGGCTTCACGCGGCACAAACCGAAGCCCGTGCTCTCCTCCCTCCCCCCCTCAAACAACATACACAAGAGAGTGCAGCTCTTTAATCTCCAGCAAGCCTTTGACAACCTGTCTCATCCTGGCTTTTAGCTGCGTGAGAGCTGCTCACTAATGGAGCATTAACCTTGGAGAGCTTCTGCAATTACTCCAACACTAATTCTGACAGTTTTTGGTGTATCTGTTTGTTCTTTTGACAGGCAAAAGGAATTTCTCTTTAAAAGCTGTTTGATACGTTTGAGACCTTCTGTCCACAGTTTCTTTTTCTGCCAGAGCGCTGGAGCAGGGGGCGGGGGGGGGGAGAAGGAGCCGAGACGCAGAGAGACCGTCTTCCTGCAGATATTGCTGTACGGGCAGAAGTCAAGACAGTCCCCTGCTTCCCAGCCCACCCCCCACTTTTTAAGTGACAGAAGCGTTTGGTCTCTCCTGACCTCATTAGGGTAATTAGCAAACCTTTTGAAGCTGGGAGAACGGCTTTGAGCGGTGGGAAAACAAGGGGAGCAGAGTGCCTGTAAAAACCGCGTTGGGGGAAAGAGGTGAAATAACCAGCGTCGGGCACGCTAAAGGTGACCAAGGACAGGGAAGGGGGTGGGGGGGGGACCAGGAACATGCTCAGGCTTTTTGGTCCCTTCTCTCGTTGGGGCCAATGATGTTGGAAAGGACAAAGTCCTGCTGGGTCTGGACTGAGAAGGGAAATGGTTTTATTCACCGTAAGCAAAACCATCTTCACCGACTGGGACTCGGTCAAGGATGCAGCATCCCCTCTGCTTCTAATAAATGCCATGCACCTTTCCAAGTCAACTACAATGCACCCCCCCGATGATGAATGGGAAGATGGGACTTGACAATCCCTGGGTGCTCCGTGCTGGGGGGGGACCCCTAAAATCTGCCACCCTTCAGGCTTTTCCTCACACACCACGACGACGGGCACGAGCCCGACCCCAGTCCCCTGCGGAAGAAACCCTGAGCGCTCGGAAGAAAAGGAGATTGCAAGGGAAGGGAACAGCCCCGGGAATTGGAAGCGACAGACCCCCAATCCTGCTGCACCTTCGAGGTGCTGATCAATCCTTCGGCTACAAGGCCACCAAGACCCACCGTGCCTCCCAGGCGCCAGCTCGCTGCAGCTCCTGTGCTGTCTTTAAGGCTTTGGAGGCAATGATCGTGGGCCTGATTTCCTACCTGTATCCAAGCATCGCCGGCAAAGTCACGCAAACAGATGCGTTCCAGATCAGACCCTCCATCACTCCCCACTTGCCCAGCGTTCACCACAATGGGGTACTGGTATTAATAAGGGCAAAAATAGGTCATCTGCGCCGTTCGGAGCAGGAAGCATTCGTTCTCAAGAAGCACTGCAGTCAGCAGGCCCTTAACGTGGCCGTGCAGAGTACTTCAGTCACCTCCAAAAATTGTTTCATGACAACCTTCCTGCAGCCTCGGAGCCGAGGGAGAGATTTGGAGGCGAGAACCCTGCCGCGGCTTTGAATGCAAGCAAAAGATTTAAATGTGACACGCGCCAAAGGGAAGTGCTTAACTAGAGCCCGGGCTGGCTTTAAAGGGCTGTATTTGTGTGACATGGAGCCAGGTGATGAGATGAGCAGTGCTTCTGCTGGCAGCAGGTGTGTGCCGAGAAGGATTTAAGCAAGTGCCTTGGAGACCCCCCAACAGCAAGAACGCTGCCCGCTCCAGACATGCCGAATGTCTGCGCAACCGCCTGCAAGGGAAGATTTGCGTGTGCAAACATCTTGCTTCGCTGGGGGAAGAGCATCGCATCCTTTGCAACAAGATATCCTTGGAGGAGTCACGGCTTTGAAAGACAGGCAAGCGAAACGGCAGCTTCGACTCTACCTGGGGTTCAGACAAGATCAGCTCTCACCGCGGCACCTGGACACCTTCCACGCAAACAAAAATCCCCAATTCCTGACCTGCATCAGTGATGCCAGGACATAGTATAGCAGATACCCACGGTCTAGAGATGCTCTTTTGCCCCGTACTGTCCGTGTGAAGACCACGGAGCATTTTGATGGCTTCAGCTGGGCAGATGTCCGACTGCGGGGCGTTCATGACCGAGGCGTTGTACAGAGGGATGTGATGACGTCTCCATGGGCTGGAGGATCCAAGTCAAAACGGCAGATCTTTCTAAAAGACATCTTTTAGTTTAACTGCAAATTTGGGGGCTCAGAACGGATTGCTTCCTGGCCTGTTTTGTAGGAGGTCAGACTAGCAAATAGGAACGGTCCCTTCCGGCCTTGCAGAGTTTGATTTTCTGGCTTGCACTAGCAGGTTACAATGCTTCGGGAGCAAAGAGCAGTGTCAATGACCAAACAGCTACTGGGTCGACACAGCATGTCCAGCCCAGGGTTGTGCATTCATTTCATTAGCTCAATTTACAGACCGATTTCAGTGAATGTGAACCCAGCCCTGCAGCTGTGGGGCTGGCCCGAGCCTGGACGCAGCCCCCAAGCAGCAAACGGGGCCTGGACGGGCACAGCTGCCTGCCCGCAGGCACGACCTTGCAGGAATGTGGCCCAATTCTTTCATTACCAGAGCCAACAAAGTCCCCGTGGATTAAACCAGGCTTCTGGTTCCAGTTTGCTACTGGCTTTCACCTTCTGGGTGCACTGAAGGTTTATTCTCTCAACAGGCATCTCGGACGTGGGCTTCAGCTCGTGCCTTTGATCTGGCAATGTAAGAAACAAAATACTAAAGTGTAACATCTGAGGCCTTCATCTCCGGTTTAATTTTCGGGACACCTTCTCCCTCCTGCACACACGCGCGCACACATTAGCATGCATCAAAAGTGCCGTGTCCCCTTTAATGTTTACTCATCCTGAGATTGCAAAAATTGTTGTGTGAATTCCTTCTTTAATTAGTTCTGGCACTCAAAAAAATATTGTTCGGTTGCCTGTACAGTTATGATCATTTCTCGCCTTTATACCTTTATTCCCTAGTGTGACTTGAAAAGAAAAAAAGCTTCCCCATTCTCCCTCGCAAAACCCCTGGCTTTAGAATTTTTTTAAAACAAAAACAACCACTATTTCTAAAGGAAGGTCCTTTGTGGATGAAGTGCCACTTCCATTCACCTTTCCAGCTTGTAAGGAAGAAAACAAAGATCAGAAGGAGGATTTAGACAAAAAAAACCCAACTAAGTAAAGCTAATTTTTTATACAGAGAAGTCTTGCTAGGTATAGAGAGGGGCTTTGTTGAGCGGTACAGAAGAGACATCAGAGGAGAATCTACAGCAGGCTTTAAAATACTTCCAGCTATCCTCGCGCCGGAGAGGAATGTGCAGTCTGTGTTGCAAAGTAAATACAGAGCTAAAATTTCAGAGCAGTTTCCATACCCAGAGTTCATTGCAGAAGCAAATCTGCCGCCTTGTTTGCAGCTGCACGCTGCGTGCACCGAACTACCCCAAACACCGCAGTACACACGTTAGCGTGTAGCCCCCTGCGTGTGGGGCCTGACACGCAGCAGAAAAGCATCCAGGAGCAAAACGGTGGGCACAAATGTACACACTGCATGTGAAACCACAGCCTGGCCTCACTCTGCCTCTGGTGCTTCCCTTGCCCAGAGTCAAACCAGGCTCCGATCTGCTGCGGGACAACGCTAGGACTGCAATGGATAGGGCAGCTGGATTGCAAGCTGGCAGACTCGGGCTTTATTACCGCCCCTGACCTGACCCGGGATGGCTCTTGGCTTCATCTTTTATAGTATAATGATGATGTTAACCTCCCTGATAAAAAACTCGGACATCGAGGAAGGAAAAGGCCTTTGTAATGCTATTGTTGCTGTAGGCATTTACTGGGGCAAATGCAGCGTTCACCCGTGCATTGAAGGGCAGTGCTCTCAGTCCTTTCCCTTCAAAGCCCAGCACTCGGTACATCACCACGGCGGTGGGCAATATCACAGCATCTCTCTGCTCTGGGTGAAAGACCAGCAGTTGGCCTCTAGCCCTGTTTGTCACGACGGCTATTTTGTGAATCTCATAGCATCGTCGAAAGTTACCCCGACCCTCGCAGCAGCGGACAGACCAGGGGAAAGCTGGGAGAATGCACCAGATAGCGAATGGCCCCCAGGTCCTACTTGGAGCAGAGAAATTTGCCTTCAGAGCTTAACGCGTGTTAAAATGAATCCTGGGCAGACACCCACTGGCTTGCGTCCGAGCAGACTCCCCAGCCAGACCAGCTCAGACAGCACCGCCCTGCCCCTCGTCTCAGCCAGGAAGATCGCTCAGGCTTTCGGTGTCTCTAAGGGTTTGGGGGAGGAAGGGCGTTCTCTTCTTTCTTGCTTCTTAAGGCTGGGCTGATGATGGCACGTTACAGGAGCGATGGCTTTTCTGGGACAGGGTTGCACGCAGATGCCGAAGGACTGGAATGGGATTAAAAATATGCAATGTTGACACTTCCATTTGGGTTCCTATCCCACCCTCTCTGCTGCTGTACCAAGCACCTTTCATCCATGCACAAACCCGCTACTGTCTCCATCATGCTCAGTTCTTCCTGACCCCAAGGGAGACCTGTGCAGACGAGGTGTTGTGTATTGGTTACGTACAACGGCGCTCCTGTGTGTCGCTGGAAGAAGCCAGAGAAACGCACCTGGCATTGAGAGCGGAAGATAGAGGCATGGGCTAGCTCTTAGTTCCTGCTAAAACTTCAGCCACCAGACTGTTTTGCCCCAAAAAAGCCATCTGCACAGATGCACCACCCCTGTGAGCTTGCAGGCAGGGCATGCTAAAGGTTCAGCACAACCAATTTAGCACATTAAAGCTATGGTACCTGCAGCACCTCCCACCGGTGGGCAAGGCTGCCTCCAACAGGCACAGATCGAGACCTACAAGTCAGCATCAGCCTCTCCCACCCTAAGGACCAAGGGAGACTTTGCAGATGTCAGCACCCAAGCTCACCTGGGTCTAATTTATCCAACGCTGTTTGGGACATTTTGCACGGTGCCTGAATGCATGCATTCCCCGTCCCCAGGGTGTAGCACTCAGACAGCATCCAGCAAACGGGCCCACAGTGCAACACTGCCACTTAGTGGATTATTCAGCTCGAAAACCCATGGCAATGTCAACTGGGGGAGATGGGGAGGATGCTTTATTTGGGCTGTAACTGCTACAGCTTTGACTTGTTCAGCAATGCTACACAGCATGGGAGCAATAAGAGCAGCACCCATTCAGGAGGCACAAGAGCAACATGGCAGAACACGAAGTAAGGGGAAGGAGGGGAACAAAGAAACTCGCCCTCCTCCATCTGGGCTCGAGGAAAAGGAACCACAGCGAGAGCCAAGAGTGAGAAGGGGAATACCATAGGAAGAGAGCAGTGGAAGGGCCAGGAAACTGCACTGGTGGAGACCAACAGCCAGTGGGTGGGAGAGCGGTAGGCTTGACCCAAGGGTCCCTGAGAGACAGAGACTGGAGCTGGGCTTGGAGAGCACAACTGGAGAATAGGAAGGCGTGCAGTAAAACCATCGCAAGCAGCAGGTATCTCAGCACCTAGGTGGGCTGGAGTGCTGGGGACGAGCAGCCATCAGGCAGCCCCCAGCACAACCCAGCGCTCCCCGTCCCTGCTGCAAAGGAGGAACCTACCGAGAGGGAACGTTTCGCTTTATTGGTTGGAAGATGCAATGGAGGGAGAGGAAGAAAAACAGTCAGCGAAAAGAAAAACAAAGCAGATCAATACAGGCCTGGCTGCTGGTTAAAAATAAATCAACACACCGCAGGGCCGGGAAGAGAAGCCTGGCCCTGCGTCTCTAAAAGCACCATCAGACAGGAACGCAATGCACTTGAGTGCTGCTTTATTGACTTCCTGGCGAGCCGGGCAGACCGCCGGCCCCTCTCCCCGCACTCTCCTGCTGCTGATCCCCCTTGCGCCACGCATGCAAACAGACTGAAACCAGAAGCGAGCATTAGCGGCGAGTGCTGCCATCGGCAGCGCACGCAGTCGATGCCATTAACCCCAGCAGAAGCCCCGGTCGATTGGCCTCACAGTTCAGCGGCCAGTCGCTCGATGCAAACCCCACGAAGATCACAGGGGCCCTCATGTAAACGTTGCTAATCGGGCTCGGTCTTAAACAACGGCACTTGTTTCAAGCAGACTAGACAGCAGCGCCGCATGACGTGCTCGCTGTGTAGCATTACAGAGGGTCCCCGCCACCCCCAGCTCCCCCTGGCTCCAAAGGTTGGATGCTCAGGCCTCTAGATGACCATCAAGTCAGGATCAGAAGTGCTCCAGGTGCTGGAGGGAGTGGACTGGGGGCACGGAGGAATATAGGCACCCCCAGTCATTTTTGGAAGCGCTCTAGGAAGTTACGCCCGAGGCGGGTTGTATGAAGGTATCAATGTGGAAGCAAACCCGCTTTCAGAGCCATTCAGACAACACCGACAGGAGTCTCCTGGGCCGACTCCTCTACCGCTGGGATCAGGACCGTCAAAAGCCACCCCCCTGCAAGGGCTGCCCTGGCCTTATTCCAACTGCCCACCAGAAAGGCGTCTCCACCCGCCCCGGGAGCAGTTCTCGACACTGTGCTGACGCACGCTCTTCTTCTGGGAAGGCAAGAGGGCACGGGAGGCTGCAGGGAGGGAAGGAGCCTGACATCTGGGTTGTCAGCATTCTTCATTTATTTCTCCCACAAGATGCATTAACAATGATTTAAAGCAACAAAACGTCTGAGAGATCAGGAATGACGGAGGATAATCTTGGCCAGCTGGGAGCAAACCCAGGTTGAGAAACTGTCTCCAAAGAGGCAGAATGTAAAATGAGCTCCTATGATTAAAGGGGAGGGAAGAAGAGGGAATAGCTTCCACCGCGGAGCAGCGAAGGGTCAGAACCTTCTCCGCCCAAAGCATGGTCAGATTAAAAGCAATGAAGAGGCTTTTCTCCTGATCCCTTTGGCAGTCCTAGAAACACCCCTGTGCAGAGGACTAATGCAAGCCCTGTTAAGAGGGCTTATGCGGTATTCAGGTATCAGGCTGCCCCTCTATACTGGGGAAGTACGAGGGCTCTTCCTTAATTAACTCGGCCTACCATGCACCAGTAATCTGGTCCCTTGCAGGTGGCATTCATTGTAGGTGCAAGCCCTCCACCCCAATTGCACATCCCGAACACAACAAACACCCCAAACTGCTGCCAGAACGGGCGCTTCCGTCTGGTATTGGAATCATTACAAATATATACTTAAAAAAAATAAAAAAAAATAGGTCCCCTTTACTTCCACCAGAATCATTAAATCATCCACATGTTAAAATACACAATCGTTATTTTCTTGGAATCATCCATTCCAACAAACCCAGGAAAATCAAAGCTTGCCAACTCCCTTGGTCCAACCAGGAACAAGAGCTTAAAGGATAAAAGAAATTAAAAAAAAAAAAAAAAAAAAAAATGCCTTGCTTCAGCTAACGGAAGGCAGATGAGCATGGCGGCAAAATGCTGAGCCACACAGGTTAACTAAGAGGATTGAAGTAAACTGTCTGACTTCAGGGCTCTGCAAATCAAGCTTTAGGGGAAATTAGGTTTGTGCTGGGGGCTGAAGAGTTAAGGGAAATGTCAGCTCCTGTTACAGAGCGCAAAGGTAATGCAGCTGATGAATCAAAATCAACTAGCTGGCGGCATGACCTGCAGGGCAGGAGGGCCTTGGACCATGGCAGCTGACCGTAATGCAGCACACGGGCAAGGAAAAAGTGCTTAAACTGAGCATTAAAGGATAAAAGAGAGCTGAGGTTGGGGCAGGCCGAGATGCTGGCATGCCTCCCTGGGAAGGCATTTCCACAAATACTTTTGCTGCTAAACCTGAAATGCGTCTGCGCCTCCCCAAGGCGTGCAGGGTGGGATGGAGAGGGGTGCCTTGCCTACAGTGGCGAGGTACTAGGCCTCGTGTAGATGAACCCCAAGAGCATGGTGCTCCCAGGACAACAGCTCTCCGCTGCCACGTGGCTGGTACAAAGCCACGCAGTGCTGCTGAAGGAGGAAGAGCTCCTTTCCTAATTGCCAGCTTCTCCCTCTTCAACAAGGAGAAATTGTTGCCAGCTAGAAGCTACCATCCTGTTTCCAGGGCTTCCCTTCCCACAGATGCTTAATGGACACGCCTAACACCGCAGTCTGGCCTCACAGCTGCACCTCCCCAGCCAGGGAACTCCTGCCAGCAGGATGACTCCCCTTGGCTTCCTGTAACAAAGGCACTCCTCCTTCACAAGCGAGGGAGCATGTTAAGGCTTGCAAGACTGTCCTGCCCTCCATTGCCCAAGAGCAGTGTCACCCCACTGGCTGCCCACGCAGGGGTGGAAGCCATGTGCTAAGAAAGCGTGCTGTGAGCAGGATCATTCCAGCCTAGTTCCCACCGTGCTGGCAGAGAGGCGCGCTGCACGTTTGTAATACATTCAAATACTCCCCACCCACCATCACCACAGGACCCACAACAACCTCCAGTGGTACAGATGATTCCCCTGCAGTCCGCTGGGCAGACGGCCTGGTGCAATCCAGAGTCCGAACACCACCGGGGCTATGGCCCTCCCTCAAGGAGCGGTTCCTGTCGAAGCAGAGCTGCCTCAGGTGAAGATCGACAGTCCGCAGGGATCCGGCATCAGCTCCTCCTCAGGGTTATTCCTCCTCTTTGAACATGTCGCAACCGCACAGGGAGCAAGACCCTCTGGCTTGGAGCACGGTGCTCGGCTAATCCTTCTGCGCACGATCACAGCCCTCTGAGTCCAGCAGCTGGGCAGCTATCGAACACTTCTGCGGTGCAGGCGACGCTTGCGGGTCCTTTGGTTTGCTGCTGTTCGCTGACGCGCCGCTGATCTCGCAGCCAGCACACGCTAGTCACTGCTGGTGCTTCAGAGAAACGCTCTCCTAGCCAAGTGCCATCTTTCCCCTTCTCCAAAAGAGGTAACAACCTGTATTGCCATGGCACGATTTCTACCTCCGAGCTGCTGCATAAGCGCTGATAGCAACAGCCAGAACACGGCTGCCCCAGACACACTGGTCCCTGAGCTATCCTCCCAGCTGCCCACACTAACTGAACATAGCACCCATCCCTCAGCAAGCAAGAGGATCCCTCCTGACTGATCGCACTGGTCACAGCCAGGTATAGAGTCTATTAATAAAGAAGTGACCATATACTGACATGGCAAGTGGAAGTACCCAACTCCCCAAGAGTACTTCGGCTCAACTGCCCTACTTAGTAGAGGGTGGGGAATGAATGGAGATGGGATATTGATTGGAATCCCCAAGCCAGGAGACAAGGCTCGAACACTCAGGTCCCATATGTTCAGTCCACCCCAGAGAGTCACGTGTTTGTTATGAAGAGTTTTAAAGCTTTCCCGTGTCTGGTCGCCATGCTGCAGGGCTCCTGTCACTCCACCTTCCCCTACAAGTGGCGCACGGGAGAGGGGGAGACAGGGTTACACTGCCCTGCCCCCAGCGAGAACATTTTGTGCTGTTAATTAGCAGTCATTTTAAGCAGTTAGGACAAAACAACCCCCGAAAATTGGCGAGGCGATCCTGCAGCTGGGCGTGCACCTTCCAGGTCCGTCTGTGCAGAGCGAGCCCTGGGTCCCACATCATCTGGAAAACAGAAGACACCCACACACCAGAATGAGCATTCATGGCTAGACAGAACAGTAGCGTCCTGGGAGAGAGCTGGGAATCAACAGAGCTGCGTGCCTATACATGCAGCTCTCCTCGCCTTTGGAAACACCCTGAAGAAATCAAAAGAACTAATTCTGGGGCGTCAAAGACTGCGCAACGCTAGTGTCTGTCCTGAGGGGAGAAAGGGAGCTAAGTGCAACCTGGCCTGGTTGGGACACAGCTGACTCTTGGCTTCAGACAGATTTTTTGGGGATCTCTGAAGGAAAGGAACACATTGGGTGTGTTGCTGTAGCCCCAAAGTAAGGGCACGCCTGGGCTACCAGACTATCAACTGCTTTCTGTTCAAAGGAGACTACATATCCCCGTGGAAAAGCATTAGATTGCAACTCAGGAGACCTCAGCTCTATTCCCGTTCCTGCCACTGTCCTGCTGGCTGAGCGCTATACCTCAGTTTTTCCGTCTGCAGAGGCGGGGCTGCCCCTTTTGCAAAGTGCTTTGATGCATCCTGACGAACAGCTTCCCACTCAGGGCCGCACACAATACAGATACGAGAAAGCGGCACGTTCTCTAGAAGTGCAACAGCACAGAGCTAGCTTGCAGTGTTAAAAGCCAAGCTTGCCAGCGTTCAGTCAGCAACGCTCCAGCCAGCAGCACTCCAGATAAGAGAACGATCCTTACTGCCAGCGTGTGCTTTATACGCATTAGCTGATCCGACGCAAAGGAGTCCAAGACGTTTGAGATGAGGCAGAGATTCTTTGGTTCTTAGAAGAGCAGAGGGAGGGGCAAAAGGAGTGAACTGCTTGGCACAAAAAGAGATGGGAAGATAATGCAGGGACTTGAGGAGCGTAGGGAACAGGATTTTAGGTCATGCATTGCCAGAGAAAAGCACGCATGCAGTCTGCCCACAACACACATGCCATTTGCCGTTATTCTCACCCTCCCCCTTCATACTGTGGAACCAGGGACAGGGAGAAACCCTACAGCGCTGCCTGCCCCTTACATAGGAAACCGATCACGCAGCTCCTCAGACTCCCCCAAACGCTGCCCACACTTCTCTCTGTTACCTTCCCTGCCTGTCACTGCACGCTCCATACGCCTGGACCTAAAACGAAGGCATGTATGCACCCCAATCCCACCCAATTCTTTGCTGAGGACTACTTGAGAACACATCCAAGTGTCCGCGTGCCTCTGTGTTAGTTCTGAGTTGTAGTCACTCGGACCCTTACGCTACCACCTCCACTGCACTGGGTTTGTGCGACACAGATCACCATTGTGCTGTACCATGCGCACGCTGCAAGTAGTCACATAATAATACTATTATAGCACGGAGTTGGGACTTGAGGCACGATCAGACAAGGCCATAGCAATTATGAGGTTAGAAATAAATTTAAGATGGAGACTCCTACCTCTTACAGGAAATCCTAATGAGTTTCAGAGAGGATTTAAAATGTCTTCACCGTTTGTATAGCACTCAGTCTCATAACGAAGGCAGACTAATCTACTGCACTGGGGGAAGGCCTGGTCACCTGGCTTTCACCCCAGCACCAGGCTGCCACGCTGATGCTAACACAGTAGGAGAAACCCTCGCTTTAACAAAATAAACACGTGCTAAACTTTTCTCCAGGATGAAATATTGTAAATGTGGTTAAATATTTATAGCTCTGACTGGGTAATATTTATAAATAAGCCAGTGTTGCATATAGGAACATAAGCATGAATATGTATTTGTAAGTAGTATGTATGGTGTGCATCTGTAAATAGTGTGCATTTGTAAGTAGTACGTATAGTATGTATATGTAAATAGTGCACACTTCTCGGCCTCTTGAAGGCTCAGACCAAGTGCTGATCTCGGATTTCGTTAAAAATCGATGAATCAAAACAAACAGACAAAACGTCCCCGTGCAGAAAGACCCGGACGCGCAGCCCAGCATCCCAAGCAAGACGAGCCACAAAGCAGAGTTTGCCCCGGACCGTAACAAAGACGAAGGGCGCCTCAAAGCCCACCCGGCAGCGAGACCCGCAGAGCCGCGCGCCCGCCCGCGGAGGCCAAGCTTCACCTGATCGGCTCCAATGGCCGGGTCTGCACCAAAGCGTCTCGCATCTCTAAAAAGGGACATTTATAGCAACTCACAAGGAAACAGAATAACCCACCCCCCCCCCCCCCCGAAAAAAGTCTCCCCACCGCCTCAGATTTCGCGTCTCAAACACCGTGTCCTCGTCGCTGTCGAGCGACGTCATCTCCACGTGCTCGTCGTAGTTGGAAAGCAGGCCGTATTTCTTCCTCTGAGGTTTCCTCAACCTGAAATCAGTGGGGAAGGCATTGGCGTCCGACCCCGGCGCACCCACCCGGTGTAAAGGGTTGGAGACGGAGACGGGGGAAGGAAGCGTGGGGTGGTTTTATGAGCTCTCCCAGGTCTGACACGGCGCGATTCAAGGCGCACCCCCGCCCCACGCGTGTCTGGGAAGCCTTGCCCCCCGGGCGCGGGGCCCCCCCTCACCTGAGCGCGCGCACCAGGAAGTAGAGCGCGGCGAGCGCGCACAGGCCGCTCAGCACGTAGAAGGCGCGGTGCACCACGGACACGTTGAGGCCGCCCGGG